>NC_048595.1:81054385-81413665 GCF_003668045.3 Cricetulus griseus | reverse complement strand
CCAGGAATTCAATGTCCGAAGCTCTGGATGGTCTTGCCTCTCCTCGTAGTCTGCTCACTCTGCAGGAGTTAGGCCTCCATAGGGATCTTCCTGGCAGATCGGTCTCCGGGAACAGGAGGAAGTGTGTCCTGTACCCAGATTCAGGGAGCTCCTCCCTGCCTGGGCATGTCTGTTTCAAGCAGGGGCAAGCCTGGAGGGATCTGGGTGGATGGCGCTTAGGACAGAAGTTGGGTAAAAGCAGGGGATCGCTCACCTGGTCTGGTCTGTGATGAGTCCCCAAACAGTTAATCTTTATAGAACCTATTTTATCTGAGTAAACCATCATCATCAATTTAATTTTGATTTTCTCATATTTATATTATTTAAAACAAAGTAAGATATTTCTCTATTTTACTATCTTCAAGAATTACACACCTAAAATTATCAGGCACTCAGTAACTAAAGGGTACAGTCAACATCCTCGTCAACAAACATCAGTGCCACATGACCGAGCATACTTTATCATAATGTTTCCAAAGAAATACAAGTTGTTCTCTAAGAAATATTTTTGATCAATATGGTTGTTTTCATTCAACTACATGAGTGTTTACTTATTAGACTACCTCACTTCTTAGTTTCTGAAAATTTTGAGATTATTGAAAGCATGAAGAGGTTAGGTTGAAATGATCAGTTAGTGCCAAAAATGGAACAGCCATTAAATTAGATTGAAAAATCACAAAGTAAATGGAGGAAATGGAAAGTAAGTGTTTCTAAATAGAAGGAATTATCATTTACCCTTTGTTTTAATTTTATTTACTGTGAAAGACATTTCTGGGTTCTCTTCATCATCACCCATAACTTGTACACAACCCCTATTATACAGGTGAGGAGAGCAGGGATCATATTGGTGGAGTTTCTTGCCTATGCCTATCTGTCTGGAACCTTCTGATTTTTCACTGTGTGCTCTGACACCAGTTGTCTCAAAGCCTAGTTTGAGTGCAACAGGAAGCTGTGTTTTGAGATAAAGGCTTTCTTTCTTTCTTTCTTTCTTTCTTTCTTTCTTTCTTTCTTTCTTCCTTCCTTCCTTCCTTCCTTTCTTTCTTTCTCTCTTCCTTTCTTTCTTCTTTCGTTTTTCTTTCTCTATTTTATTGAAGATTATCTTTTGTCAAAATTATTATAAGAATTGTATTCTATTGTTCGCTAAATTTATGATTTAGTACATGAACTTTGTTTGAAGTGGATAGGAGTACATGGATTAAACTTTTGGAATTTGTCTGACTAGGTATTCAAAAGTGGAGTTAAACTGTCCAATATATTATTATATACTTTACCATGGGAAAAATGGACCTATTGGGAGAGTAACTGATGCATTGAATGAATGCTTTTCTGTAGAGTCCCCTTCTTTATATCTCACCTCATGGGACTCCTTTAAGACTGCCATAAGAGAGAGTTTGTTTGTTGAATATTTTGACTACATATGTATGCTTGGCACATGTGTGCTTAGTGTTTGAGGACACAAGCGGGTACTGGATCACTTGGAACTGAAGTTACAGATGGCTGTTACTTGCCTTGTGGATGCTGGGGACTGAACTGAATGAGTCCTCTGCAAGAACAGCCAGTCCTCTTAAACAATGAAGCCATCTCTATAGTCCTAAACAATGATAAATAAAATCACATGAGTTGTAGTAAATTCAGTGTTGCCTGTGGTCCATAGAGGTTGCAGGGAAGGGGTTAAGATAAATGGTGTGTGGGGTTTCTACGTAAAAACCCCACCTACTTCAGTCCTTTTTGTGAAAACTGCTGGAACTAGCATCTCATAGTGAGGATTGTTAATGTATTCCTGAAGCATTATCTATTCAGTGTGGGGAAGAAATAAGGCCACTTAGATGTAGGTCTCAGAGTTGCTGGTGCCAGGATTTCCTCCATTTGATGAACTGTACCATGCTTTTTCTTTTGGGCCACCAACCATCTCACCAAACATGACACAGGATCTTATTAGTTATGAATTCTCAGCATTATCTTACCTCTTATTTTAATCTGTTTCTCTTTATCTACATTTTGCCTCAGAGATTTTTACATTCTTTTTCTGTATGCCCTACACTGTGTCTGTTAACTGGCGGCCCCAGGCATATCCCTTTCTTTCTCTCTCATTCTTTCCTCCTTCTTTTCTCTTTCTCTCCAGAGTGTATATTTATCTACCTATTTATTTTCACTGCCTGCTAACCCTGCCTATACCTCTTCTACATAGCTACTGACCATTCAGCTTTTTATTAGACCAATCGGGTGCCTTAGGAAGGCAAGGTGAAACAGCAACACCTTTTTTTTTCATAATTAAGCAAATAAAGCAGAAACAAATATTCCTTTACACAGCTAAAATAAAATTCCACATCATAAACAAATGTAATGCATCTTTACACAGCTACTATTTGCTCAGAGTAGAAAGAGAAAAGAGAGTGGGATGTGTCTGGCTTTACACAGGTGACAACACTTGAGTAATTGTTTAAAAAGTTATAGTTTAATCTACAGGAGAAATAAGATAGGCATCTCCTCTTTGGAAGATGAAATATTAAGCTCAGATGAACCTGTCCTTGTATGGTGTAGGTGAAAACAGTGATGGCACCAAGGAGCTTCCCATGGATATTCAGTAAACTTGCTTTCAATTCAGCAATAGAATTTGAATTTTATCTTGGAAGAAAGGTACAGTTTCTAAAGGGCTTTGACCTACAAGCCAGATTTCTGTTTTAGAAATTTAACTCAACAAAAGAATGTACCCGCTAGACTGACAGATTGTAGTATAAATGCAAAAGAAAGACATTGAAACAAAGACTGACAATACAGACACTAATCAGCCCTAACAAGAACAGGATATTCACATAAAGGATTCTTATGTGCTTAAAAAATCATACTGCACTTTGCTAGTCCTTTGAAGTTGTAAATTAAACAGTAAGCCATAATTTGTGCCCTTCTGGTCAATACATTTCAGAACATTGAAAGCATCTGCTGCCAATGAAGGTGAATATAGAGTGTTGCTGAATAATTGCTAGTTTGTGGAAGGATCAGTTATTTAGTAGCATCTGCTAACATTTACAATTTCAAAAACCATTTGAGATGACAATTGTGCAGCTAGTAATCTGTACTTTAGAATTAGAAACCCAATTTGCACCAATGTGCATATGATGTTCATTATAACACTGATTGGAAAAATGCTAAACAGAGCACCGACTGGAAGAACCATCTGTGTTCAGCAGTGTCCTTTCAACTTTCAGGATGCACCACAGCCCCTGCTGACCATAACACAAGGGAACCTCACACTCTGGTTAGTCAGAAAAAGAGAGAGGAGAGGTATTGGCATATCCATGCCTACTCTTCTCCCAATAGACACTGCTCTTGATGGTGGGGGTGTCTCCTGATGTGAAGATAACTTTTGTGACAATTGTTGTCTTTCTCCCTTGCCAAGTTCAATCAACTATAATATGCCCTCTCCCCTCATATGCTTTGACATGAAGTGGTTTTATTTCACAGAAATCTGCTTTATTCAGTTCTCTTTCTGAGTACATATACTGTTCGTTGAAGGAACCTGGTTTAAAAATGGAGGATAAATTGGAGAGGTGATGACTGAACCACAAAAACAGTTTGATTGGTTCTTATAATAGTCTTAAGTACTATAAGGGAGAGAGACCAGGGTCAAATCCAGCAATGTTTTAGACAAAAGCTCATATGCTTCATTTGTTCTTAGGAGACACACCAAATGAATCTTTAACTCATCGCCTAGGTAGAAAAGGAGTGATAAAAGGAAGAAGAGACGTGCTGTCCACAATAGGGCTTCCAGAAAACTTGTTTTCAGATACAGGAGTGTTTGTTAATTCTTCAGGAGATTTAGAATACAATCGAAGCAGTGGAGACATCTTGAGGCTTAAAGAAGCAAATTCCACTATACAGATGCTTGGATTCTCATTCTGATTTGTTGATGTTAACAAATATGCTTATGTCCATTTTGTTTTCCCATTTTTGAAATGCAGATACTGCTAGCAGCTCTATTGTTTAACTATAATGAATAAGTAGTTGCTGTAGGTTAAGATCATGTATTCATTTGATGCACATAGCAAGAGTTCAACAAATATAAGACATCATTATTTTCTATACACACAAGGCAGTTGTAGGCCAAAGGGACATAGAATCCCACTGCAAGGTTATAAAGTAGAAAATGAGAATGACGGAGACTGTGATCTACTCCTTTGCCAATGATTGTGGTCTCTCAGCTATAGTCATATAAGAGGAGAATGTGTGGAAAGCATTATGCAGAGAGGTTCATTTCCTTTTGTGGTAGGCTTACTAGACTGATAGACTTGTGGCTACTTTAGGAGTTGAGAGACTAAAGTTTAGAATGGCAGTACACTGAATTCTTTCACTGGGCTCCAATTCCTCCCTTAGCTCCAAGTACCTCCCTGAGCATCATCCATAAAGTTATCCTCTCATTGCCTTATAACCCAAAAGTCCTGGACTTCTCTACAGCAGTTATATCATTTTGTATTATGTAAGCTGCACATGTGTGCCTAGAAAATATTTCCATAATTGTGAAACTACTGAGGGGCTCTATTTGAATTGAAACAAAATGATAATTACGTGTGTGTGTGTGTGTGTGTGTGTGTGTGTGTGTGTACATGTGTATATATACATATGCAAACATACATTACATACAAATACATTTGCACATATGTGTGAATATACATACATTCATGTGTATACACTCTTTGGTTGAAAACTCACACTGAAGAACTATACTAAAATAAAATGAGCTATTTCTGACACTGCTACTTATTTTTCAATTTTTTCTGTCTAATAAAGAAGATTGGTACCTATTAAAGGATTTAAAATTATCTTGAACTTTATAAAAAATGTCAGACAACACACACTGGCAACATTTTAGCAGAAAATGAACCCATTTGTAAAACACCATTGACATTCAAGGTTATGTCACAGATGGGTGATTGGTTTATCGTTTTACATTAGTGAACATTTTAGAAAACAAATACTGGGGGTTATAAAACCCTCTCAAGAAATTCAAGGCAAAACACATTGGCATTTGTTTGGCTTTATTAAAATTATTTCCTTAATAACTTTATTTGGGAGATGGGTTATTTAGATATGATCTTTCCCACTTGAAAATGGCATAGAGGGTAAATGGTTGATAAAAGTTGTGGCAGTAGCTTCACTATATGATCATGTTCTTTTTTTAATTCCGCTGCATATATTTATATTGAAAACAGTTTTCCCCCAGAATATACACTAGTGGATCCCATTATCTTTGTAATCTACTCCAGATGTTGTTCTGACCGTTTAAAAGATACACTCATTCAATAGCCTAATCAACCATGGCTTAAATTATGTGTCAATCTGATTGATGAAGAATAGAAAAGTCATAGCAATTTCCAAAGCACAGAACAAACAGGTGCAGATAGGAAATCAAACCTGTAGGATATTGTGACTCCAGAGTCTCTTCTAAAACGCAACAATGAATGTCCTTCCAGAGTGACCTCGTTTTAAAATATCATCCCTCAAGTTGTACTTGGAAACAAAAAGAGAGAGCAGTCATGGTGCATTCCTCTTATGTCACTCATTCCTTTGGTGGTAAATCTGATAGTCTTTCTGGGCCCAGATATTTTGCTGAAAGCATACTTCAAGTTCAGAGTCAGTCTAGGTCATTTGATTTATTGTTAACTCTGTATGACTTCTTCTCTAGCATGCTAAAATCCAGCTTGGTCTCCATGGCATGGAGAAGTCCAGTCTCTGTGTGCGTCTTTAAGAGAGCTCCTGTTTTCTTCACATTTCCAGAAAGGTTGCACACATTTTCATGATTTTCTCATAGCTAATACCAATCACCTGCCATGGGTGCCTATGTACACCCATCATTTTTCCACTAGTCCTTTCTGAGTGAGGAAGCTGAAGAAACACTCTGAGTCTGGAAACATGATGCAATATTCTATCTAGATAGGAACTTTTCAGAATACTATACTCTAGCAGAATTGGTTATGCTTTAGAATCTACAAGATTTTTTGTCTCTTTATATATATATATTTATTTTTTTTACATCTCAATCTAAGTTTCTCCACCTCTTCTCAATCCCAGTCCCCTCTACCACACCCCATTCACTTCTCCTCCACTGTTTCCCTTCAGATATGGGCACGCTTCCCATGGATATCAGCCAGCCATGATATATCAAGTTGCAGGGAATCTAGGCACCTTCTTTCCTATTAAGGCTAGATGAGGCAATCTGGTAGGAGAAAAGGGTCCTAAAAGTAGCCAACACAGTCAGAAATAGCCCCATGCTCTCACTGTTAGGAGTCTTACAAGAAAATCAAGCGACACAACTGTAACATTTTGCAGAGGGCCTAGTTCAATTCTATGCAGGATCCCTGGTTGTCGGTTAAGTCTCTTTGAGTCCTTATGAGCTCAGGTTAGTTGGTTCTGTGGGTTTTCTTATTGTGCATTTAACACCACTGGGTCCTATAATCCCTTTTTTCCCATCTTGCAAAGAATTCCCTGAGATCCCCCTAATGTTTGGCTGTGGTTCTCTGCATCTGTTTCCATCAGTTGCTGAGTGAAGCCTCTCTGATGACAGTTGGGCTAGGTATCAATCTATGAGTATAACAGAATATCTTTAGGAATCCTGTCTGATTTTTTCTATTCATGTTTGTTTCTATCCTAGGTCTCTAGAGTATCCTGACTCTGGGTCCTGACCTTCAGGGGTGAGCTTCCCTCTCAGGGTATGTGTCTCCAACTGTGCCAAATATTAGTTTGTCACTCCCACAAATTCTGTGCCATCTTTACTCCAGGATATCTTGAAGGCAAGACAAATTGTAGGTTGAAGGGTTTGTGACTTGGTTGGTGTCTGAGTACCCTGGAAGTCTTGCCTGTTTACAGGAGACGGCAGCCTCAGGCTTCATATCCCCTATTGTTAGGAGTCTTAGGTAGGGTCACCCTCATAGATTCTGGGGAGTTTCCATTGCTCTAGGTTTCTAGCTCATCCCAGAAATGTCCCCAGATTCCATTTGTCTCTCCCAGGACTCTCTCCCTTCATCCTCCCCCCACTGAATCCCTTGTGTTTCCATTCCCACCCCTCCTTTTCATGTGTCTGCCCTTCCACTGTCAATATCCATTCTATTTCTCCTTCACAGTAAGATTCATGCATTCCCTGTTTGAGCCCTGCTTGTTACTTAGACTCTCTGGGTCTGTGGGCTGTAATATGTTTCTATTTTAATTTATGGCCATTATTCAATTATAAGTGAGTACATATCATGTATGTCTTTCTGGATCTGGGTCACTAGCTAACCATAGTGGTCTGGATGTCTGGACAGGCAGGCAGGAAGTGATGTCGCTGGGTAGAATCAGGATATAAGCATGGACAAACAGGAAATTGCTCTATTCTCTTCAGAGATGCTGAGCAGTCAACATGTAGCAGACAAAGGAGTTGCAGGTCCAGCATTCCCCGGTAAGCCAATTTCTTGTGGACATACATAGATTAACAGAAATTGGTTAATAATTAAGACAGAGCTATCCAATAAGAAACCCTAGCCAATGGCCAACAGTTTCATAATTAATATGGCATCTGTGTGCTTCTTTGGGGCAGAGAAGATGGCACCACCTGCCAGGCCAGAAAGTTTACATTACAGGGCAAGAGCAGTTCAGGCATCCTCTCTGCTATTGCTTAGATTTTTCTTCGGGTTATCCTTGTGTATTCTTGGGAATTTCCCTAGTGTCAGTTTGCTCAATAATCCCATAATAGCTCCCTCTGTCAAGATAGTTCTTTCCTTTCTCTCCCTCTCAGTCCTTCCCCCAATTAAACCATCCAGTTCCCTCATATTCCTTGCTCTCCTTCCCCTTATACTCTCCCACCCGCTTCTTATGCTTCCAGTTTACTCAGGAGATTTTATTTCCTCCTCCTAGATGGATCTTAGGGTCCTCTTTGTTACCTGGCTTCTCTGGGGTTGTAGACTGTAAGGTAGTTATCCTTTACTTATACCTAATATCCACTTATGAGTGAATAAATATCATATTTGTCTTTCTGGGTCTGAGTTATCTCATTCAGAATGTTTTTTCTATTATTTTTCTATTATTTGCCTGCAAATTCCAAGATGTCATTGTTTTTTACTGCTGAGTAATACTTCATTATGTAAATGTATCTTGTTTATCTTAGATGTTGAGTATTCCTTTAAATGATTCTTAGCCATTTGATACTCTTTTTTTCCAACTTTTTAATTTGAATTAGAAACAGGATTGTTTTACATGACAATCCCAGTTCCCTTCTCCCACCAGTTCTCTCCTACCCCCCTCCCCAACTAAAACCTTATCTGTCACATATCTTTTCTGATCCCCCTGGATGGTGAGGCCTTCCATAGGGTGTCATCAGAGAATTTCGTATCCTTTGGGATAGGGCCTAGGTTCACCCCCGTGTGTCTTGGCTCAGGGAGTATTCCTCCATATGGAATGGGCTCCCAAAGTCCACACCTATGCTAGGGATAAATACTGGGCTTCTACAGGAGGTTGATATTCTTTTGTTGAGAATTCTCTGTACTGCATTTTTAATTGGCTTATTTAGTTTTTGATATCTACTTTTCTGAGTTCTTTGCAAACTTTCGATATGTAAGTTCTCTGTAAGATGTGGGTTGTGTGAAGATTTTTTCTTATTCTACAGTCTGTAGTTTTGTCCTTTTGACATGACTATGTGAGTATGTGAGTATGCATTAAGTCATGTCTACTTTCATTATTTGGCTAATGTAGTGACTGTCAAAATTCTCCATTACAAACATTTGTTTTCAACTTTGTAGCATGTGATCTTTTTGGTAGTATTATAACACTACACCAATACCTCATTTCTGTTTACTGTTTTCTGACCCAATTTACTGTTCATTAATGTATCTTCCCTGCGGCAGTTATTGCTCTGGTCTTCCTAATGGAATTTTCTATCTAGCCTTCTTTCTTTATTTTTAATTGGTATCATTTATTTTCTAAAGGAACTGTGTTTTTTATTGTCTAAAATCTGGAAAAATAATGCATTTTATTATTTCATTGGAATTTCAAAACAGAAAAAATGACATTAAAATGTAAAATCTACTATTGGGTAACAAAAACTAATTTCAAGGAAACCCTTCGCTTATTCTAGGAAATAGAAATGGAAAGGAACATAATGTTTTTAATAATCTTTCCAAGATTTGAGTGAACATAGCTCTGATTTTGAAGATGAGGCAATAAAATGCTCCATCTTGCATCTTTCCTTGGAGACATTTGGATAGTTTAGTTTTACACATAGGTTAGAATAATGGGGTAATTATGAGGTTGTGACAACACACATAATTTTACACACACACACACACACACACACACACACACACACACACACACACACATTTCTCACTATTCATGAATTATTGGCTTTATGACTCTCCACATAGACTAGAATTGCCATATACCCAAGTTCATTATATAAAATGTCATAGTATTTGCATATCATTTACACATATTCCTCCACATGGTATTATAAACCTCCAGTTTTCACATAACACTTGCTCTAATGCAAATGCAGTGTAGATAGTAATAATATTGCATTATTTAGGAAATATTTACAAGAAGAAAATATCTGTAGACTTTGGTGCAAACATTTTTTCCATTTGTTTTCTATGTGTAAGTGTAGTTCAGTCTGTGGATATTGAAATCACTGATATATAGGACCAACTATATATCTGTAGGGTTCATACCTTTGTCTACTTCAATTTTTATTAATTCAATTATAGGAAATCTTGGTGTATTTTCCAAGTCTCCCTCTTTCAATATCTTTGCTGACCCAATGAATTATACTGCCACGTATTTACTAGATGCCTCAATGGACAGAAATAATCTAAAGATGTTTGCCCCTGATATTCTTATGATTGGTGTTTTATAAAAACACTTTACTCATTCTTATTAGTATGTGATGTGTTTCTGTGGTAGTATGTATGCCATGGTGCATAGGTCAAAAGAAACCTTTGTGATATTGTTTCTTTCCTTCTCCACTCACATGGGTCCTGGGATTGAACTTGTCTCCAGGATTGCAAGGCAAGTACTTTTGTCCACTTAGTCATCTCTCCAGTTCTAGATCACTGCTTGTTCTTTCTGTGAAGAAATGTTTTCCTGAATTAAAGATGTGACAATATTCTCCTGTGCTTCCATCCATAAGTTCATTGACTTACGTTACCTTTCCTATTTATGTTGGAATTACATCTGGAGTTCACTTTTTTGGTGTGCAAAATAGCTAAAAATTATTTTTCCTCATATGTGTATCCAATGAACGTAGCACCTTTTATTGAAAATATCGTGTTCAACCATTCTTCTACAATAAGAACTTTCTCATAAATCAAATGACAGGAGACTAGAGAGATGACTTGTGATTAAGAATTTAGCTGCCTTTCCAGAGAACTGGAATTCAGCTCCCAGCATACATGTTGGGTGGCTCAGAGCTGGTGGCTCAGCTCCAGGGGATCCAATGTCCTCTTCAGGTGCATCCCAACACACATGTACATACACATATGCAAATAAACACACACACCTGTAATAAAGTAAGTATTTAAAATAATAAACAAATAAAATGTCATTATTTGTTTGGGCATTCTATTCCTCCTATGAAATATCTGTTTTCTTCCTTGTATGTGTGCCAGTATCTGAATATGTTTGTTGCTATAAGTCATGCTATGTCATACTATAGTGTGACTTGAATGCAAATGGTGATAATGTTATCCTATCTACCTCCATTCTCAATAAAACTTATCAGTAAAGTTTTAGCATTGATATGACATGTGCTATAGATTTTGGTTGATATTGTCTGTCAGACCAAAGACAGCATCTATATTCCTCTTTAGTTAGTGCTTATAATGAACTAGTTCTCCATTTTATCAAATTCTTTTCTACATTATCATCATTTTTGCATTCTCTTTTTCTGTCAATGTTATGAATAAATTGCATGAACTGGTTTGAAATAATAGATTCATTTTTAAATTTCTGGAAAAATCATGTGAAGCCACATACATTACCTTAGTGGAATATTTCTTTAATTAAATATTATAATTTGAAAAAAATCAAAAAATTATTTTTCCAATTGTTTGCTCAATTTTTGAATTTATGACTATGGTAAATATTTATTTGTAAGTGTCTTTTATGAAATATTACTCTGTTTAACTTGAATTTATCATTCCACTTTAAAATTTTGTATTATAATATCCATTTTCCTTAATATAAAATGTAATTTAAGGCCTTACAAGATGGATCAGAGGTAAGAACACTGGCTTCTCTTCCAGAGGACCTAGGTTCTGTGGTGATATTTTGCTTGTACAAATAAAGCCTGTCTGAGGGTCAGAGACAGCCAGGAACTTGCCACTAGTTAACCATACAGGTCTGGAGGCCTATACAGACAGACAAGAAGTGAGGTAGCTGGGAAGAAACAGGATATAAGCAAGAAGAAACAGGAAATTTCTCTCTTGTCTGCTGAGACGCTAAGGAGGTAAGGTGTGGCGGGTGGCTTACACCGTCTGTCTGATCTCTTAGCATTTCCCTCTATATCTGACTCCAGTTTTTTATTATCTAGACCAATTAAGAACTCCATTTGCAAGGTTCAATTCCCAGCACCCACATAGTAGCTTACTATCATCTCTAACTCCAGTTCCAGGGCTTCTTATGGCCTCTTCTTGCCTCCATAGGCAATGGGCACATACACACACATGGCCCACAGTCATATGTGCATGCAAAAGAAATACACATAAAATAAATTTAAATAAAATTAAGTACTATAATATGCTCTGGAGTAAAATCACATTTTAAGCAGTCAATGACACACAGATGATAGAGTTTACATGCTTGTTAACATTTTGTCTGACTTGAAACAAAACCTTACTTTGAAGTACAGATAATTTTCATGTTATTTGGAATAAAGCATCCCTAATACAGTTATTTAGAATTCATGCAGTTTAAGCACCTAGGGGTAACTCCATCAGGGATTATCAGTAGGAACAACAAGAAAATAAATATATTATAATGATCAGGAATAGAATATAAAATGATTAAAAGTAAAGGATGAGCCTGGGATTTTAAAAGTAACAACTATTCAAAAAATCAGTTTCTTTACTTTCCATTTTCCTACCCCAAAACACGAAGAAAATAAATGTACTTAATTTTTTTTAAACAAAACCACAACTTATAACTTTAAAGACATATTCATTAAAATAAAACATTAGTAGACAGAATAAAGAGCAGATTCAAGAGAGGTACTTTGAGAGAGGTCTGAAAACACCACTGTAATACAACAGAAAGCAACTGTGAAGTTGTGAAGTATTGTCTGTCCGATAAAAGTTAATAGCAAGATTTCATAACTAAAGGACATCATTAAACAATGTAAAGAACACATTAAAACCTGTTGTGAAGAAAAGACACATCTATACAAAAGAAGAACAAAGGATCTCAGCCAGACTTCAAAGCAAGACAAGCCAAAGGACCATAATAAAATAATTTAGTTGTATAGAAACAAGTGAGGATTGTGTACATGGCAACATTGTCTTTCAAGCAGAGTAAAGAACTAACCCACCAAAACAGCTGACCTTAGAAACTGGGAGCTCATGGACCCCAGACAGACAGCTGAGGAACCAGCCATGGATGTGGGTGTTGAGGGCCTTGGACAGTCCATCAGGCCTCTATAGTGGAACCAGTATTTATCCCTAGTGCTCTATATGATGTGACAGACTTTGATGATTCCCCATGGGAGGCCTCACCCTCCCTGAGGAATGGATGGGGGGTGGGATGGGGCTTTGGAGGTGGGAGTGGGGGAACGGAAGGGAGAGGGAAGTAGGATTCGTGTGTAAAATAAGATTGTTTTAAATTTAAATAAAATTAAATTTAAAAAAAGAACTAGGCAAGTGAATTAATAGTACCACCCACCAGGTGTCACTAGAGCAATGTCTAAAGAGTCAGCTCCAGGAAGGAAGAAGAGAACTGACTTCTGAGGGAAAGCCGAGATACAAGAAGGAAGCATGCATTATTTGTATAAAACGGTGATTGTAAAATCAATAACGTAATGTGATTAAGTATAGGAAAGGCAAAAGATGCATCAATATAATCATATGATCCAGGATGGGGCTTTTTTGTAGTGATCCCAGATTCTTAAACTTAGAATGCTGGCCTCGTTACTGTTTGAGAGAAGTTAGTTAAATAAGTATAGTTGATTTTTCCATGTTAACCATTAAAACAATTAACTAACAGACCAAAGGTACGTATGAATTACCTATGCTTATTTCCCAAATGAATGAACAAAAGTTTAGAAAATAGGAAAAAAAATAAAGTGCAACATAAATTGGAAGTATTATGTACAAATGTATGTATAATTGTAAATAAATATAGGTTAACTACAGTTGTCAAATTATATTTCCAAAATTTACATGATATGTACTAAAGGCACTCTTTTTTTAAAAGAATTAATTTTTTAATTATAGTTAAAATATATGCCAATAACTTTTTCGAAATGCATTTTATTTAATAGTCTATGAGGAGTTTTAACATTTGAAAACAGTGAGAGACTATGTAAATCAGAAAACTAATTTTCAAAGAATATATATATGTATACATATATATATATATATATATATATATATATATAATTTCACTTTAAAGCAAATGTCAAAGGGAATGCCAATAAACTGGAGAGATCTATTTAAGGCAAGATAAGTTCTGCATGTCAATGAAAAAAACACCTGATTTGGTTCATTTTTTCTGAAAAAAAAACTATGTCACTGGCTTCTTTGGTTTTTGGTAAATTATAAAAGAGAAGTTGATTAACATCAAACCACAGTGTCAGTAACAAAGCTATAATAGGGAATTCTCCACAGGGAATGACTTGAAGATCAATTTCCAGTCAATATTCAATGAAAGGCACACTTAAAACATAAAAGCAAAGTACTATTTAAAGTAAAGTAATGGACAAAAGAAATACAGAAACTAGAAAAACCAAGGAAAGAAACAGGGGAGGGGCAAACTAGATGACTCAGTGGCTAAAGCCATTTTCTGCCAAGATCAACTATTTGGACTGTATCCAGAGACCCATATAGTGGAAGGAGAGAGATGACTCCTCAAAGTTGTCATGGACTGTCACGCCTGTGTTGTGCTATGCATTGCATCAGACACATTAAATAAACATGTAAATATGTAAAGTTCAAAAAATTTTCAAGCTAAAATAATTTTCTTAGAATTTGATAATATTTATTCTAATTAAAAAATCACCTAGGATATGGTTACTACTTAATTTACTACTACTTACTTTGCCAGGCAAATAGTTCAGCTTAAAGTTATATGTACCTAGTAAACCAGCATCAGGATATATAAAAATTAACATATTTGGCAGAAACACAAGTACTTGTTTATTTAATTTGACAAAAGTGAAACCTGGTATCATTTTGAAAGATTGTAGAGTATTTCATCATATACATAGCCCATAATGAAGTCAAACATAAAGACTTAATCAATGAAATGAGGAAGATTGATTTAATGAATAAAAAGATGGGTGGTGTTTCTAAACTTCCATTATTACATTCTAACTATATAATTTTCTCAACAACAGCAAGAAATGGACACTGTTATTTTGTTATATTGAAAATATTTACACCAAGAACAAAAACGTTAATTGATTGGTCTGATTTTTCAGAGCATCACCAAAGATGTAATAGATCGGCAGAGCTGAGAAGTGAAATTAGAATTCCACATTCCTCAGTTTTAAATGTCTACAATTTGCATGCCAAATGCGCGTGCGCACACACACACACACACACACACACACACACACACACACACACACACACACACGAGAGAGAGAATACATATTTTTGCTTTTATATGAATAATATATACATACAAGTTTATAAAGCAATACTATATTACAAAGAATGGGCCTTATACAGACATGTCCTTTAGCCACAATGAATAATTGAGTTAATAATAGTAGAAGTATTATCTTTAACTTACGTAACAACCAAGAAATAGCAAGAGTTTCATCACAGTAAAACTATTACAATAATAAAAATGTTGTCCTAGTTTGCTGTTCTATTGCTGAGACAAAACATGGACCCAAAGCAACCATGGTGGGGAAGGACTTACTTCCTGTTCAGAAATGCAAAAGCAGACAGTCAAGGCAGGAACTTTGGGGAAGGAGTGAATAGAGGCTGCTGGATTTGGCCCTTAGGTTCAACCCTGATGACTCCTGTTCTAGAATAAAGATTCTTTTAAACTTTCTTTCATTTATCCTGTGTGTCTTTTACATAGTGTATCTTGATACCATTCATTTCCTTGTCCATTCACATCTACTCTCTACCCCTGTACCTCCCCAAATAAAAAAAAATTAAGTGAAAAAAAGGGAAGAAGTTTAAAAATCTCATCATGGATGCTGCAGAGTGACATACTTGCATTGTAAGAGTCATTGGTGTGGTTCGAGGCCTCCAGGTTGCTATTACGTTATCAATGGTGGGCCCTCACTAGGATTCTTCTTTCGTATCCTGTTGTTGTCCCGTGTTGTGGAGATCCTACAGCTTTGTGTCAGGTTCCTTCACATGCTCTAGCAGATTATAAATGGGGTAGATGTTGGGGTGGGCCAAGTCGTAAGCCTGGTTCTGGTCCTGGGTAGTTGCAGGGTTGGTCATCCACCACTTCTCTCCTGTCCTCAACACCAGGGTGAGCTCTCCAGCATTGGCCCAGCTAATTCACCTCTTGCAGCAATGAGCCAGTTCTCCTGCTTCCAAGTTCTTAGGATCAGCTCTCTACACCTACCCCTTCAGGGCCAGCTTTTTTGTGTTGCCCTGGTGAGGCACAGGGGCCACTTTTCCAAGTGCTGTGTTGGTGAGGGACAGGAACAGCCCTCGACTCTGCTTGTTTATTTGTTTGTTTATTTGATTCTTTTTGTTTTTCAAGACAGGGGTTCTCTGTGCAGTTTTGGAGTCTGTTGTAGGATTTGCTCTGTAGACCAGGCTTGCCGTGAACTCAGAGATCCACCTGCCTTTGCCTCTCAAGTACTGGTGTAAAGGTGTATACCACCACCACCTGGCTCATCTCTCCACTCTTATGATCCCCATGGTTAGCTCCTCCACCCATCTCAAGCATTGATGGGTGGGGAATAGAGGGCAGGACATCTCTCCTCTGCCCATGTCACCATGTGTCAGATGAGTAATGGGGCTACCTTTCCTTAAGAATAAAAATTCTTAATATAGTGTTGTACCCGGGCAAGATCTTCAACATTTAAATAACAAGGCTGCCTGCTTCTTTAGCAGACACGATACTTTAACTGGCATGGCCTGGGCACTGGGCTTCAGGAGTTCCTACAAATACAAAGGTTACTGTAATCTCTGGCATAACAGAGTTTCTACACAGAAGAAGTCCAGGATAGTTAATTGACTTCTGGGTATGGACTGTCTGTTGCCAATTTATATAGTCAGACTTTTTACATATTCCAGCAGACTTTTCTGTCCTACCAGTCAGTTCCCAAATAACCACACAGAGACTTAACATTAATTGTAAATGCTCAGCTGATAACTTAGGCTCAAATTTAGCCAACTGTTATAAGTTAAATTACCCCATTTTTATTAATCTATGTGATTCCCTGAGACTTATTCACCTCATTTAAGTATTGTTTCCTCTGACTCTGCTGTTTCTCTCCCAGCATTCTCCCTGCCCAGAAAATTCTGCCTAGCCATTGCCCAATCAGTTTTTTCTTTTTTATGTAACTCAATCATAGTGACATATATTCACACAGTGTTAAGGAATATTCCACAGAGTTGCAGTGTCAGAACTCAATTTTTATTCTCTTCCTCCCTCTAAACTGTTCAGCATGGTGGATTGAATAAGAATGGTCCTGATCACCTCATTTACTTAAATACTTAGTCACTACAGAGTAGAACTATTTAAAAGATTAGAAGGATTAGGAAGTATGGTCTTATTGAAATAGGTGTAGCCTTGTTGAAGGAAGTGAGCTGTGGGAGATGTACTTTGAGTTTTCAAAAGCCCATTGCAGGTACAGTCTCTCTGTGTGTATCTCTCTACCTCTTCGCTTATGGATCAGGATACAACTCTCAGCTACTTCTCCAGAATCAAGCATGCCTGCCTGCTGTCACACTCTCTGCTCTGACAATAATGGACTAAGTTTATGAAACTGTAAGCAAACTGCCAATTAAATGCTTTCTTTTATAAGAATTGCCTGCATCTCTTCACAGCAATAGGACATTGACTAAGATACCACCTTTTCTTTCTTTCAAATTCATAAACTCATCTTCTCTCATTGTTGTTGTATGTGTTCCTATAAATAAACCTTTCTTGCAAAGAGCCTTATGGATCTTGTGTTGTTTGATACAGAAATTAAATTTCTTGATTAATACAGTAATTGGTAATAGGAATAATAACTTTGCCCCTCTTTAACAATCAATAGTATTTTTGGCTTTGTGGGTTGTTGGTTAGGAAATTGATATTAGAGGCTGAGTAGAGGACAGACAGCATAGGAAAGGGACATTTAGCAAAATACCTGCATGAGTATTTGTAAAGTAGCCTGTTCTCCTGATGAAGTTTACCTCTGGGTACATGATTGAAACTAATTAGAATGAGCATATTCTGACTTCTTTTGCTACATGTGATAACTGATAAGCAATGTTCTTCTGTGTATATGTTTGTCTTATTGATTGATGAATAAGGCACTGTTGGCCAATAGCAAAGCAAGATAGGTGGGGCTAGGAGTTAAGAAGGATTCTGGGAAATGTAGTAAAGTTGCCATGTGATGGGAGGCAGGAAGTGACTTAGCAGGGCAGAATCAATATATAAGCAGGAAGAAGCAGGAAATTGCCCCTAATAACAAATGTAGCATCTTCGTGTTTCTTTGGGTCAGAGAAGGGCAGTGGGACCTAGCAGGGCCAGAGAAGACTAACATTATAAATAACAATAAAGAGGTGGCATTATGAGGGCCAAGCAGTTCATATTTATATACTTAGGAAAATATATATCAACAATTAAAGAAAAAGAGGCCATTTAGTTGAGAAAGAAGGGGAAGGCACACGGGAGGCAGGTGGAAGGGAGGAAAGGGAAGTGATATCATTATATTTTATTTTTCAAAGGGAAATTTTAAAATAAGAGAAAGAGATAAACTATACAACAAAATTTCCAGTTTGGAAATTCAAAATAAACTGGGATTCTTAAGTCATTCTAGAAATTGGTGGAATTTAAAAAAAAAAAAACCCTCATTTTTCAATTAGGTAAATGATAATGGATCAAGCAACTTTGAACAATAAGTGACCAGGTCAGTAGCAAGAGTTAACTGAAGAAATCATGAGTCACTGTTTCAGTAAAGATCCTTTTGAAATAGCTTCCTGTCCCAAGCTTATTGTTGCAGATAACCTCAAGATTGCTGCCAAGCCATGGAGAGGGAGGACCAGTCAGCCTGCGGGGAGGAAGCAAAGAGACAGAGAAAATTGAAGAACCGTGTCTGGGACATAATGTTGGGAGTACTTACTGCTACATGAAACTGATTAGAATCAAATAATCCTAAGTCCATGATGTTTTTGAGGCAATGGTAATGCCAAAAAAACCTCGATCTCGATCCAAAAGCCCGCAAGTGCTTGGCAAACCTTAAAACAACCTTTGGCCTGGAAATGGGTTGCTAAGTCTGAGTAGCTCCCAAGAAGGGCATTTCTCAACAGCCACTTCAAATGTGACCAAGGGTTTAATGGGCAGAAAAGAATCTCTGAGTTGGGAGCCCAAAGCCACAGAGAATGATGCCTGTGGAAGCCTTGCTCCAAGACCTGAATTAGAGTCTATCAACAAATTTTCTCGGATCTCCACAGAGGGCTTTACAATATCCCAGGGAGATTTCAAAGTTACTAATGGTCCAGGAACTTGTGTGTCCCCCTTTTATTTCCTTTCTGAATAGAAGCCCAGAAGATGGATACCATTCCTAGCTAATGGAGAAGACTATGCATCAACAATATCCTTGGTGTTGTGATGGATGAGATGATTTGGTGAAGTTTTGGCTTACTTCCTTTGGCACAGATATGAGCATATTACAGTGTAGGAATCAATAATCAGATGAACACTTAGTAACCAGGGCTAGAGATGTAGCACAGTTAGAGTGCTTGCCTGGCATGCATGAAACCCTTGTTTTGCTCCCCAGCACTGTATAACACGGGGTGTTGTTGACTCATGTCTGTAATCCTAGTCCTCAGGAGGTGGAATTTGGCAAAGCAGCACTTCAAGGCTATATTTGATTACAGAATGAATTCAAGATCAGACTGACTACATAAGAACATGTCTCAATAAAAAGAAAGACTAATACCAACTAAAACCCGAAATGGAAACAATGTAGTGTATTCTCTAAATATACTTCCTTTTCATTTTGACTACACAGCTAAGCTAACTAAGCTGTCTTTCTCAACTCTCATTGCAACTGACTGACAGTACCCGATGAATATGAGAAGTTAGGAATGCTGTTTCCAAGCCTCGCCTCTAAATATCTCAAGTAATCTCCTATACACTCCCTTTTCCATTGTCTAAGGTTGGATGCAGTGACTCCTGAGAAGGGCTTTAAGACTAAGAAGTTATTGGAGCCATTGCATAGAATAAGCCAGGGTCCTGGGCTGATAACTTACAAAACTCCTTCCTTATTGACAACCTTCAGAAATGATGAAGTGAAAGAAGAATGGATCTGCATTGAGCTATGACAGTTGAGAGAGAAAGTCACTTGTTACATAGTTTGAACATCTCTGTTAGGTACCTCGACATGCTATCTTCCAATTCAGCTACCAACAAAATATTTCAGGAGACAGTTTGAAGATATGTGAAATGAATACCTTTCAAATCAGTGATCTAGAAGATCACATCTGGGTTGTGTCAGATAAATCTAAAGTTGACAATAGAATGAAAGTTGACCTCAGCAAATATAGAAAAAGGAAAAGAAGTGTTACCCTTGGCATTAATTTAGAATCTGAATAGTGTGTGTATTTTACCTCAACATGATCACATGTTTTAGGATGAGGAACTGAAGTGCTGATTTATTTTCGTTAGAACTTACATGGGCATCATGATGTGCAAGACTAAATAGACTCTTTAGGTTCTGTTTAGAAAGTTTTACTGACTGAAAAAAGAGATCTAAGCACAGAGAATTATAGTATATCTGTGGACGTCAAAAAAAAAAATGAAAACAGGTCTCCAGAGAGATGTCAGAATGGGGCTGGAGAAGACTGGAAACAAGGAAAATGCACAGGCGGGATTTACAACATGGACTCTCTAAGAAGAACAGAAAAGTCCAGAATGAGGAAGCAAGAGAGAGAGAAAGACAGATCCCCCCACACACACATACACATACATACAGTGAGAGAAAAGGAGTAAGAATAAATCGGTTTTATGGTTGATCTCCAAGGAATAAGAAGTCAGTCAAAAGTGAATGAGAAATACCCTTTTTTCTCTACAACTGTTAACCAAGAAGCAGGCAATATAGAAATGAGCTTATGGAAGGTGTTGTATAGTATGTAGGTAAGGTTATTCTGTAGTAGAAAATCATCAAAAGGTATCAATGACAACACAATTTTAGTTCTTGTTTATATTATAGTGTACCATTGCTTGACATGGGTCTGTCTCTATTAAGCAGATGTCATGCAAGCACAGATCTTAATGCCTTGATCTATATTTCTGAAAGCCACTGTATAAGCCTACATAGCATCATTGCATAAGAACGGTCTTGGAGATTTCATTTTTTCCTATCTTTAAAGTAAATTAATGTATAAAGTAAGAAATAAATGCTACATCAACATTTTAAAAATTATATGCAATATATTCAACATATATTTATGTGTCTATCTCAGCAAAACATAATCTTATTTTTCTTTTAATGTGTGTCATAGAACAAAACCATTGCAAAACCCAGAAAACAAGTAAGTTAGCAATTCATAAGATGCTTGTTTTTGCCATTATCTTCTGAGAGTGTGGGGAGCATACAACAGGCTCTCTTGGTTGCACAGTTTCCTGTTTACACCATGAGTTCACTCTGAGAATTGAAAGTTCAAGTGTTTTCTTGCTCAAAGTGAAAATGGCCAGTAGAGGGAGCCAACCACCACTGATGGATATTTAATCTCCATGATTTGGACCCTAAAATCTGGAGCAGAGTAGATAACTTCTCCGGGGTTTGGGAGTCAGGAGAATTGGCCATTGTTGTTTTCCTAACCTGAGCACATCATGATTGGGAACTTTGACCCTTGGTCTTTACAACAGAAAGATAGCCTTTAAGTGTCTTGCTTTGGCCTTGCCCAGTAGTTTTCCATCTTTAAACCTAACTATACAGTAGGAAACCCTCAGGATTTCAGGCCATCTCTGCATCCAACCATTGTTTCCTTCAGCCCCAATGAGATACATCATTCTTCAAGGGGTAAAGGGACAATTTTGACCACCAAATTTATCCCTTCCTCCCTCTATGGACACAGGACTAGATCACAATCACAGGAGCCAAGGATGTTAACAAATGCAGATTTTTTATTTAAATATACATGCAACTTCTCAAATGTAAATACAAACAAATGGAGACAAACTAAGAATAGATTGAGTAGATGAAAGACTAAGAAAGAGAAATTTAGGCCTGAAGGTATAGCTCAGCAGTTAAAGGCTAGGCTCACACCAAAACTATAAGAAAGAGAAATTCAGTTGCCTTCCAGGTTTCCCTGGTTAATGGCTGATTTTTGTTAGGTTGTTTCTCCTGCCAACCTTCTACCCTCCTGTCTGTGCAGTGACTAGGAAGAATGCATATTTCAAGCTTGAAGAAAATGGCGCACATGCAAAACTAGGTGCATCATAGCACTGAAATGTTCATCTGAAGAAAAAGAGGATTGGGAAGAAATGAAGGAGCAACTAATTGCCTCTAATCTGGCAGTAGGATAAGAGATGAGAAAATTATAACACATCAAGCATGTGGATGCTCTCATCCTGCCCCCTAGCAGCTGCAGAAATTTGGCATTTTCACTAATCCATACTGGCCTGTGTATCTTTGCCTTGAAAACAATAGGAGGAAAGACACCTCAGTTGTTCAAGTGCTTTGCTTGCCTTGCAAACATAATGACCTGAGTTTGAGCCCCGTAACTCACAAGAAAAAAGATTCCAGGTGCAACTGAGGAAAGCTGGGAGCAGGGAAGGTACTCATCTAGTGTATTGGGTTGGCCCTAAAAACATATTTAGGAATACCATATCGACCACACATGTTATATGTAAAGGCCTAGTATGGTGGTTTAAGCTTTTAGTAGAAGCTAGGAGGAGATGGAAACAGCCAGATAATTGGGGCTTCTGGCCAGACATCCTGTCTTATTTCGTGGTTCCAGGGAATGACAGAACCTGCTCAAAATAAATAAATAGTAAGTTGATGAATAATGCCGCATACATGCATGGGCAAAGATATTAGTGCACACACACACATACACATAAAGAAGGTGGTATGTCTATGTGCTACATGTAAGGGAGATGACAGGGTTGGAAGCCACTGGAAGCATGTTGGCTGTTACCACTGATTAGTATTTCCCTCACTGGCTATCTTTCTAAATGCCTCAGATTAACACACAATACAGTACTGTCACCAGTCCACTAATGCAGAACTTCTATCTTCATTTGTCCAGATACAAAACTGAGTGCTAGAGTTGGTCAGAGCACAGGTTTTAAAACCATGCTTGTCTTTAACAAGACTGTTTTCTTGATCTTGTGTCTCCTCCTTGTGCCTTCAGTTGTGATAGACTAGATGAGCCCTGCTGACATCCCCTAAGGACAGTTTCTTATGCTGGGTGCTGTGGCCTCAGCAGCCCCTCGGTAAAAACTGTAAGTTTGCATCCCACTCAGCTTCTCTCTTACAGTGTGTTTACCAGCCTGAAATGCCCACTAGATGGCGATGAAATTCTAGTTTAGTTTGATTGAGCCTTTGTTATGTGAATTAAAAACATTATTTTCTATATCCACAGCCATAAATCTGTACATAAATCCCAGATTCTAGGAGTCATATACTTGTAAAGGTTCTTCTTAAAACTTTCACTGTGAACTCTGGAAGCTTGGTTACCTTGCTTAAACCAGACCTAGATAAATTCACCAGCGGAGACCCCTCTATCGCCAAGAACCTCTTTGCTCAGGGGTAAGCTGGAAATGCCTAGCACCCCATTTTATATGTGGATGGGATTATAGGAGCCCACCAGCTCTGCTTGGCTTCTGCTACCTGCTCTCTCAAAGGAGACACAGGGTTTAGCACAGGTTCCACTGCTGTTGCTATAGAGTATCCAATTGATTTGGTGATTCCCATTTCCATATTCTGCCCTTCATTGTCCATAATGCACATCTATATGCAACAATTTGGTTAAGACATCAGATTCATTTATAATGATGATGATATCAGCAACCTCGCTTCAGACACTCATACTTCAATTGTGTCCTTTTCTTCATACTCAAAACACTTGAATGGCAGAGACCAGGTTAGGTGTTCCATTTCACAGAAGAGAAATAGAGATTCAAGAAACCAAATGAATCCCTAATACTCCATAAACTTCTCATTTAAAAGGCCAAAATCTAGAGCCTGGCACACACAGGTGTATACACCTTTAATGCCTATGGAAGCAGAAGCTGGAGGGTTGAAAGGTTTAGAACAGATGAGGAAGCAGAATGAAACCCTGTCTCAAAAGGGAATAAAGTCAAAGCTTCAACCTCAGCATTTTTTGTTATAAATATCAAGCCATTTTCAATGACTACAAAGGATGCACACATGTACTCTAGCCTAAGAAACACCTAGATAATAACGCAAGTTCTCATACCATTCCTTTTCCTTTCTCAATACTTCGGAACCTCAACTTTGTACAAAGTCAAAGACCCAGGAAGGAAAATCCAGCCCTGTCTCCTCCCTCCTTCTACCTCTCTATTCTTGTGCCCAACCCAGAAGTAAATGCTGTGGGAGGTAACAGAGAAGAAACTGTATTTCATGTTCCTACAGAACACCCAAGCTGGACAGCATCACTGTCATTGTCTCATCTAACCACCCTTTTCACATCTCAGAAACCCAAGCCAGGAATGAGTGGAAATATTCCCTATAGATGACGCCATGGGGTAGTCTGAGGTGACCTACTTTTTTTTTTTAAAGTGACCTCTACCTTGATGTCTTTGAGTTTGGACGCGGTGCCCATGTCAA
Organism: Cricetulus griseus; assembly: GCF_003668045.3. Classification (NCBI taxonomy): domain Eukaryota; kingdom Metazoa; phylum Chordata; class Mammalia; order Rodentia; family Cricetidae; genus Cricetulus; species Cricetulus griseus. The sequence goes on along the minus strand of NC_048595.1, from coordinate 81,389,463 downwards.
TGGCATGATCTCTAAGGTTTTCATCAGCAGTGCTAACCCCTCCACATCCATATATGTTACTGCTTTGGCATCACTCAGTTTTGTGCTGTGAAGTCTTGGGAAACTTGAAATCATTGTGCCATACTTTGCTTCATTTCCAGAAATCTATTTCCTTTCCTTATTTGTCTTGTTTGTTTGAGTTTTTTGTTTGTTTGTCTGTTTTATAGACAGGAGCTCTTGTACTCTTTGTTGCCCAGGATGACCTTAAAATGCAGGTCATACTGTCTTCATTTTCTAGGTGCTGGAACTACAGGTATGCACCACCATACTGTGCTTACTCAGGGAAGAAGACTAAGCCAGAGCTAACTTCTTGATTGACAAACTCTCTCCAAACTGAGCTGTCTCCTCAGCCCCTTGTCTTCTTCTATTGCAGTAATAGTAAAGAGGTATTAAAGTTGTCTTTCTCTTGGCCTGATTCCTCAATGGAACAGAACACCCATCAGGAAAAGAACTAAATCTTAAGTGTCTTTGTAATCCCAGAGCCTATTATTATCTTTAACAAATAGTAAGTGATCGATAAGGAGTTGCTAAATTGGATTACAGTGCTTAGAGTTAGGACTAAACACCAAGAGTTCCCCAGAGAGTTATTGTCAGAAATCTGAAGTGGAGATGACATGGAAAAGCCATGTATTGATATATACCTAAAGCTTAAGATCTACTCAAGTATGTGGTTTCCCAATGCTTTCCTAATTCTGCCCTCAAGATCCTTCCTGTCTCCCAGGTAAGAGGAAGGCAGAGGTGAACTAAGGGCTCAGCTATACAGCATCTACTAATTTAGTAGGTCTTTACTAAGCATTCTCCAAGTAAAAAACACCACCTGGAGGAAGACTACATGAATGGAAGGATGACTTTTCTGAGACACAAAGGGCTTTGTTAGGAAGGAGTATATATGCCATGCTAAGGAAATGGGATAAGGAACTCTGCCTGGTTCCCTGGCTTCCTGGACAGAGAGTGTCACTGCTTCTGGAGGAAAGGGGGGATTTATGGTCTTCTAGTTGGATATTCATTTTACAGATGAAGAGACTAAGGCTCAGACAGAAGATATTCCTCAGGGAGTAAGTGACAGATCAAGGGTTAGAGTCTAGGTCTTCTGACTTACAGCTCTTCACCACATGGCTGGAATAATCCACCATGCACCTGGCGATTCTTTGCTTTCAAAATTCAGCCACTACTCAGCTTTCTCTGCATGGCAGGCAGCCAAGAGCCTTGAACTTTTCTGTGTTACCATTCTGCCCTTTGCAGAATGGGATATTAAAGTATTCACTTGGGGGATGGGTCATGGGGTTCCGTCAATAAATGTTTGTGAATTGCTCTGAGCTATTTGGGCCAGAGGGACTCCAGAAATGGGAGACCCCAGTGGCCTCCGTGGTGGTATCTGAGACTTTTCTGAGGTCTTGACTTTACTCTGCAGAATTAAGGAGATGGTTTAAGTGATAAACTATTCCTCATGAGCTGTATTTGTGTTGAAAGCACAGCATGAGTTCCCTGCACGCTTCCTCTCACACAACCACAGCTATGCAACAATCCTCCTGGGTTCAGAGATGGAACTTTGGTTAAATGTGTGGAATTTATTCTTAGTCCTTTTCTTAATTATGATTTTATTTTTATTTCTCTGGTGTTCTTGAGAGGAGGGGTTTGGAGGAGAGGAAAAGGAAGGAGGGAGGCAGTGAAATAGACTTTCAAGTTTTCTTTTCCCCCTCCTTATTTTTGTTTTGTTTCTGAGCTGCCTGCTCCCACCAAAGTAGAGAGGTTTAAAGGATCTTGCAGGGATACAAATCTCATTCCAATGAAGCCTGGCCTCACAAGACATGTAATGAGTACAATGAAAACAGAACTTGAGGTGAGGGCATTCATTATTTGGCTAATAAATCCCCTAGGCTGATAGACACAGACTGAAGCTTTTATCCATCATTTAATTTAATAAATAAAGAGAGTGGGCCTCAGGGTATAAGGGCTATTTAGTCATGCTGAGGATGTGTACAGCAAATTGCTTTGTAATAACCAATAACAGTGCTACTCCTGGCTGTTCACACAGATTTCCCTCCTGTATCTAATCTGGCCCCTGACACCCCCACACACTGTCAGTATTCTGTATGCCAGACACTGTCCCCTGAATGTTTATATCAGTGTCCTATCTTAGTGAGCATAGCTGGAGGAACGTGGTTCCTTTAATGCAAATAAGTACCAGACTACATAAAACTTCAATGTTTCATTCACAAAATGTAGAGAATAGTCCATTGTTCACCAGCATCTTGAGAACAGGAGTTGGGAGATAGGAGACAACCAACACATTCTAATCTAGGATAAAATGAAGTCCTGGCATAAGGAACTTTCCACACACCATTTTTCTCAAGAACTCAGATCCTGTTGCATTAAGGATCTGTCTAATTCAAGCATATTATGGTGCATTCGCATAGCCCTCAGGAAATTAGTTCTAAATTCCGATGTGCTTCCACTGGCAAGGAGCATGAATAGAGGGTGAGCTGGGAGAGACCTCACTTTCCTCTGACTGTCTATCCTTACACCTATTTCCCAGAGTCAGCTCAAATGCAATCTCTGGAATCTTTCATACAAAGCTTTCTCAGGACTAAGGCCCTTCTCTCTTCCTGCTCCAGGAGTGGCTGTCCATTCCTGTGAACAACGGGAAATATGTTCCCCTCTTCTGTAACACAGAGCAGTATCAAGTACTATCTTAATGGCCATTCCTGCTTCATTTTTCATAGCAGGATATAAGCCCCTAGTACATTGGTTTTAGCAATCAGTAGAAATTCATTTATTCATTGTTTAAATAAATAAATAGTCAAACAAGTAAGATAGCACATGCAATTGAAGTGTCTTTGTTTAGTGCTTCATCGAGGCTATGTGGGATTCTTGGTGCAGGAATGATCATAAGCAGTGAGAAGTGATGGACCTTGGAAAGTGAACTGGCCTCTTTTGGTCATCCAGTAATAAGTTTTAAGTAGTGGTTTTGAACTCATTTGATTCTGACATTCTGAACAAAGTGAGCTCATGCTTTGATTAAACAGACCCTGTTCAATTCTTAAATGGTAAAAGCATATACTAAGGAAACAGAATGGGAGGTTTTCTCAGACTCTGAATTAGTTACCAAAGTTGTCAAAGTAGCACAATGTCAAATGGTTTCGGAGAAGAGACTTCAAGGAAAAACAGCTATATCTCAAATGTCCAACAAATAAATATATGTGGATTTTATTATGCAAGCCATTAACTGCTTTCACAAAGTCAGAGTGCTTACTTGAACCCTACTTGAACTAGCTGTTTGCTGGTGCAGTCACTACCGAGAGAAGGATTTCTTAAAGCCTTTGGGTTGCTCCCACTTCTTGTCATAGAATGATCCAAATTTTATGTCTGTTTATTACTTTGTAGCCCAGCTGGACCCCAGAAGGATGGGGCTGTTGCGACCATGGAAAAACACAAATGCACACAGACTCTGAGACGAAGCCAGTGATCTCCTGGAGGCCTAGATAAACATTTAGTCTCATAAATAAATACATTATCAGACCACACAAAATATTTCTTACCAGGATTCTTCCTCAGAAGTCACACTCCAAGTAGCATTTTAACTTTTCCCAAGTTCACAGAATCAAGACATAGTTATTGATTATGTACTGGGTAACCAACCCTAACTATATGTTTCAGGGAGGTATAGTGACATGGTTTCTTGCAGAAACTGATGTAGAATTAGAACTCATACTTAAAGCAACAAGTAAAGTTCCAGGGTGAACTGTATCAACTTGCAACACACTGGACAACTGATGAGAATTCTCCATTTCATTTGAAAATGAGAATATGTATTCATTCTTTCCTTTCATAAGCAACCAACTAAATACTTCTCATGGACCAGGCATTGTTCTAGGCACTGACTATAGCTTGAAAAACTTACTTAATTTGTCTATCATTTCACTTACTGAACTAAGAATTAATGATTATGTTTTGGGATACTACTCAGCATTCTGGGAGAAGAAGATACAGCCTTTCCCTCAGTGGAGAACAGTCTTCATATCAGTACACTGATTTGTACAGTGGCTGGAGAGAGAAGTGTGTTTATTGGTCTCTAATATTCTTTTTGCCAAGAATATGCTATGTAATGGATTGCAGGATTTTGTGGTTCATTTGCTAAGTGTCAGGTCATGTAAATGAATGGTAATTTGTGAAAAATAGAATAAACCACTGGATGTCAAATTGCACACTATTTGGAAAAGAACACTCTGAGACCCTCAAAGCATACCACTTCCCATGATTCTATTTAAAAACGCAGGTTGTGGTGGCTACAGAGATGCTCAGTGGATGAAGGTTTTGCAGTATAAGTATGAGGACTAGAGTTTGGGTCCCTATGAGAAATCTGGTTGGACATGGCAACCCATTTAGGATTCCAGCCTAGGAATGAAGGGACATCAAAATTCCTACAGCAAGCCAGCTAGTTGCACTAGGTATATTGGCAAGCTCTGTGTTTGCTTGAGAAGCCATGCCTTAGTGAACAAGCAGGAAGATCAAAGGGGATGATTAAGATAACAATTTGCAGCTCCCACATTCACAGGCACCAAGTGCACATGTGCCATTGTATACACATGTGTGTCATGTACATGAAAACATACATATACATGTAGTTCAGCATATTCCCTAAACACACACATACACACACATAGGTGCAGTCTCATATGTACACACACACACACACATGAAAAAGGGGAAAAAAAGAGACATAAACAGAACACAGATTGACTGTTTCTCTCCTTTTGCAGATAAATATCTGTGTAGCTTTGTCAGGGTCCAAATGTAATATGAAAGAAATATGCCTCAGCTCAGCCAAAAGTTCTAGGAGCTCAGAACTCCTATTGTCTTTTAGAGGTGGGCTGGTTACCTCCAGATGACCTGGCCATGGTGGGGAATGGCTCTTAGTTTGTGTAACAAAAACCTAGGCACTGGTGAGTCAACACTAATGATGAGGGCTAATGAAATGTACCTGAAGGATGGTGGGAACTGCTGACATGGAGTGTCTGAGGGCTTTAGTACATGCAACTTAAGAATGCCTCTAGGATTATAGGAAATACTTGATATCAGCCCCATATATACATGATAATAGATGTCTTCTGTAATGAGAGCCCCTAGTAGGTGTGGTTATGGTGTCCCCTACACTTCTGCCAGTAATCTGATTTTGGAGAGTTATTTCAGATGATGCTGGAATAGACCATGGTCTCCAGTATTGACTGAGAGCCCTCCTGAGATGACCAGATGGCTCTCTTTCGTCTTTTGGGTTGCTGGGTAGCTAGGCCTCCCCTCATCCACACTCCCCCACTAAGGGTCAGACCTGGAGCTGTTTGGCCAAAGACAAAAGTCCAGAATAGATGGACCCTGTGGTGTAGGACTGATACAGGCCAGAACCCAGAATAGTTTAAAAGGCACTACCACACAAGAGTATTATGAGGTGAACAGTTTAACATTCTCTTCTTTTTAAAAATTATTTTATAAATTTTATTTAAATTACAAGCAATCTTATTTTACAAGTCAATCCCAGTTCCCTCTCCCTGCCATCCTCCCATGCCCCTCACTGACTCCTGCACCCCATTCCTGTTATGATAAATCTTTCTGCCAAAAGCTGCTCAAGCCCTACCTCCAAGTGGGCGGTCTTCGCCAGCCGCCTGATTCTGCTTGCAAAGGTAGGGCCCCAATTATTGCATAGAGAGTTATATTAGGTACAAATGCTGCTTGGCCAATGACTAGGATTTTCATCTGTTAGCTCAGTCTTAATTATCATAAATCTATATATTTTATAAGACTTATCTTATCAAGGATCCTGACGGTAGTAGGACCTCTGTTTGATATGAGTATTGCCATGCCCTTTTGTAGGACATATGCTTTAACTCAGAACTTATGAGAGTGGATAAAAGAATAAAGGGTAATGGTATATATTTAATATTTTTATTATACCTTATTTATAGTAAGCACTCTGAATCCTGCCTAGTTTACAATACCAAATTGAGGCAATGCAAAAGCCAAACACAGAGCTCTAAGGAAGTGTTTACATATTTTGGAGGAGGGAACTCCAGGTAATAAAAAGGACTAAAGCATGGCATATGAATAGGGACAAGGAAGAAATAAAATTGACAGAGGAATATAGCACCAGATCTTATGTGATAACAATGCTAAGTTAGGGGATTAAGGTCTATCCTGTTATTAATTTATAAATAATCAAGTATTCCACAAAGATTTCTGTGGGAATATATAAGAGCAGGGAAGGAACTGCACAGGAGAAAGTCTGAGGAGCTCAACTGAAGTAAGAGTCATGAAGTCCTCCCTGCTGTTCCTGTCGCTTGCCTGTAACAGTGCATATCAAAAGTGCCTGGTGCCTAACTGTGTAAATTAGAGACACTCTTAGCCCACAACATGCATCTTTACCCACTGAATGGTTGGGAAAGAACACACACACACACACACACACACACACACACACACACACACACACACTTCATGATAGATTAGCCTTTCTGGACTGTGGCCACACCATAGAGGATTTTCTAATCTATTTTGAGTTCTAATTGATTACAGCATTTGGAAAAAATGTACAGCAGATTGCTCTGTTAATCAAGGTAAATCAAGCTGATGTCACAGACACTAAATATATGTCTTTGCAGTAAGACTATTTGTGAAACTGTAGCAAAAGCCGTTGTCAGTTTTTCCACCAGACAGCTGCTGCTTTCTCCAGATATTGTGACTTATCTCAGAAAGCACTTGGTGGTTCATGCCCAGGTGTATGTTCTCTAGTCCTCCTCCCACTCTTAAGAAAAAGAAATTAAGAAAGGTCAAGGCTGCCTTCTCAGCTACATTCACAAATCCGTTGGGAAGGAGACCATGTCACAAAGGCCAGAAGAACAGGACAGGAAGTATCAAAGGAGAAGTATTATGAAGTAAGAGGACCCTGGCATGACATGCTATGTGGGTAGCAATGGAATAAAAGGATAAGTGGAAAACTTTGCTATAATATTAGAAGGTGTGGGGAATATCTAAAATCCTGAACAAAACCTTCAAATAATAGAGGTAGAAAAGGTGTGAGGATTAATATTAGGGTCTTCAATTCCATTGGTCTGCCTGTCTATTTTTGTGCCACTACCAAGCTGTCTTCATTACTACAGCTCTATAGTGGAGCTTGCAGTTAGGGATGGTGATGCCTCTGGAAGTTCCTTTATTGTATAAGGTTGTTTTGGTTTTCCTGTTTTGTTTTTATCTTTCTACATAAAGTTGAGTATTGTGTTTTCAAGGTTTGTGAAGAATTGTTCTGGGATTTTGATGGCGATTGAATTGAATCTGTAGATTACTTGTCAGACAGATCTCTCGATTGTTTAGTTAGCATTACCCCAAGATATTTTATGTTGTTTGTGGCTATTGTGAGAGGTGATGTTTCTCTGATTTTTTTCTCAGCCCATTTATTATGTATACACAGGAGGACTGAACCAAACTCCTGGAATCCAGTTGTAGAGAGGGAGGAATGATGAGCCAAGGGGTCAAGACCATTCTGGGAAAACCCATAACAACAGCTAACCTGAGAAAGTGGGAGCTCACTGATCCCAGTCTAACAGCTGAGGAACCAGCATAGGACCAAATCAGGCCACCTGGTCAGTTGAGGGGCCCAGACAGTCTATAGGGGCTCTGGAGTGGAACCAGTATGTATCCCTAGTACACGAATGGGCTTTGGGAGCCCATTCCCTATGGAGAGATACTCTCTCAGCCTAGATACACAGGAGAGGGCCTAGGTTTTGTTCCAAATGATTTGATAGACTTTGATGATCCCCTATGGAGGGCCTCACCCTCCCTGAGGAGTGGATAGGAGGTGGAATGGGGGATTTGTTGGAGGAATGGGAGGTTGGGAGGGAGAGGGAACTGGGATTGGAATGTGAAATATGTTTTAGATTTAAATAAAATTAATAAAAAGGAGAAAATAGATGTAGAATGGTTGCCCAAGAGCATATAGCTAGTTAATTCCACAGCGAAGATTAAAAACAAGGTGTCCTGACTCTTTATACAGAGATACTTCTACATAGCTGAATGTTTTTGTGTCTTGTTCTTTTCCACTTTTCCTTTTTCATCATCATTCATAATATTTATAACTACCCAGAATGCTAACTGTATGTCATGAAGTCAATAAGAAATCAATGTTACTACAACTACTTAAGGTTAGTCAGCCTTCTGGTCTCATTTTTTTAATGAGGAAGTCAGGAGTCAAAGAGGTAAGGTAAGCTGACAAGGAAAGTCCAAAAATGAATAGCTGCAACAGAGATTTAATCCTGGCAATAAGAAACCATTATGTTTGTACATTTAATCATCCTATCAGATACATTTGTTTCTATTTACCAGTTGATTTACATGCCATTTTCCTCTCTGTGCATGTTCATGTGTTTTCAAGTGCCTATGGGCACATATACTGGGGGGTGCTTTTTCAGAGGTGTGTGTGTGTGTGTGTGTGTGTGTGTGTGTGTGTGTGTGTGTGTGTGTGTGTGTGTGTGTTTGCATGTGTATGTGCATATTTGCATGTAGGTATGTATGTGTGTGTGTGTGCATGCAGAAGTCCAGAGAAAACCTTGATTTTAATTTTTCAGTTATAATTCCATTGTTTTTGAGACATAATCTCACATTGGCCTGGAAATCCTCAAGAATGCTAGGCTGGCTGGCCAGGAAGTCCCAGGGATCTTCTTGTCTCTGTCTCCTCAGAACTGAGTTTCTAGGCCTGCAGCCACTGTAGGCAGCTTTTGTAAGTGGATTCTGGAGACTCAAATTCAGGTCTTCAGACTTGGACAGCAGGCACTTTGTTTAATGGGCTAACTTGAGCTCCTACACATCTTTGAGAACAACATTTCAGTGTGATGCTGTGAATTTCTAGCATCATATTTTCAACTTCTTAGTGACTCGGGGACACACAGATGGTCTCCCTTTTTGTAACTGAAGCAAAACTGAGTCACATATCAAAGACCATAGAGCTGAATTTCAGATATATGATGAAAACCTGCAAAATCTTTCTGAGAGTCTCAACAATGTTGAATATGACAATAGAGCTAAAAGATAAATGAAAACCTTAGCTTTTCCCGAGGAGCTGATCAAGTTCTGTTTCCTCAGTGGGTCCCAGTTAGCCTATTTAATCAGGAAGATAAGGAGGCTTCCATAATATGCTTATCTTTTATGAGGAGTTCAACAGCAACATCAACAATGATAAGAAAAAAAGCAAAGGAGAAAAATCCAAGGGGACAAGACATGTGAAGAGCTTCTGAGACCACTAAAGATGTCTGAAAGATAAGCTTAGGGATGACAAATGGCAATCTGAAAACTCAGGTTCAAGTCAGTTTGGGAAAATCATCCATGGACAGGGTGGTGCCCCATCAGGCACAGATCAAAAGCAGAATAGTGATGCAATCTGCTGTTTGTATACAGATGTTGGCCTCCAAATCCCCAAATGGGAACATCTGCTGGGGACAGCCACTTGACAAATAAGCAGGCAATTAGGTAGCAGATGCATCTGTGCCAAGAACATGAGACCACCAGCAGCGGGACACTACAGGAAGGAGAGATGCTCTCACGATCAGGCAAAAGGGAAGAGAATCAGTAACAGAGGATAGTACAGGCTATTGAATGATATGCTTTGGGTTCTAGCTTCATCATCTTTAATCTATCTATCAGAGTCACATGGGGATTTTCAACTTGTTTTACTGCCTATTTAGAGTATCCTGAAATTGTCCTTTTAAGGTTATTTATGTATTTGGAATATGAAGCCAAGATTTAAAAATATTGGTCTGGAATTAGCTGAAGTTAACTGATAGTCTTGAGGACACAAAGAGAGTGGTCATCTTTATTACACTTCTCTTTGGAATCACTCCAAATATGCATTTTAAAATCCTCGTGTCAGAGATCTAAGTCTCTAATAAGCCCACCTATTCTCTAAAGCAAGTGCTAACTACTCACATTGCTGCTACTGGTTGACCTTAGACAATCCAAGTCTCTCTTTTGGATATATTATTCATGTGGGATGATTGAGAAGTAAAATGTGATTATGTGTAAAATGTACTTGGAAAATGACTACATCATAATAAATCTTCGAACATATTGGTTGAAATTGCAATTCATAAAGGGAAAAATAAAATAAGGCTGGATGGAAGCAAGGGAGAAAGATGGGAGGGAAAAGAGAAGGATGGAGGGAAGGAAGGGAAGAAAAGAGGGAAAGAAGGAGGAAAAACAAATTTGTATGGATCAGCATGAGCTTTATCCTGGATGATATTTCCTCCATTAGATGTAATACTCAGTCTGACACAAATCTTGAAACTATGCTCAAAACCTTTCTAAACTTTTTTTTACAAGTTCTGTGACATACTTTAGATTTCCATCACTTTTTACATAATGCTACAAGGTGACTTCTGTAATCCCAGACTTCTAGACTTGAGTCTGTTCTGTGCCCAACATACAGCAGAGGAAATTCATTGCTTACCTATTCTAAGTTTAGTGTGTGCACTGGGGATGTAGTGAACAGGTCTTCCATAAGAATTTATTTATGCTGAAATCTCCACAATCATCTCTGGGTACTGATATAGCTCTCTAATCCCTCTCCCACTTTAGCCAAGTCCACACTTCAATAGTATTGACCAGTTTGTATTTTCCTCTGCATGCATTGCAGTTGTCTTCTCTGTATATCAGACACCACTGGTACACTGGTTTATTCTTCTTTGAATACAGATAATTTTAGGGAGAGTGTGGTTCTGTAATTCTTTGTAGACTTTTATTTGCAATCCTCTTGCCTCTGCTTCCTAATTGAAAATTACATGTGTGCTACCATGCTTGATATTTCTATATATCGTTCTGGCCTTCACTTTTCACCAAGATGGCATTGTTTAATTCCTTAAAGCTCAATTCATTAATCACCTTCTTTAGGAAGCAGTATATTTGTCTAGATATAAATGTGTGCATATATGTATGATATATGTGTGGTATGTGTATGCATATGAATAAATCCATGCAGATATAGAATGTTTGTAAGCATGCTCTGACCAGAAACAGGTGCTTAATGAGCTATGTAGTTTAGCCCAGAAAATGTGGAGGCATGGTTGAAAGATTTGTTCCTAAGAAAGAGTTTACATTTTCTCTCCTTTCTTCTCCTCTCTTTTCCACACAGGAAGACGAAAATAGTGAGTGCTCAAAATCTTCTGCTCAGTCAGCTCATGGCAAAGGCTAAGGTCATGAAGGTAGTCCTCTGGGAGGCTTTTACAGACATGAGTAGAGCTTTGCACTATATCTCAGCTTAATTTCTTAACCCCTAACCAAACTGACTGTTAGTAATGCCATTGCTATCCTGACCACATCCTCCTCTTTTAATGCCAAAAACAAGAAGCTAGAGATAAACCATAGAGCCCTCTCTAAGACTTCAGGGAAGGTGACTTGATTAGCGGATTAGAGTCATATTTAAGGAAGGCTCCTTCAATTCCCTTGAGTCCTAGGCTAGACTGTGTATTTCTAGTCTTGTACAAATGGATTGTCAACAGAAGTCAGAAAATATTGATGAGATTGTCAAAAGATTCCCTACCGCAGGGGGAAGATTACAAAAATTGCTAAGAAAACATTCCAGAGGGTGGTATTTCTGAAGACTTTATTATCTATTTCTAGTGACTTTCATACAGGGTTACTGCTGTTTCCTTCCACAAACTGTACTAAAAATTCTATATTTGAGTTTACAAAATTAAACTCAATTTGATCTAGAAGAGATGTTAAAGATATGGAGCCAATACTCTTTTTCTTTTGAAGGGACAAGGAAAAGTTTGGTGTCCTGGATGCCCAACAGTCAGTGTCCTCTTAAATAAAATCTCAGGATTTTTTTCAGGAATATGTGGTACATAGATTTCTGAAATTTTCCCTACAACCTTTACTGCCAAGTATACATTGAGTAGAATTGTTTATACTTGAACATAAACAGAGCCAGTAGAATATAATGGAATGTCATTTCCTAATGAAACTACTAATAGATTCTGCAGGTGTTGGTCTTCAGAAAAACTTTCCTGGGTAGACCTGGTCTGATCAGAAGAGCCCTTTGATAAATATATAATGTTAAAAGATATATATATATATATATATATATATATATATATATATTTGATATATATATATCAAAAGTTAATTTTGATCTCTGTGAACAAACAATAAACTCAAATGATTTTTTTAAAAAAGGAAGGGTTATTTTGGCACATAGTTCCTCAATCCATCATAGAAGAGAAGGTGTGGAGAACTTCAGCAGTGGGCACATTAAGGCTAGAATAAGAGACAGGTGTAATTTTCAATGGCCTGAGCTTTGTAGAATACAGGTTTCTAACAGACAAGTTCCACACATTAAAAGTTCTACAATATCCTCAAACAAGGCTGCTAGTCCAGGGAACAGACATTCAAAACATGAGCCTTTGGGGGACAATTCAGATCAAGTCATAACAGAAGGACACTCTTCACTTGGCCTGGAAATAAAGGAGCTGCTGAGGGCACATGACCAGAACATGACGGTAGCCTGTGGAACTTATAAGGAACTGAATTCTGCCAACAATTGTAGGAACTTGGAAGAAGATAGTTCTTGTTGGCACTTGGATTTCAACTTTGTAAGACTCTAGAGCAAAAAACACCATGCAAATATTCCTGACATCTGAAACTACACTATGCTATGATGTATAGATTTTAAGGAAGCAAGCCTTAAAATTATTATTATTATTGCTATTATTTATTATGTTCATGTGTGTCCACTGGGTGAACTATGCATGTGTGGATGCCAGAGAAAACTTTGTAGAGTCACTTCTCTTCGATTACCTTCACATGGGTTCTGGGAATCAAACTCAAGTTGCTGGGATTGCACAGCAGGTACATTTACCAGTTGAGCCAGTTAGGCATCCCAGAAGTAAGGCTTAGTAGCTTCTTACACATCAATGAGAAATGTGCACAGGATCTTTTCATTCACAATGTATGCTGTGAACAGAACTCTTTTACCCCCATCTTTAGGAAGCAGGTTAACAACAACTAGGCTAAACCCTGTACTCTAAACACCATCCCACCAGGATCAATCAATTCAGAGCTGGGCAAACAATCCAATGTTCACCAGTGACAGTCTGGCTTCAGACTCATATGGAATCTATTTAGAGAAGGACTGCCTTTTTTTTTTTTTTTTTTCTTTCTGAAATTGAAGTTATGGGCATTTAGCTTTGGAGCGTGTGTTAACCATACTGCCACCATGTGGAGCTTAGGAATGAAGCCAACATGGAAAAGAACAGACTTAAGCAATAAAAAAAACACAGACTTTATTTTGGACATATTTTGAGTCCTAGATCAGTCTGAGCTCAGAGAAGGGGTTTCATGTAGAGATTTTCATTACCTAAAACTGAGTACCATGTCTCATTAAGATCACTTCAGGGCATTTGTCTCATTCAATAGGCAAAGCTAGACTTGATATACAGGACAACTTTGGGCAAGACAGGGAATATATTGGCCAATCAATTGGCTAATGAAATTAAAAATATGACTGACAAGGGGTCAGCCCTCTTGACACCTAGTCAAAACTCAGTAATATATTCTTGATGTGTTGTAAACACTCTGTAATCAATAATATGCAACATATCACAAATATATACACACATATACATACACACATACAATGACAACAAAAGCAATAACAAAAATGACTGCTAATGAAATTGATCTGTACCTTTATATTCCCTTAAAACTTTTGAACTTATTGTCTTAACCAGTTGTCTTTTACAGTTGACCAGCACCATTTCTTAAAGATGTTTTCTATTTTCCATTTTAAAGTTTTTCATTATTTGTCAAAAATCAGATAACCATAGGTATGTAGATTTGCATTTGGGTTTTTTATTCTATTTCATTGATCCATCGGTCATTTCTTATGCTAGTACCATGTTTTCCTGATTTCTTTCTCCGCCCATTTTTCATTTGTATATAGGAGAGATACTGATTTTTTTAGCTAATCTTGTATGCATCCATTTTCCCTGAAGGTGTTTATCAGAAGTAGAAGTTCCCTGGTGGAAATTTTTGGTGTTACTTATGTATAATAACATATCATCTGCAAATAGCAATACTTTGACTCCTTCTTTCTAAATTGTATCCCATTGTTCTCCTTTTGTTTTCTTATTGCTCTAGCTAGAACTTCAAGTACTACATTGAATAGATATATATATAGAGAAGACATCCTTGTCTTGTTCCTTATTTTAGTGGAATTGCTTTGAATATCTATCCATTATTATGTTTAGGTACATTTTTTGCATCCTCTGATCACTACAAGACTTTGGGGCACAGATATAAACAGATAATTCACAACAGAAGAATCTCAATTGTAGGATATTCACTTAAAGAAATGGCCAATATCCTTGGATCTCAGGGAAATGCAAATAAATTCAACTTTGAGATTCCATCTTATACCTCTCAGTATGGTTAAGGTCAAAAATGCAAATGGCAGTTTATGCTGGAGAGAATATGGAGCAAGGAAAATACTCCTTCTCTGCTGGTGGGAGTGAAATCTTATACAACCATTTTGTAAATCAATATGGTGGTTTCTCAGAAAATTGGGAAATGATCTACCTCAAGACCCAGGTATACCACTCCTGGGCATATACCCAAGGGATACTCCATAATACCATGAGGTCATTTCTTCAACTACATTCATAGCATCTTTATTCATAATATCCAGAACCTAAAACAACCTAGATGCCCCTCAACTGAAGAATGGATAAAGAAAATATGGTGCAATTTACACAATAAAGCATTATTCAGCTGTTAAAAACAATAACACATGAAATTTGAAGGCAAATGGGTAGAGTTAGAAAAAATCATTCTGAGCGAGGTAATCCAGCACCAGAAAGACAAACATGGTATGCACTCACTCATAAGTGCATATTAGCTGCAAAGTAGAGAATGACCATGCTAGAAACCACATCCCTAGAGAGGCTAGAGAGGCTAGGTAACACAGAGAGCCCAATGGGGAGCCCAATGGGGAACTCATGAATCTTCTGTGGACAGGAGTATAGAAGAGATCTCATGGGTAGACTAGGGCAGATGGAGATGGGAACTTGAGGGACTGGGCTGGTGGTGGTTGGAAATGAAGAATTCTGAAAGAGATGACTGGAAATGGGAGGCACTTAAGGATCAGGTATAAAACTTGTGCAAGGGAAACCCCCTGGAATCTGCAATGATGACTGACCCCAGCTAAGATTCCTAGAAATAGTAAATGCATATCCTGAACTGGTCATCTCCTGTGACTGGATGGGACCTCAAGTGGAGGGATTGGGACACAAGCTCAGCTGCACAACCTTTGCTGCCTATAGGAAGTGTGGGGGGTAAGGATGGGGCAGAAATTGTGGTAGTGGCCAACCAATGACTGGTCCAGCCTCAGATCCATACTTACTCCCACAGAAGGAATCCCACCACTGACAAGACTAGGAGCATGAATGGCCCAGAGACCTAGGATAGAACCAAACATAATTGGAAAAAAAGTCAATGTGATGTCTTATGATATTCTGCTATACTCATAGATTGGTGAACACCCCAGTTGTCATCAGAGAAGCTTCATACAGTAACTTCTGGAAACAGATGCAGTAACCCACAGTCAATCATTGGGCAGAGCTCAGGGAATGCTACTGAAGAGAGGCAGGAAGGATTGTATGAGCCAGAGGGGTCAAGGATATCACAATGGAACCCACAGAAACAACTAACTTGGTCTCATAGGAACTCCCAGTCTGGATTAACAGTCAGGGAGCCTGCATAGACTGACCTAGGCACTCTACATATGTGTGATAGTTATGTAGTTTGGTCTATTTGTTGAACTCCTAGCAGTGAGAACAGAAGCTGACTCCAAATGTTTTGGCTGGCTTTTGAGAACATATTCCTCATACTGGATTGCCTTACTCAGCCTCAATTCAAGGGGAGGAGCTTAGTTCTACCTCATTTTGATATGCTGTACATTGATAATACCCATAGGAGGCCTGCCCATTTCTGAACAGGAACAGAGGAGGTGTGGATTACGGCAAAGATAAGGGGAGGTGGGGGAGGAGAGTAGGTGGGGAAACTGGTAAAGATGTAAAAGTAAATGAATAAATT
Source organism: Cricetulus griseus (assembly GCF_003668045.3). Lineage (NCBI taxonomy): Eukaryota > Metazoa > Chordata > Mammalia > Rodentia > Cricetidae > Cricetulus > Cricetulus griseus. Next base: position 81,373,299 of record NC_048595.1, on the reverse strand, counting down.
TAATTAATAAAAAGGAAACAGTGGCGTTTATTCTTTAGAACCAGTTTATGTTTCTAGGATAACTGGGAATACAATACAAAGTGTTCCCATATGTTCTGCATCCATTTCTACTCACACTATGGACATTAACCATGCACTCAATTTGTTGCAATTATTGAACCAATATTTATGTACCATTATGAACTAAAGTGTATTCATTCTTCATATTTCCTTGAGTTTTACACAGTATCTTTTTTTTTTATTTCTGGATTCTTATCTAGGACTGTTATGATAAAACACAAGGGGAAACTTGGCAGATTCCATGGCAGGTGAGGGTGACCGAGGTGGGGAACAAACATGCCAGGCAGACAGAGCTTAGTGATAAGTATTTTTTAGAAAGGGAAATGGAGGGAAGGAAAGAGAAAAGAGGTAAAGAAACAGAGCTGTAATGTAAAGTTTCTGGCCCAGCAAGTCCTGCCACCATTGTCAACCCCAAATAAACACACAGATACTATATTAATTATGAAACTGTTGGCCGGTAACTAGGGTTTCTTATAGGCTAGCTCTGTCTTAATTATTTAACCCATTTCTATTAATACATGTATTTCCATGTGGTCTTATCTTACCTGAAATGCCAAACCTACAATTCCTTTGCTACATGATGACTGCTCAGCGTCTCCACAGAGAAGAGAATGATTTCCTGTTTGTCCCTGCATATATCCTGATTCTGCCCAGCTATGCCACTTCTTGCCTGTCTATACAGACTTCCAGACCTTTATGGTTAGCTAGTGGCAATTTCTGTCCAGCTATGTCACTTCCTGGGATCCCATGATGACACCTCTCTGCCTATACTTCCCAGAATCCTCCATGTCTCATAGTCCTACCTAGCATCCTGCCTGGACAATCAGTGTTTTATTCATCAACCAATAAGATAAACATATACACAGAAGAACATTCCCCATTACACAGAGACGCAGAGACAGAGAAAGGAAAGTATATTCTGCTAGATGACAGGAACAGGCCAGCATAATGCCTGGATCCTTACAAGGACACCACATGCCATTTAAGCATCATATATCTATGTTGTAATTTTTGGCTGTCATGATTTCTCAGACTTTCTAGATTTTGACAATCTTGACAGCTTTGATGAACACTGCTGATATATCTTATAACAGGTCCCTGAACTGGGACTAGGCTGATACTTAATTCTTATGATTCAACCTGGTTATTTGTTTGTGGGTTTGGGATAAACAATTATCATGGAACTATATTATAGATAGGTGTCACATACTATAGATGTTGGTTCCCATTGCCTGATTAAAGTACAATGGAAATTTTAAATCCTATATTCTATTTTCTCTGTTTATTGCTTTCTCCATCTATAGGGTCTGTTTGAGTATTACTTTCCACTTACTTACTATAGATGGCAATCAGTCATGGCTGACTTCAACATGATTCATTGAAAATATGGTATCTGGGAGAAAGTCCTGGGAAATGTAAAGAGATTTGTTCTGATCACTCTCTCATAAGCTGCCTCTATTGTTTTATTTGTTGTGATAGAATCAATTCAAGAGGCTACAGTTTGAGTCTGGTAATGAACCAGCAGTTTGGAGATGGGCTTTATTATTGTGCAGTGCTGCTTGTCTTACAGTACCCAGATTATTTAGTTATAGTTATAACCTCCTGATTTATCCATGTTTTGTGCATTGCACAATATGAATTTCCTTTTGAGGAATGAAAATAGCATATATATATATATATATATATATATATATATATATCCTCAATAGCTGGATTATACTGTAATTCTACTCTCATTCATGATGAAAATGCAAATACTGTTTTACCTAATGGTGATAAAAATAACACTCTTAGGAAAAGAGTAGAATGTTGGTTTCAGAGATTAACAGTTATAGAAAAGTAAAAAGAAAGAAAAAGTTGATTAAATGCTACACACCATAAGTTACATAGTGAAAAAGCTCTGGAAATCTAAGGTGCAGCATGGTGACATAATTAATCTTTTCCAAGAGCGTTGTGGACTAGGAAATTCAGAAAATGATGGAGCTGTTAATTAATCTGACATTGTAGTTATTTCACATTGTATAACAGAATATCAGATTAATCATCAGAATAAATGTGTATAATTTTTTTTGGTCAGTTGTAACACAATAAACTCTTTGAATGAAAGGGATTCTAAGTGCTGTGGATTCTAGTACATGGTTTCATTTTGCTAAAGAATGAGAAATAAGAAGATGAGGATTTTGCTGGCTGGTAATGGTGCACACCTTTAATCTCAGCACTTGAGGCAGAGGCAGAGGCAGAGGCAGAGGCAGAGGCAGAGGAGGCAGAGGCAGAGGCAGAGGCAGAGGCAGAGGCAGAGGCAGAGGCAGAGGCAGAGGCAGCAGGCAGAGGCAGAGGCAGAGGCAGAGGCAGAGGCAGAGGCAGAGGAGGCAGAGGCAGAGAGCAGAGGCAGAGGCAGAGCAGGCAGCAGCAGCAGCAGGCAGCGGCAGCGGCAGGCAGAGGGCAGAGGCAGAGGCAGAGGCAGAGGCAGAGGCAGAGGCAGAGGCAGAGGCAGAGGCAGAGGCAGAGGCAGAGGCAGAGGCAGAGGAGAGGCAGAGGCAGAGGCAGAGGCAGCAGAGGCAGAGGCAGAGGCAGAGAGGCAGAGGCAGAGGCAGAGGCAGAGGCAGAGGCAGAGGCAGAGGCAGAGGCAGGCAGGCAGAGGAGAGGCAGAGGCAGAGGCAGAGGCAGAGGCAGAGGCAGAGGCAGAGGCAGAGGCAGAGGCAGAGGCAGAGGCAGAGCAGGCAGAGGCAGAGGCAGAGGCAGAGGCAGAGGCAGAGGCAGAGGCAGAGGCAGAGGCAGAGGCAGGCAGGCAGAGGCAGGCAGAGGAGGCAGAGGCAGAGGCAGAGGGCAGAGGCAGAGGCAGAGGCAGAGGCAGAGGCAGAGGCAGAGGCAGAGGCAGAGGCAGAGGCAGAGGCAGAGGCAGAGGCAGAGCAGAGGCAGAGGCAGAGGCAGAGGCAGAGGCAGAGGCAGAGGCAGAGGCAGAGGCAGAGGCAGAGGCAGAGGCAGAGGCAGAGGCAGAGGCAGAGATCTCTGTGAGTTCGAGGCCAGGTTCATCTACAGAGCAAGTTCCCGGACAGCCAGGGCCACACAGAGAAACCCTGTTTCACAAAAACCAAACCAAACAAACAAAAACCCTGAAAACTCCCCCCCCCCAAACAAAAAGAGATACAGATTTTGCTTATTTCCTGATTTCCTACTGACATTACAGGGAAAACAGACACATTTCTGACCCTCTTTTTAATATCTTGCAAAGAAGACTTCAGTTTTTTAAAATTATAAGATATTTAGAAATTACCATGATAAACAAAATTAAACCTTAATTAATAAGTAGTACTTTTTGAATAGTTGATGAATGAATGGGTATATGGTTGAGTATTTACAGCTTCAGACCAAGGCAGCATCATGAACTGGAAAACAGTGAATAGAGTTCAGATTCAGACAGACCTGGCCTTGGTTACTTCCTCTACAGCTTACAGACTCATCATCATCATCACTACTGTAACAATTAAGAAACAGAGTCTCAGAGACCTTATGTGAAGTGCACCATGGAGGATTAGATTTGGAACTTAGTTTGTAAGTTTATTAAAATGCTGCATAAAAGCATTAATTGATAAGCATACATCCCTTCTGCCACTGGGAGAATTTCCTTTTAATGTGACTGCAGTGTCCCTTTTAATATTCTAATACAATATAGTCTGAAGTATACCAGATCCCTTCTAGATAGAAAAGGAGAATTGGCAATCACAAAGCTTGCATGGGACTTACCTTCATATCCGACAGTTGTGTAGCTTGGTCTTGTTGTGGACTCCTAACAGTGGGAGCAGGGGCTGTCTATTCTTTTTTTACCTGATATTGGTACTTTTTCCTCCTACTAGTTGATATCCCATGGCTGTCTAGCTGAGATACAAGGGGAGCCCTATATTTTCTGAAGAGAAAGGAGTAGATGGGCAGGGAGATTGTGGAAGAGACTGGGTAGAAAGGAGAAACAGAGGGAAAAAAGCAATTGGGTTGGAAATAATTAATTAACTATTTAGAAAGAAGAAAATTCTGAAAATTGGAGATCATCTTGTTCCTCTAAAAGGCTGCCTTATAGCCACCTGCTCAAAGCAATCTGAAATTTGTTTAACTCTTTTGTTGTCTTTTATTTCTTCAAGAGAATGAGTTATAATTACAAACATTTATGCAGTAAAGCTTTCTCTAAGGATTTTGAGTGCTTTCTTTTTCTCCATTTTTTATTTATATTAGAAACAAGATTGTTTTACAGGTCAATCCCAATTTCCTCTCCCTCCCGCCCTACCCTACCCCCAACTAACACCCTGCCTGTCCCATACCAATTCTGCACCCCAGGGAGAGTGAGGCCTTCCATGGGGGGCTCTTCAGTGTCTGTTATAGCCTTTGTGATAGGGCCTACGCCCTCCTCCATGTGTCTAGGCTGAGGGAGTATCCCTCTACTTGAAATGAGCTCACAAAGTCCATTCCTATGCTAGGGATAAGTACTGATCTACTACAAGAGGCCCAATAGATTTCCAAGGCCTCCACACTGACATACACATTCATGGGGTGTAGATCAGTTCCATTCTGCTTTCCCAGTGATCCGTCTGGGGGCCAAGAGTTCCCCCTTGTTCAGGTCAGCTGTTTATGTGGGTTTCACCAGTGTGGGGTCTTGATGACTTTGTTCATCACTCCTCCTCCTCTGCAACTGGATTCCAGATCAGTTCAATGTTTAGCTGTGGGTATCTGCTTCTATTTCCATCAGGTGGTGGATGAAGGCATTTAAGGTAGCCTCTCCACTGTTGCTTAGATGGTTACTTGGTGTCACTCTTGTAGATCTCTGGACATTTCCCTAGTGACTGATTTCAATTTAAACATATACTGGCTCCCTTTCTGATAGTATCTCTTATTTTGTTCTCCTCTATTTTTCCCCCCTACACAATTTCCTGTTCCCTTATGTCCTCCTCACCCCTCCTCTTCTCTCCTTCTCATTTTCCTAGCTCCTTCTCCCCTCCCCCCACGCTCCCAATTTGCCCAGGAGATCTTGTCCTTTTCCCCTTCTCTGGGGGACCATGTATGTCTCTCTTAGAGTCCTCCTTGTTGCCTAACTTCTCTAGTGGTGTGTACTGTAGGCTGGTAATCCTTTGCTCTATGTGTAAAATCCATATATGAGTGATTGCATACCATGTTTGACTTTTTGCGACTGGGACTGAGTTACCTCGCTCAGGATAGGTTTCTTCTCATTCCATCAATTTGCTTGCAAATTTCAAGATTCCATTATTTTTTCTGCTTAGTAGTACTCCATTGTGTAAATGTACCACATTTTCTGTATCCATTCTTCAGGTGAGGGGTATCTAGGTTGCTTCAAGGTTCTGGCTATTACAAATAATGCTGCTATGAACATAGGTGAACAGATGTCCTTGTTGTATGAACATGCTTCTTATGGTATATACCTAAGAGAGGAATTGCTGGATCCTGTGGTAAAATGATTCCCATTTTCTTGAGGAGTTGCCATACAGATTTCCAAAGTGGCTGTACAAATTTGCACTCCCACCAGCAATGGAGAGTGTTCCCCTTTCTTCACATCCTCTACAGCACAAACTGTCATTGGTATTTTTGATTTGAGCCATTCTGACAGGAGAAAGATAGTGTCTTAGAGTTGTTTTGATTTGCATTTCCTTGATGGCTAAGGATGTTGAGCACTTTCATCTGTGTCTTTCAGCAATTTATGTGTCATTCAGGCATTTTAGATTCTTCTATTGAGAATTCTCTATTTAGTTCTGTACCCCACTTTTTAATTGGATTATTTGGTGTTTTGGAGACTAGATTCTTTTGGAGTTCTTTTGGAGATCAGCCCTCTGTCAGGTATGGGGTTGGTGAATATCTTTTCCCATTCTGTGAGCTGCCTTTTTGTCTTGCTGACTGTGTTCTTTGCCTTACAATAGTTTTTCAGATTTAGGAGGTCCCATTTATTAATTCAGGAACAAGGGTTTCTGGGCGGAAACCTCAGAAATCTATGGGCCCTCCTGTAGAAGCCCAGTATTTATCCCTAGCATAGGTGTGGACTTTGGGAGCCATTCCATATAGAGGAATACGCCCTGAGCCAAGACACACGGGGGTGGGCCTAGGCCCTATTCCAAAGGATACAAAAGATTCTGCTGACACCCTATGAAAGGTCTCACTATCCAGGGGGAGCAGAAAAGATATGTGACAGATAAGGTTTTAGTTGTGGGGGGGTAGGGAAAGATGGGTGGGAGAAGGGAACTGGGATAGTCATGTAAAACAACCCTGTTTCTAATTCAAATAAAAAAAGATGGAAAAAAATCGGGTGTTCCTAAGTATGTGAGTTATTATCAGGTTTTTCAATTCCATTCCATGGGTCTACCTGTCTGTTTTTCTTCCATTTCCAAGCTTTTTTCAGGACTATAACTCTATAATAGAGCTTGAAGTCAGGGATGGTGATGCCTCCAGGTGTTCTTTTATTGTACAGGGTTGTTTTGGCTATCCTGGGTCTTTTGTTTCTCCATATAAAGTTTAGAATTGTTCTTTCAAGGTCTGAGAAGAATTGTGTTGGGATTTTGATGGGGATTGCATTGAATCTATAGATTGCTTTTGGCAAGATTGCCATTTTTACTATGTTGATCCTACCTATCCAAGAACATGGGGGATCTTTCCATTTTCTGATATCTTCTTTGGTTTCTTTCTTTAAAGACTCAAAGTTCTTGCTATACAGGTATTTCACTTGTTTGGTTAGTGTTACCCAAGATATTTTATGTTATTTTTGGGTATTGGAAAGGGTGATGTTTCCTTGATTTCTTTCTTAGCCCTCTTTTCATCCATATATAGTAGGGCTACTGATTTTTTTTGAGTTCATCTTATATCCTTCCACTTTGTTGAATGTGTTTATTAGCTGTAGGAGCTCCCTGGTAGAGTTTTTTGCGTCATTTATGTAAACTATCATATTTTATGCAAATCGTGAAAGATTGACTTCTTCCTTTCCAATTTGTATCCCCTTGAATTCCTTTTGCTGTCTTATTTCTCTAGATAGAACTTCAAGGACAATATTGAAGGTATATGGAGAGGGTGTACAGTCTTATCTCATTCCTGATGTTAGTGGAATCCTGTTGAATTTCTTTCCATTTATTTTGATGTTGGCTGTTGATTTACTCTTTATTGTTTTTATTATGTTCTGGTATGTTCCAGTTATCCCTGATCTGGAGATAATCAGGACCTTTATCATGAAGTGGTGTTGCATTTTGTCTAAGGCTTTTCCAGGATCTAGTGAGATGATCATGTGGTTTTTCTTTTTCACTTTGTTTATATGGTGGATTACATTGATGGATTTTCATATGTTGGTCCAACCCTGCATCCCAGGGATGAAGCCTAGTTGATCATGGTGCATGATTTTTCTGATATGTTCTTGGATTCGACTTGCTAGTACTTTATTGAGTATTTTTGCATCAATGTTCATGAGGGATATTGGTCTGTAGTTATCTTTCTTAGATGGGTCTTTGTGTGGCTTAGGTATCAAGTTAATTGTAGTTTTACAATGAACCTTCTGCTTCTATTGTGTGGAAAAATTTGAGTAGCATTGGTATTTGCTCTTCTTTGAATTTCTGGTAAAATTCTGCTCAGAAGCCATCTGGCCCTGGGCTTTTTCTTGGTTGTGATATTTTGATGACTGCTTCTATTTCCTTGGGGTTATAGGACTGTTTAGGTTGGTTATCTTTTCTTGATTCAATTTTGGTACGTGATATCTATCCAGAAAATTGTCAATTTCCTTTAAATTTTCCAATTTTGTGGAGTACAGGTTTTCCAAGTATGACATGATGATTCTCTGGATTTCCTCATTGTCCATAGTTACATCCCCCTTTTCATTTCTGATTTTGTTAATTTGGCTGTTCTCTCTCTGCCTTCTGGTTAGTTTGGATAAAGGTTTGTCTATTTATTGATTTTCTCAAAGGACCAACTCTTTTTGACATTGATTCTTAGAGTTGTTTTTTTTTTTTTTTGTTTTGACTTTATTGATTTCTGCCCTCAGTTTGATTATTTCCTGGTGTCTACTCTTCTGGGGTGAATTTACTTCCATTTGTTCTAGAGCTTTCAGTTGTGGTGTCAACTCTCTGGTGTGACTATCCTCTAGTTTCTTCATGCGAGCACTTACAGCTATGAACTTTCCTCTTAGTTCTGCTTTCAAATTGTCTCACAAGTTTGGGTATGTTTTATCTTCATTTTCATAGAATTGTAGGAAGTCTTTAATTTCTTTGTCTATTTCTTCTTTGCTCCAGTAATCGTGCAATTGTGTGTTGTTCAATTTCCATGAGTTGTGTTGTTCTGCAATTTGTGTTGTTCTTGAATTCTAACTTTAAAGCATAGTGGTCTGATAAGACAAGGTGGTTATTCCAATTATTTTGTACCTGTTGAAGTTTGCTATGTTGCCAAGTATGTGGTCTATTTTAGAGAAGGTGAATGTGGTGCTGAAAAGATGGAAAGTTAAAGTTTTGTGTTAGGATAGAAAGCTCTAGAGATGTCTGTTAATCCCAATTGGGCCATAACTTCTGTTCCTTTGTCTCTTTGTTAAGTTTTTTGTCTGGAGGTCCTGTCCAGAGGTGAGAGTGGGGTGTTGAAGTCTCCCGCTATAACTGTGTGAGGTCTTATTTGTGATTTGAGTTTTAATAATGTTTCTTTTACATATGTTGGTGCCTTTGTATTGGGGCATAGATGTTTAGAATTGAGACTTCTTCTTGATGGATTTTTCCTGTGGTGAATATGAAATGACCTTCATCTCTGTTGATTGATTTTAGTTTGAAGTCTAATTTTTTAGATACTAGGATAGCTACCCTACCTTGTGTTTAGGGGTCCATTTGATTGGTAAATCTTCTCCCAACCCTTTACTCTGAGGTACCATCTGTCTTTGAAGTTGAGATGTGTTTCTTCTATGCAGCAGAATGATGAATTCTTTCTTCATATTCATTCTGTTAGCCTGTGTCTTTTTATGGGTGATTTAAGACCATTAATATTGAGGGAAATTAAGGACCATTGGGTACTTATTCTTGTTTGTTTTTGATTTGTTGTTAGTAGTGGTATTGTGTGTGGATTAATCCTGGTTTTTCTTTTGGCTTTTTGTATAGTGGGATTATCTATTGCCTATGTTTTTGTGAGTAGTAGTTAACTTCCTTAGGTTGAAGTTTCCCTTCCAGTACTTTCTGTAGGGTTGGATTAGTGGTTACATATTATTTAAATCTGGTTTTGTCATGGAATATCTTGTTTTCTCCATTTACAATGATTGAAAGCTTTGCTGGCTATCATAGTCTGGGTTGACACCCGTTTTCTCTTAGAGTTGGAAGAATATCTATCATGTCCTTCTTGCTTTCAGAGTTTCCATGGAGAAGTTTGGCATAATTCTGATAGGTCTGCCTTAATGTGTTACTTTGCCTTTTTCCTTTGCTGCTCTTAATATTCTTTTTTTTTTTTATTCTGTATGTTTGGTGTTTTAATTATGTGACAGGATATGTGTGTGTGTGTGTGTGTGTGTGTGTGTGTGTGTGTGTGTGTGTGTGTGTGTTCTACTTTATTTGGTGTTTGGTAAGCTTCTTGTGCTTTCATTGGCATATCTTTCTTTAGGTTGGGAAAGTTTTATTCTATGATTTTGTTGAATATGGTTTCTGTGCCTTTCAGTTGGGTTTCTTCACCTTCTTCTATACCTATTATCCTTAGGTTTGATCTTTTCATGGTGTCCCATATTTCCTGGATATTTTGTGTTAAGGATTTATTCGATTTAAGATTATCATTGGTCGATGAATCTATTTCCTGTAGTTTATCTTCAGCATCTGAGATTTTGTCTTCCAACTCTAGTATTCTGTTGGTTATATTTGCATCTGTGATTTCTGGTTGTTTACTCAGCTTTTCTATTTCCAGAATTCCCTCAGTTTGTGTTTTCTTTATTGTCTCCTTTTCAGTTTTAAGGTCTCAAACTGTCTGACTTGTTTCCTTCAGCTGTTTGATTGTATTTTCTTGGCGTTCCTTAAAAGATTTGATAATTTCTTGCATCTTTTGGTTTGTCTTTTCTTCCATTTCTCTGAAGGATTTTCTCATTTCCTCTCTTAGGATCTCTATCATCTGCATGATGTTGTTTTTAGGTTTCTCTCTTCTGCTTCATCTGTCTTGCTGTGTAGTGTCTCTAGACTCTGGTGTCATCATATTGGTTTTTCTGTTGTAGGATGTGTTCTTATATTGTCGTCTTCCCTTCTCTTCTTCCAGTGGGTGCAGGGGGCATCAATTCCTTTCCTGGTGTGTATGGGTCCAAGGTTCTCCTCTGGTGGATGCAAGAGGGTCAGATACTCTAATGGGTCTCACAGTGGGTGGAGGTGGGTCTGAGGCACTTGCTCTCCAGGTGGATGGGAGCAGTACTAGCACAGAAATGCCAGCAGACTCAGGGTTGCTTGGTCCTCAGGGGCTGAGTTGACCTGCCTGCAGAGTCCAGGACAGGGGTTTCCAGATTGGGCAGGCAGGCATTGGGCCCAAGGCAGGAGCCAGAAGCAGTTCCTCTGCCCTGAGTAGGGGTGGGAGTCGCCCAGCGATCTCAGCAGACACAGTGTTGAACAGTTTCTTAAGTGTCTTTCAGCCATTTTAGATTCCTCTGTTGAGAATTTTCTATTTAGTTCTGTACCCTATCTTTTAATTTCATAGTTTGGTGTTTTGGTGGCTAGCTTCTTGTGTCCATTATATATTTTGGATATCAGCCCTCTGTCAGATGTGGGGTTGAAGCAAATCTTTTTCTATTCTGTGGGTTGCCATTTTGTCTTACTGACTGTGTCCTTTGCCTTACAGAAGCTTCTCAGTTTCAGGAGGTCCCATCTATTAACTGTAGATCTCAATGTCTGTGCTACTGGTGTTATTTTCAGGAAGCAGTCTCTTGTACCAATTCATTCAAGGGTATCTCTCACTTTCTCTTCTAAGAAGATCAGTGTGGCTGGATTTATGTTGAGGTCTTTGATCCATTTGGACTTAAGTTTTGTGCATGGTGATAGATATGGATCCATCTGCATGTCAGAATTCAGTTGTGCCAGCATCATTGTTGAAGATGATTTCTTTTTTCTATTGTATAAATTTAGCTTCTTGGGGAAAAAAGGAAACCCTTTCTCTGGAAATTATAAACAACTTTTCATTAACCTTCTCAATCACTCCTTTGGGGTCCTTCCCATTTGCAGTTGCATAAACAACAACAAATGGAGTTCCCTGCCCAGACTTTTAGGGAAAATCAATTTAGCCATTCCTTAAATATATTCTACACTTAAGACATGAGCCTGTGTGGGGAGAGCACCAAGTCTTAGGTTACTGGTTCATTCCAACACAGGGAGACCATCCACAGCTGGAAATACCAAGTGTTGGGAAGGGACCTTAACCTGGTAGGCTTCCTATTTAATATTTGAGGTCAGTCTTTTAGCCACAAGCATATCAAGAGAATGGTAGTAGGAGGTGCAGATTATCCATGTAGTACTTGGTAGATTAAGACAAAAATACCTTAGATATGACAAGAATACAGTCTAGTGTTTTTAGTATGCAGTGCTGTAGTGAGACTTGACACTTGCTTCTAACTCCTTACTTTTAGTTGTTGAGGCAGGAAGGTGTTGAGGAAGGAAGATAGAGTCAAAGAGACAGGAAGACAGATGAGATGCCCTGTCATCCTTTCTCTCCTTAGAAGTGTATCTATACCCATCTATCTGCTAACAGGGCTCTCATTTCTTCCCCTATACTTTCTGATGGGCCTGGGGTTTTAAACTACTCAGAGAGTGCTGGAACTGACTGCATTTTCTCCATTATTGCATTTGCAATGCATGTCTTCATTAACTCCTCATGACATTCAGAATAGCTTGAGATAAAAAAAGCATTCAATCATTTAGAAAAAAAAAACAGCTCCCACCCTCCCATCTCCTATCCAAGTGTCCCCTTGGGCATGTATTAATTACTGAAGATGAATGTAGGTCCTGTATTCTCAGCAGGGGTCTTTAAATTACCAGAGGATTGTGCTCCATCTTGCAAAATGGCAAGAGTTTCAGTTTCATAGGGAAAACACAGCTAATAATGACCTGTTACGGAGTACTTACAATGTGTCTACAATTATCCACTTTTTTCTTGAAAAAATAACTTCAGAAAAGCCATAAATCCAACACCTACTCTAAAACACCCATTATCATCTCCGTTTGTTATATGGAGAAACTTCCAAACCCCATGAAATTACCAATTAAGTCTCATTTCATCTGCTGTTCAAAAATAAGGGTGTCTGTAGCTCCTCGGAGTCATCTTGGATCTAGGTAGACACTACCACAATAGCTCCATTATCAAAGCCAGGTGGTAAAGACAATTCTCAATGTTCCTGTATCAATACTCTGAGCAAGATTAACTGACTGCAAAGAAATGAAGCTACTTTGTTTCCTGTGCACAGTGGTGTTTGGTCTGGCTGTCCAGGGAGTGTTTGTGTAGAGCTGAACTGCTTTTGCTTAGCAGTCACACTGCTAAGCTACTCTTGATTAAGTGCCCCTTCTCCCCTACCTACCTCATTTCAGACTAAGTAGCAATGCTCCACCGAGGAAGGTAAAGAGTTAGTTAGAATCCAGAAGGGCAATACAGATCAATGTATTTGGCAGGGCTAGTCTCAATTTTTGTTTCCACAATAATACATTGAAGACATCTTACACCCCCTGCCCATTGCAAACATTCCAAACATCCTGCACCCTTTCCCTTCCTAAACGTTCTCTTAAGAAGCATATTCATTTGTGAAGCATCAGAGACCTTGTTCAGGGAAACAGAAGATAAAATGAATATACAATATGTGCTTATGATCACCTTATTTCTCTGTTTTAGCACCTCTCAATAGCCCTTCCTGTTTTTATTTCTTTCTTTTCTTTTCTGTCTCAGAATCTCTATTCTATGGACTTTTCAGATCAGGCTGACCTTTAACTCATAGAGATCTACCTGCCTCTGCTTCCCAAGTGTCAGAATTAAAGATGTGTGCCACCAATGCCCAGCTTCTATGGACTTTTCAAAGTTACCGTCCAAGCCCTCAAACAAAATATGGTTGCAAAGACTCTCCAGATATGTTCTCTTTTCTCTCATATCTTGTATCACTTCTTTTCATATTTGCCTCATAAAAAGAAAGGAGGTTGATGGCAATGAAGACATGTAAACATAAAAGGCAATCAACGTTTTCTTAATTTGGTCTTTTTACCACCCTTAATTGCTTACTTTCTCTGATTAACAATAAATACATGTTCATCATACAGAATTCAAATCGTATATAAATATAGAATTTTTATGATCTACCTTAAAATTTAAAACCTTAATTCCCTCACTGCAATACAAATTCTTTTGTAATGGACCGTTACCTAGAACACTGTAAATCCTCTGAAAAGGGAGTAGAATGTGTAAAGGAACTTTAGTTTTCTTTCTGTGTGCATAGTTGTTGGAGCTGTGAGCTTCATGTGGAGACCCAATTCTTATTCATATGTGATTCCATACTCCTAACATAAAGTCTAGCACATAGTTGCTACCTAATAAACTGTTTGCTATTCAGAATCTGACATTGGAAAATATATCAGCATTTATGGGTAAGAAGTACTTTGAGTTTTCTTCCAATCATGTCAGGTGTCCATCATGTTATTTTAAATAAGGTGCTCAGTAGTTTCATCTCCTAAACAGGGTAAATACTGAGGCTTTGTAAATAATTCTAAGTGAGAAACATATAAGTATGCTTTATAAATGCTGGAGTTTGTCATGTTATAGTTGCCTCATGTTTGTCATTGTTATAGTTGTATAAAAAGTGTTCTATTCTTGACTTGAGTCCTGTTCTATCTTCATTATCTCAGGGAAAAGCAATAGTGATAGTGATCGAATGATCTGGTAAATGGTGAGGGCTATGATTGGGGGTAAGCAGGGATACTTTTATGTCACAGGAAACAGTGGCAGAGATCTACAAGGGAAAGAGGCAAAAGTGAGTGCTTCAAAGGAGGACCATTCCAAGCCTATGAGAAAAGATTCAGTATGACACTTGGAGATGAGGAGTCATTGTGCAATGTAAGGAACTGCTCACTTCCAAAAAGGGGTATCATATGGGACAGAGCCCCGGGTGCTATCTGTATTATGTAAAGCTATGCACAGATTTGGAGAAGAGAAAGTCAAGGATGTGTTAAGAATGTGCCTTTTGTATCTCAAGTTACAGAGCATCAGACCTTTCTGAGGACCCTGGAAAGTTTCAGGGGCTTAAAGAAGAAAAATCACCTGACTAGGATAATGGAGATCAGAGAGATCAGAGCCAGGATTACAAATATGTCATAGATCAAATGCACCTGTCCATCATACTTTCTGTCCAACATATCATTCTTCTTATGTGTTACCCTCCATCAATGAAAAGAATGGATGGGGATACTGTTTCTGCCATAAATCCTCTCTCTGTGATGGGACAGTGAAGGGCTGTCAGGGTCTGAGCTAAATCTTTTGTTCCAAAGGCCAAGATAAGTTCATTGTAGTTGTAGAAGTGGGGCTCCATAAAGCCTGGCTGACTGGTTAGAAGTAGTCATCATAAGGCAGCAAAGAAGGAAGCCAAGCTATTTGAACACTCATAAGGCAGGGAATCAGGAGTTTCTTAGGTTCGTTATTTGCTGCTCACTATAATGGAAGGAGGCTGGAGACTTGGAAACTCAGAGCTCAGCAAAGATTATGAGGCTCTGGAGGGAGCTTTCTCCTCTTGGACTCTTACAGCAAGGAGATGTCCAAGCCCCTGATATTTTTGGGGGATTGTCAGACCTTTGGGTTGCCAGAGAAAGGCCTTGTTTCAGAAGCCAAAGTCATCAACTGAAAGAGAATCGAATGAGCAGGATTTGCAGAGACTGGAAGAAAAACTGTTTCAAAAATCTGTTTTGACTTTTGCAGCCTCTGCCTTTCCCACTGGCCCTGTAATTGAGCGGGGCTGGCGGTACTTACTCACCTCTCAGTCTGCAGCTGACTCACCCCTGCTTCTCATCGGAATACTATGGTGATGCAGAGGAAAGGTGTCTACTGAGCAGTCTCACTACAGATGAGGGTGGTGGTGGTGTTGGAGGTTATGACTATTCTCTGTAAAATTCCAGAATAGCCTGCAACTACCAATTGGGAAGAGAATGAACAGTCCACATATGACCAAGCTAGATGGCTAAGAAATTTTTGGGGGAGGAGGGTTTCGAGTCAGGGTTTAGGCTGACCCAGAACTAGCTCTGGTAGACCAAGCTAGCCTTAAACTCACAGAGATCTGCCTGCCTCTGCCTCCCTAGTGCCACCACCGCCAGGCAACTAAGGCCTTTTGGTGGGTAAGAGTGGGGAAAATCTGTTTAGAAAGTGGTGCCCTTTATACTCATTAGGATCTCTAGGACAGTCAAACAGACGAAATGTCTACCAGAGCATTCAGAAAATGCTTGGCAGCTGACAATTGCCCTTCATTTTGCTATCTGTTCCTCCTATTAGTTGTTTTCCTCTTTTCATACATTTCTTCACTTTAGCCAGCTCCTTTCCTCTCATTCTACTTACTAAATACCAAATATCTTCACTAACTAGGAGTTGCTTGTGAAAATAACTCTACTAGCACAGAGTATGCGATATAATCAATGACAGGTTATACCTACTTCTTGGGCTCTATGGTTCCTACTGATGTTGAATAGCATTTCACAAAATACTGTTTTTAAAATATCATTTTACAAAATACATTCAAATTCTTTGCTTCATGTAACCTGAACATCCATTTTGTAAAATATACAGGTAAACATATCCTTATTTGACTAGAATTGAGATCCAAGAGTTTCTTTGAGTTAATACTTTCCTAAATATTTTCCTCTGTGTTTTAATAGTTTTGTATTGCTTTGAATTCTCCTTTAAGGCATATCAACTTACCCACTTAATGCCACTGTTAAGAGGTCTCACATGCCCTTCACATTCATGAAAAACTAACTCATTGTCTTATAGCCCCCTATTTCCCTCTCTAGTTTTTCCAAGGTAAATAGATTCAGGAAGAAGTCCCTGACATGTATCCAAGCATCCATGATAGAGAATTTTCTTTTCATTTGCCTCTTCTCACCCAGTCAGGCTTCACCTTTCACAGATTCTACCAATGTATCATTTTATCAGTTTATCTCCATTGCAGCCACCAGAGTCTGAGCCCTTATCTCTCCACACACTATTGCAGGTCATCTCACAGATCCCTCTACACATCCCTTTGTATCCCTGGAGTGTAGTCCAATCTTAGCTAACACTTTGTTCTTCATAATATGATAATCTGATCAAAGCCCCTTCCTCTTTTGCACATATTGAACTATTCATTCGTAAGGAAAAGTCACACATGTTGAATTTGCGATCTGAAAGTTAAACATGGATTTCTAGTCTTTGCTTTGAATAGATTTTAATGTTAGCCAATTTATACCCCATCCTATGTCACAATGCTTTGTATTTTAGCAAATATTCATTTTCCCCACTTCTACCTGTTCATCACTTATGTTGCCCTTCTCTGAATAATACTACATATTTTTAGGGTTGATAATTTCTTCAGAAAGCTCTTACTGAGCAGTTTTCTAAGCTACCATTTCTAGCTTCACACACTCTTGTTTTTCTAAGCAACACAATCCATTTTCTTTTTTTCTCCAGATTTTTGTTATTTGAATTAGAAACAAGATTGTTTTACATGACAATCCCAGTTCCCTTCTGCCTCCCATCCTCCCCTACCACAACCCCCAATTAAAACACTCCTATCACATATCCTTTCTGCTCCTCCTGGATGGTGAATCCTTCCATAGAGTGTCATCGGAGTCTATTGTATCCTTTGGGATGGGGGGAGGCCCACCCCCATGTGTCTTGGCTCAGGGAGTATTCCTCTATGTGGAATGGGCTCCCAAAGTCCACACCTATGCTAGGGATAAGTACTGAGCTACTACAGAAGGTCCCTTAGATTTCTGAGGTTTCCTCACTGAAACCCATGTTCCTGGGGTCTGGATAAATCCCATGCTGATATCCCAGCTATCACTCTGGGGAGCAGGAGTTCCCTGATGTTCAGGTCATCTGTTTCTGTGGGTTTCACCAGCCAGGTCTGGACCCCTTTGCAGTTCACTTGTCCTTCTCTGCATCTGGATTCCAGTTCAGTACAGTGGTTAGTTGTGGGTGTCTGCTTCTACTTCCACAAGCTGCTGGATGTGGGTTATTGGGTAGCACATAAGTCAGTCATCAATCTCATTATCAGGAGAGGGCATTTAATGTAGCCTCTCCTCTGTTGCTTAGATTGTTAGCTGGTGTCATCTTTGTAGATCTCCAGACATTTCCCTAGTGCCTGATTTCTCTGTAAACCTAAAATGTTTCCCTATATTATGATATCTCCATTCTTGTTATCTTCTATTCTTTGCCTGCCTCAAAATTTCTGCTCCCTCATGTCCTCCATATCCCTCCTCTTCTTCCCTTCTCATTCTCCTACCTCCCTTCCCCTTCTTTCCTTGCTCCCAATTTTCTCAGGGGATCTTGACCCTATCCCCTTCTCCAGGGGACCATGCATGTCTCTCTTAGGGTCCTTGTTGTTTACTAGCTTCTCTGGGAGTGTGGATTGTAGGCTGGTAATCCTTTACTCTATCTCTAAAAATCCGCATATGAGTGAGTAAATACCATGTATGTCTTTTTGTGATTGGGTTACCTCGCTCAGAATGGTTTCTTCTAGTTCCATCCATTTTCCTGCAAATTTCATGTACTTTTCTTCAGAGTAGTACTACATTGTGTAAATGTACCACATTTTCTCTATCCAATCTTCAGTTGAGGGGCATCAAGGTTGCTTCCAGTTTCTGGCTATTACGAATAGTGCTGCTATGAACATCATCGAACAGATGTCCTTGTTGTATGAATGTGCTTCTTATGCCTAAGAGCAGAATTTCTGGATCTTGTGGTAGACTGATTCCCATTTTCTTGAGGAGTCGCCATACTGATTTCCAAAGTGGCTATACATGTTGGTATTCCCACCAGCAGTGGAGAAGTGTTCACCTTTCTCCACATCCTCTCCAGCATAAACTGTCATTGGTGTTTTTGATTTTGGCCTTTCTGACAGGAGAAAGATAGTATCTCAGAGTTGTTTTGATTTGCACTTCCTTGATGGCTAAGGATATTGAGCACTTTCTTCTGTGTCTTTCAGCCATTTTAAATTGCTCTGTTGAGAATTGTCTATTTAGTTCTGTACCCCACTTTTTAATTGGATTTTTTGGTGTTTTGGAGACTAGCTTCTTGAGTTCTTTGTATATTTTGGAGATCAGCCCTCTGTCAGATGTGGGGTTGGTGAATATCTTTTCCCAGTCTGTGGGCTGCTGTTTTGTCTTGCTGACTGTGTCCTTTGCCTTACAGAAGCTTCTCAGTTTCAGGAGGTCCCATTTATCAATTGTTGATCTCAGTGTCTGTGCTACTGGTGTAATGTTCAGGAGGCAGTCTCCTGTACCAATTAATTCAAGGGTACTTCCCACATTTCCTTCTAAGAGGTTCAGTGTGGCTGGATTTATGTTGAGGTCTTTGACACATTTTGACTTAAGTTTTGTGCTAGGCGATAAGCTTACGTCCATCTGCAGTCTTCTACATGTCCACCATCAGTTTTGTCAGTACCATTTGTTAAAGATGTTCTGTTTGTTCCATCATATAAATTTGGATTGTTTGTCAAAAACCAGGTATGTGCATTTATATCAGGGTTTTCAACTATTCCATCGGTCTGTATGTCTATTTTTGTGTCAATACCAATCTATTTTCAGGACTATAGCTCTGTAATAGAGCTTGAAGTGAGGGATGGTGATGCCTCCAGTAGTTCCTTTATTGTACAAGGTTGTTTTGGCTATCCTGGGTCTTTTGTTTCCCCATATAAAGTTGAGAATTGTTCTTTCAAGGTCTGTGAAGAATTGTGTTGGGATTTTGATGGGGATTGCATTGAATCTGTAGATTGCTTTTGGCAAGATTGCCATTTTTACTATGTTGATCTTACCTATCCAAGAGCATGGGAGATCTTTCTATTTACTGGTGTCTTCCTTAATTTATTTCTTTAGAGACTCAAAATACTTACTGTACAGGTATTTTACATGTTTGGTTAGTGTTACCCCAAGGTATTTTATGTTTTTTGTGGCAATTGTAAAGGGTGATGTTTCTCTGATTTCTTTCTCCATCAATGTGTCATCCGTATATAGTAGGGCTACAGATTTTTAAGATAATCTTGTATCCTGCCACTTTGCTGAAGGTGTTTTTCAGCTGTAGGAGTTCCCTGGTAGAGCTTTTCGGATCACTTATGTAGACTATCATGTCATCTGCAAATGGTGAAAGTTTGACTTATTCCTTTCCAATTTGTATCACTTCGATCTCCTTTTCTTGTCTTATACCTCTATCTAGAACTTCAAGGACAATATTGAAGAGGTATAGAGAGAGTGTACAGCTTTGTCTTGTCCCTGATTTTAGAGGAATTGTATTGAGTTTCTCTCAATTTAATTTGATGTTGGCTGTTGGCTTGATGTATATTGCTTTTATTATGTTGAGGTATGTTCCTCTTATCCATGATTTCTCCAAAACCTTTATCATGAAGGGGTTTTGGATTTTGTCAAAGGCTTTTTCAGCATCTAGTGAGATGATCATGTGGTTTTTTTCCTCAGTTTGTTTATATGGTCGATTACATTGATGTATTTTCGTGTGTTGACCATCCTTGCATCTCTGGGATGAAGCCTACTTGATCATGGTGGATGATTTCTCTGATGTGTTCATTGATTCAATTTGCCAGTAATTTATGAGAATATTTGCATCAATGTTCATGAGGATATTTGTCTTTAGTTCTCTTTCTTAGTTGTGTCTTTATGTGGCTTTCTTATCAAGATTATTGAAGCCTCATAAAATGAATTTGGTAGTGACCCTTCTGCTTCTATTGTGTGGAATACTTTGAGGAGAATTGTTTAGTTTTTCCTTGAATTTCTGGTAGAATTCTGCACTGAAGACATCTGGCCCTGGACATTTTTTGGTTGGGAGACTTCTGATGACTGCTTCTATTTTGTTAGTGGTTATAGGCCTATTTAAGTTGCTTATCTGTACTTGATTTAATTTTGTTAAGTGAAATCTTTCCAGAAAATTGTCCATTTCCTTTACATTTTCGAATTTTGAGGAATATAGGTTTTCAAAGTATGACCTGATGATTCTCTGGATTTCCTCTGTGTCTGTTGTTATGTCCCCCTTTTCATTCCTGATTTTATTAATTTTCACGTTCACTCTCTGCTGTTTGGTAAGTTTGGATAAAGGTTTGTCTATCTTGTTGGTTTTCTCAAAGAAGCAACTCCTTGTATTGATTCTTTGTATTATTCTCCTTGTCTCCATTTTATTGATTTCATCCTGAAACTTGATTATTTTCTGGCATCTGGTCCTACAATCAAGATGTATTGGCTTCTTTGTGTTCTAAAGCTTTCATTTGTACTGTTAATTCGGTAGTGTGATTATTCTCCTGTCTCTTTATGTGGGCACTTAGAGCTATTAAATTTCCTATTAGCACTGCTTCAATGTGTCCCATAGGTTTGGGTACGTTGTGCTGCATTATCATTGAATTCTAGGAAATCCTTAATTTCTTTTTTTTATATTTCTTCCTTGACCCAGGAATTGTGCAATTGGGTGGTACTTAAATTCCATGATTTTGTAGGTTTTCTGTAATTCTTGTTGTTGTTGAATGCTAACTTTAAAGCATGGTGGCCTGATAAGAAACAGAGGGTTATTTCAATTATTTTGTACCTGTTGTGGTTTGCTGTGTTGCCATGTATGTGGTCAATTTTAGAGAAGGTTCCATGTGTCAATGATAAGAAGGTAAATTGTTTTGTATTTGGATGGAATGTTGTATAGCTATTTGTTAAGTCCAATTGCGCCATGACTTCTATTACTTCATTTGTTTCTTTGTTAAGTTTCTGTCTGGTGTTCCTGTCCAGTGGTGAGAGTTGGGTGTTAAAGTCATGTGTATAATGTTTTATGTGTGATTTGAGTTTAAGTAATGTTTCTTTTACGAATGTGGATGCCTTTGTATTGGGAGCATAAATGTTCAGAAGTGAGACTTCATCCTGATGGATTTCTCCTGTGATGAGTAGGAAGTGACCTTTTTCATCTCTTTTGATTGATTTTAGTTTAAAGTCCAATTTGTTGGATATAAGGATTGCTACCCCTGCTTGTTTCTTGGGTCCATTTGATTAGAAAATCTTTTCCCAACCTTTAATTCTTTGGTATTGTTTGTCTTTGAATTTGAGGTGTGTTTCTTGTATGCAGCAGAAGGATGGATTCTGTCTTCATATCCATTATGTTAATCTGTGTCTTTTTATAGGTAAATTAAGACAATTAATGTTGAGATATATTAATGATCATTATTGTTCATTCTTGTTTGTTTTTTATTTGGTGATGGTGGCGAAATTGTGTCAGGGATTCTATCCCCTTTTCCTTTTGGCTGTTGGTAAACTGGGATTATCTATTGCCTGTATTTTTCTGGTCGTAGCTAACTTCTTTGGGTTGCAGTTTTCCTTCCAGAACTTTCTGTAGGGCTGGATTGGTGGATATGTATTGTTTGAAGCTGGTTTTGTCATGGAATATCTTCTTTTCTCCATCTATATTGATTGAAAACTTTTCTGGTTATAGTAGTCTGGGCTGGCATCTGTGGTCTCTTAGTGTATGTAGAATATCTATCCAGGACCTTCTGACTTTCAGAGTTTCCATGGAAAAGTCAGTCGTAATTCTCATAGGTGTGTCTTTATTTGTTACTTGACCTTTTTCCTTTGCTGCTCTTAATATTTTGTCTTTATTCTGTTTGTTTGGTGTTTTGATTATTATGTGGTGAGGAGACCTTTTTTTTGGTTCATTCTATTTGGTGTTCTGTGGGCTTCTTGCATTTTCATTGGCATGTCTTTCTTTAGGTTGGGAAACCTTTCTATTATGATTTTGTTGAATATGTTTTCTATGCCTTTGAGTTGGATTTCTTCATCTTCTTCTATACCTATTATTCTTAGGTTTGGTCTTTTCACTGTATCTAATATTTCCTGGATATTTTGTGCTAGGGATTTGTTACTTAAGATTTTCTTTGGTTGATGAGTCTATTTCTCCTATTGGATCTTCAACTCCTGGGATTCTCTCTTCCATCTCTTGTATTCTGTTGGTTATGCTTGAGTTTGTAGTTTCTGATTGTTTACCCAGCTTTTCTATTTCCAGCATTCCCTCAGATTGTGCTTTATTGTCTCTATTTCAGTTTTTAGGTCTTGAACTGTTTTCTTGAGAGATTTGTTGATATCTTGTATTTTGTTTGTTTGTTTTTTCTTCCATTTCTTTAAGGGATTTTTCTCATAACCTCTTTGAGGTCCTCTTTCATTTTCATGAAGATGCTTTTATGGTCATTCTCTTTTCCTTCATCTGCATTGTGATGTTCAGGTCTTGCTGGTGTATGGTTTCTAGTTTCCGGTGGTGTCATATAGGCTTTTCTGTTGTTGAAATGTGCGTTTACATTGTCCCCTTCTCATCCTGTCTTCTGGTGGGTGTAGCAGGAATCTCTTCCTCTCCTGGTGGGTATGGGACCAAGGTTCCCTTCTGGTCGATGCAAACAGTTCCAATACTCTGATGTCTGTCCTCTTGTTGTGGATGGAGGTGGCACTGTTAACAGGTCCTTGGCAGTGTCTGTGTGTGTTGGATCCCACCGCTGAGTTCAGATCTGGTGGGCAAACCCCTGGTATCAGATGTTTCTGAGCAGGGCCACTGACCCAAAACTGGAAACATCCCCTGGTCCACCCAGGCCAGAGGATGGAGGCAGAACTGCAACCAGGGCCTTGGCAGAGTGTCTTGAGAAACACTTGATTTGTACAGTAACTTGATTGGAGCCCTATACAGAAAGTAAGGTAGCTTCTGTTCAAGCTCCCGTCTTGGTTATTAAAGTTGAATATCACATATAGGATAAAAATACATAATACCATGTTATAGGGGTAATCCGGATTCTTTCTATCCTCTGCTGATGGATATAATACAGTACTTCATTTAGAATGTAATGAAATGAAGCCAAACTGTCTTGAAAGCCTTTATGAAAAGTGTTTTTTTTTTCTAGGCAAGCCTTCTCTCTAGTATACCTCTGCTGTTTTCTCGGGTTCTCCTTTTACCTACAACCTATGCAGTCAGATTATCTCAGACAACAATAACATTGTTGCAGAAGTGAGTGAAGTTCTCAAGAGTTTTGTGGCTCTTACTGTTTTGCTTTTTTTCTTTTCCCTAGAAACATGAAAGTATTGGCACTCTGAATAAGGTTACCTTTACCCAACCCTCCTGAAATACCTTATTCCCAAAGAGAACTATAAACCAATTTGGGATTAAACATATGACATAGACACATTTTCTTTCATCTTCACATGTTCCAGTCAGTGTTTACTTAACTAAAGCAACTTTCATCACCCAAGAAAAACTACAAGAAATCCATATTGTCAATAAACTTGGTATTAAAATTGAAGATTCTTTTGAAAAGAGTACTCATTTACTTAAGAAGGATATGAGAGCCAGGTGGTAGTGGTATACACCTTTAATACCAGCACTTGGGAGGCAGAGGCAGGTGGATCTTAGTGAATTCCAGACCAGCCTGGTCTACAAATGGAGTTCCAGGACAGCCAGGACTGTTGCATAGAGAAACCCTGTCTCAAAAAAACAAACATAAAAGATAAGGTAAGAAAGGAAGGAAGGAAAGAAGGAAGTAATGAGAAAGAGAGAGAGGGAAAAGGAAGGAAACTGAGGCCAGAGGGCCAAGAGTATCTTCCTTGGATCACTGAGTAGGAACATTGTAGATCCAGAATCCAGGTCTGCAAGGCTGCATTTATGTTTCTCTGTTAGATTCTGTAACAGCTCTGCAGACATGAAGGTTGAAAGCCAGAAAAATGATTTACACTTTCTCCGAGTGTGTGATGGTCAGCATCTCAGTAAGTTCTGGAGAACTGATTGCATTTTCAGGGATGTTCCATTAATCTTCGAAACCAACATTATAATCTTGTTGAAACATTGAATGTCTACCCTTTTCCAATACATTTCTAATTGGTCCTTAAAAGAAGGTAAAAACAAAGGAGAAAGATGGAAGGAAGGAAGTAAAGAAGAAATGGAGGAAGGAAGGGAGAAAGAAAGAAAGAAAGAAAGGAAGGAAGGAAGAAAGGAAGAAAGGATGGGAAAAAGAGTGGTCAGTTAGATAACGCTGCCTAGGTTTGCCTGTGGTGGAGAAAATGAGCTGGTTTAAATGTGTCAAGAATTGGCTTGGATTCCCAGGGCCTTGACTCTGAAGTGTGTTTCTGTTGCATTTTAAATGGAAGAAAATTAGGTATTTGCATAGGAACTTTCATATTTATGTGTTTCCCGAATGGCAGTGTTGTGCATTTGAGCTTTCTGAGAAGTTTTTATGCTCCAAAGAAGAAATCACTCACAACCTCTGTATTATGAGTAGAAGAAACACATTTAATGCCTGGCTCTGCAGAGGTAAATCGTAGATGTCTGAAGACTATAAAACATATTAAGAAAGAACATTTAGGTAAGGAAATTTTTTTGCTCATTGAATCAAGTCTCTTTTTTTAATAAGAGAGAAAAGATGAAGGTAAAATACAGAAATGATTTGAAATATTACAAACATACTCATTATATAGTGAGATGGCTATTTTATGCTTCCTAGTTACTTTTAGCAGCACTGAGTACCTCTAGTAGATTACAAAGCACTCATGGTCAAAATGCAGTTTTTCCTTTACTCTTTCCCACATAAAAGGATAATGGATATGTTTCAAATATCAAGATAGCATCCCTTCTCAGGACACACTTGCTGCTTTCCCCAGGTATTGCTTCTCTTTTCCTCACCTCAGCCTCTATTTTTCTCTATTCTATTTATAAATATGTATTTATCAGATCACTTAAGAGCTTAAGTCCTAGGTCAGGAGATTGCTCAGTGGATAAGTGTGCTCATTTTGCAAGCATGGGGACCTAAGTTTGGTTTCATAGCACCTTCAAATCTGTGTACTTCTAGCATTTGGGGTAAAGGCAAAATCAAGTAGATCATGTCCATTCAGACTAACTGAAGCTAAATATTTAGCTAAACAAAAGCCCCCGTTTAAATGTAGTAAGGAAAGGAGTGACACCTGACACTATGTTCTTGCCTCTGCATGTGTATGCATGGGCACATGGAATTGTTTTCTTGAAACTTTTGTTTCAAAGATGTAATGGGAAAGAGGTCCCTCCCCGACATCAAATAAGCAATAAGCAATTTCTAGGAGAAAAGAGAATCTTCTATGGAGCTGTCTGCATGTTGTGCAGGGAATCCACAAATGCACATTCTGTGGGTCATGAATCATGCTAGGGCATTTTTCTGTGATGTAGCTATTGGAGTCACCCTTGCTCCTGTATGTTATCTCTTGTCGACACTAACATAAGTAATCATAAGAAACAGTGTTTCACAAAGCCACACTTGGCTGGAGTCATTTACTTGGTCAGTATTCTGTATGGGATGACTAGGAGCTTGTTTACATATCTCTAGGAAATGTCATGCAACTAACTGGTCATTTAAGCCCTGTAGAAGAACTAGTCTACTGTGAAATATTATTGAATAAATAGAATAGTAGGTGCTTATAGAAGGAAACTCTGTGGAAAGCAACATGTAAGTTTTTAGGGGAAATGTTATCTAATATATTTAAGTATTGGTAAGGAAGGTTAATCTAGAAACATCAATTACAAATGTGCTCAGAGGAAGCTAAGCACAATGGCTTGGGTCAGTTAGGACCATCATGCTTCTGCAAATTGACAATGAAGATGAATAATTGGCATATACAAAGTCAGGGAAATGCCATTTAAGATTATTCTAACCTCCTAGTGTTTATTTATCCTTACCTAGTTATTTCCTGCCTGAAATAGAGTGAACTTCTTCAACTACTAGGAAATGATAATTGTGACCCTTTATCACTATCAGCAAAGGCTATTCTCTGCTTTTGAGGCATCAGCTGCCACTGTGGTGGGGTTTTTAAGTGGTTTTATGGAGAGAATAGATGCCTCTTGCCAACAATGAGGCTTCAGTTACTATCATATATCAATTATATGAGTATAGATTCTCCAGGCCCCATCAAGCATGGCTAGGGCCCCAGATAACATCATGTGAATCCCTGAACCAAAATTTCCTAGCTGAACTACTGTTGGATTCTTAACTCACAGAAGCTGTGGAAGTATGTAATGTATATTTATCATTTGGGGGGCATTTTTTGTGAAATACATGACTGAGGCTAGAAAGTTAACAAGGAAACAATTATTCAGGGGTGTATGGTTCCTGAGAAGATTTTGAAAATTTAGTCTAAGAAAGGCAGTTAAGTTATTAAGAGCAGGAGAGTAATGCCATCAGGTTTCTGTTCTCAAACTCACTGAGAGTGTTCTGTTAAATGTCTCTCTCTTAGATGGTGCTCAAAACAATGCTTAGCATGGGGCATGACAAATGTACAGTTCAAGTGGAGAATGATGGATTGTGCAGGAAAGCATTTCTCAGTAGCAGTAAGAAAGCAGAATCTCTGGTTTCCAGACTTGGTAAAATTAATGGAATGCATCTCCAACATGCTCTCACTCCCCTACCAAACCCATATTTATGGATGAAATGAAATTCCTGCCATTGAGTATGTTCATAGCAGTCTCTTTACAACATGATTGTGAGGAGCAGAACATCTGTCCAACAGACCTATTATAATGTAACATGACATTTCCAAACATATTTATATTCTTGGTGGGGGAGTAAGAATATTGATTTGACAGCACAATGTCAAAATATGTAAAATGAAGAGCTACATATTCACACAGTATTAAACAGACAAAAACACTATGGAATAATTTAATACATTTTTCACTGGATTCTTCCATGGGAAAGTTTGTTCCTATGATAAGTATATGTTAATATTCTGATGAAACTTTCACTAACATGGGATGATACTCCATGAATCACAAATTTCAAGTTGTGTTTTCATCATTTTGTGAATATGTAGGCTAATAAATAACCAAAACAATCTTTGGAAAATCAATGTCAGAACTTCTCAAGGTCTTGCATCTCTAAGAGTGTTCCATTGATATTAAGTTTTATATTTTGATTCTATAGGTCTGAGATGAGGCCTTCATTTCTGTACTTCTAGTAAGTACACAGAGAGAGTTTGTTAGGTCTGTAGTGGACTAAATTTGTGAAGGAAGAATGGTGTGAACAGCTTCCCTAAAAGTTTCTGCTATGTTCTCAAATGTTCAGCTAAGATCACTCATCCATTAGAGAACAGAAGAATATGTATTAGCACATATAGAAGACAGTAGGCTGTGATTTAGAAACTATAATTTTAACAATTTCTTTGCCTGGAATGCTGGGTTCTAACACACCATTTGAGTCTTCAATGCTATCTCAAATAAGTGGTCGTGAGAAGAACTGGTGATTTTCTGGTTGGCTTTAAACAGAAGTTCTAGGCATCCATTTTAAAGGGTTTCATTAAGACCCCTTGTTACCAAGGGGACAGGCATGAAACAGCCCATGACCAAAGTCAGATTTCCAAAGAATTTTGTTCACTGCTTCGTAACAGAAGTAAGAATGAAACAAACAAAACAGGGATGATAGAAAAATAGAACAATGCTGTTTCCAGCCTGCCTTCAAGTGCCCTGCTGGAAAATCCTGATGCCTGGGAACTGTGCACTGGGGAACCCATCCCCATGGACCACCACATTCAGAGCCTGCCAGTGTCCAAGTTCTGCCTCAACACATGGAAGGAGGTAAGCATGGGCCTATTTCTGGCCTGCCTTCCAATGCCCTGCTCAGAGCTTCCTGAGGCTTTGGGCTAGCAGAACAGCCCATCCAGGATCTGCCAATATCCAGGTACTAGTCCTGCCTCCACCTATGGGAAGTGGAGAGCAACCCGAGAATTGGACCTGCGTGTACCCACCAGAAGAGAACCTTGGGCCTGTATCCACCAGAAGAGGAAGAGATTCCACCTGAACCCACTAGAAGAAGGGATGGGAAGAAGACAATATAAAACACATACAACAACAGAAAAAAAAATAGACATAACAAGAGTCTAGGGACTCCATACCACCAAGACCTGAAAATCCCAATGTAGAGGAAGCAAAAGAGAATGGCTTTAAAAACAACTTCATGAACATGATAGAGGCCCACAAAGAGGATATGAGAAAATTACTTAAAGAAATGAAAGAAAAAAATGAACCAAACAATACAAGAAATCAACAAATCTCTTTAAAAAGCCAAGAAAAAATCAATAAAAAGATGAAGGAAACAATTCAAACAGTTCAAAACCTGAAAACTGAAATAGAGACAACAAAGAAAATGCAAACTGAGTGAATGCTGGAAATAGAAAAGCTGGGTAAACAATCAGGAACTACAGATACAAGCATAACCAACACAATACAAAAGATGAAAGGGAGGATCTCAGGATTTGAAGGTACACTAGGAGAAATAGACTCATTGACCAAAGACAATCTGGAATCCAACAAATCCCTAACAAAATCCCAGGAAATATGGAACACCATGAAAAGACCAAACCTAAGGATAATAGGTATAGGAGAAGGTGAAGAAAACCAACTCAAAGGTGCAGAAAACATATTCAACAAAATCATAGAAGAAAAATTTCCCAACCTAAAGAAAAACACACCAATGAAAATACAAGAAGCCTACAGAACACCAAATAGAGTGGACCAAGAAAGAAAGTTATCTCATCACATAATGACCAAACCCCAAACATACAGAATAAAGAAAGAATATAAAGAACATCAAATGAAAAAGACCAAGTAACATATAAAGGCATACCTTTCAGAATTACACCAGACTTCTCCATGGAAACTCTGGAAGCCAGAAGGTCCTGGATAGATATTCTACCTATACTAAGAGACCACAGATGCCAGCCCAAACTACTATACCCAGCAACACTTTCAATTACTATAGATGGAGAAAAAAAAAGATATTCCATAACAAAACCAGATTTAGACAATGCATATCCAATAATCCAGGCTTACAGAAAGTTCTGGAAGGAAAACTCCAACCAAAGAAAGGTAACTACACCCACAAAAACATAGGCAATAGATAGTCCCACTTTACCAACAGCCAAAAAAATCAAGGTGTGGAAATCCAACACATACCACCATTAACAGCTACAAATCCAAAACAAACAAGAGTGAACAATGTTCATTAATATCCCTTAATATTAATGGTCTTAACTTGCCTATAAAAAAGAGACAAGCTAACAGAATGGATATGAAGACAGAATCAAACCTTCTGCTGCATACAAGAAACATACCTCAACTTCAAAGACAGACAGTACCTCAGAGTCAATGGTTGGGAAAATATTTTCCAATATATTGGACTCAAGAAACAAGCAGGTGTAGCAATCCTAATATCAAACAAATTAGACATTAAACTAAAAACAATCAACAGAGATGAAGGAGTTTGTTTCATATTCCTCACTGGAGAAATCCATCAAGATGTAGTCTCAATTCTGAACATCTATTCCCCAAACACAAAGGAATCCATCTTCAACATTACTAAAACTCAAATAATAGATAAAACATCACACACTTATGGTGGGAAATTTCAACATCTCGCTCTCACCACTAGACAGGACCAACAGACAGAAAAACTAACAAAGAAACAAAGGAACTAATGCAAGTTATGGCCCAGTTGGGTTTAACAGACAACTATAGAACATTTTATCCACACACACACACACTATATATATATATATATATATATATATATATATATATATTATTCTCAGTGCCACATGGATCATTCTCTAAAATGGACCACATAATTGTTACTATAAATCTTTCTGCCAAAAGCCGCCTGAGCCCCACTGCCACATGTGAGCTCTACGACAGCTGCCTGGCCAAGTTAGGCCCAAATGAATACACAGAGAGACTTGTATTAGTTACAATGCTGCTTGGCCAATGACTAGGATTCTCATCTGTTAGCTCAGTCTCAATTATCATACGTCTATGTATTTTATAAGACTTATCTTATCGGACGCCTTATTGGTGTCCCTCCTAGCTGGTGGATCACATCGTGCCACTGGAGCAGGAGCCTAAGGGAAAAGAGGGCCCTTCCTGTTTCTGTTTCACTTAAATATGAGTCTCCTTGCTATGTCACTTCCTGCCTGGATCAGCACTTCTCTACTACATTTCCCAGAATCCTCTTTGACTCCTAGTTTCGTCTAACTTGCTGTCTCATTGGCCAAACAGTATTTTGTTCAATAATCAATAAGGTAAACATACACAGTAGTACACTCCCCATCACATAATCAGCAATATAGCTAACCTCAATAGGTACAAAAACATTGGAATAACCCCCTATATTTTATCAGATCACCATGCTTTAAAATTAGAATTAAACAACACAAATTGCAGAAACACTACAAACTCATGGAAATTGAACAATGTGAAATTCCTCAATTCCTGGGTCAAGGCAGAAATAAATTAAGGACTTCATAGAATTCAATGAGAGTGAAGACACAACATAACCAAACTTATGGGACACTTTCAAATCAGTGTTAAGAGAAAAGTTCATAGCACTAAGTACTCACATGAAGAAACTGGAGAATAGTCACACTAGAGAATTAACAACACAATTGAAAGCTCTAGTACAAAAAGAAGCATACTCATCCTGGAGGAGTAGATACCAGGAAATAATCAAGTTGAAGGCTGAAATCAATAAAGTGGAAACTAGGAAAACAATACAAAGAATCAATGTAATGAAGAGATGGTTTTTGAGAAAATCAACAAGATAGACAAGCTTTTATCTAAACTTACAGAAAGGCAGAGAGAGAGAGAGAGAGAGAGAGAGAGAGAGAGAGAGAGACAGAGACAGAGACAGAGACAGAGACAGAGACAGAGAACATGCAATTTAACAAAATCAGAAATGAAACGAGGGACATAACAATGGACACTGAGGAAATCCAGCAAATAATCAGATCATACTTTGAAAACCTGTACCCCATAAAATTTGAAAATCTAAAGGAAATGAACAATATTCTGGATAGATATCACTTACCAAAATTAAATCAAGAACAGATAAGCAATTTAAATAGACCTATAACCCCTAATGAAATAGGAGTAGTCATCAAAAGGCTACCAACTCAAAAAAGCCCAGGAATGGATGGTTTCAGTGCAGAATTCTACCAGAAATTCAAAGAACAGCTATACCAATTCTCCTCAAAGTATTCCACACAATAGAAGCAGAAGGGTCACTGCCAAGCTCTTTTTATGAGTCTTCAATTATGTTGGTACCCAAGCCACACAAAGACACAACCAAGAAAGAGAACTATAGGCCAATATTGTTTATGAACATTGATGCAAAAATATTCAATAAAATACTGCCAAATCAAATCCAAGAACACATTAGAAAAATCATCCACCCTAATCCAGTAGGCTTCATCCCAATGATTCATGGATGGTTCAACTTACAAAAATCCATCAGTGTAATCCACCATATGAACAAACTGAGGAAAAAACCACATGATCATCTCACTCTATGCTGAAAAAGCCTTTGACAAAATCCAACACCCCTTTATGATACAGGTCTTGGAGAGATCATGGATAAGAGGAACATACCTAAACATCAAGCCAACAGCCAACATCAAACTAAATGTAGAGAAACTCAATGTGATTCCTCTAAAATCAGGAACAAGACAAGGCCATTCACTTTCTATATGTCTCTTCAATATTGTACTTGAAGTTCTAGCTAGAGCTGTAGTAATACAACAAAATGAGATCAAGGGGATACAAATCGGAAAAGAAGAAATCAAACTTTCACAATTTGTAGGTGACATGATAATTTACTTAAGTTACATGAAAAATTCTACAAGGGAACATCTACAGCTGATAAACATCTTCAGCAAAGTGGCAGCATATACTCGATTAACTAAAAAAAAAAAAAAATCAGTAGCCCTACTGAGAAAGAAATAAGAGAAACTTCACCTCTTTCAATTGCCACAAACAACATAAAATACCTTGGGGTAATGCTAACCAAACAAGTGAAAGACCTGTATAACAAGAACTTTGAGTCTTTAAAGAAGGAAATCAAAGAAGACACCAGAAGGTGGAAAGATCTTCCATTCTTCTGGATATGTAGGATCAACGCAGAACAATGGCAATCTTGCCAAAAGCAATCTGAAGATTCAATGCAATCCCCATCAAAATCCCAGCATAATTCTATAGAGACCTTGAAAGCACAATACTCAACTTTATATGAAAAAAGTAAAGACCCATGATATCCAAAAAACAAAACAAAACAAAACTGTACAATAAAGCAACTTCTGGAGGCATCACCATCCCAGACTTCAAGCTCTATTATAGAGATATAGTCCTGAAAACAGCTTGGAATTGTCACAAAATCAGACAAGTAGACCAATGAAATGGAATTGAAAACTCTGATATGGACCCACACAACTACGAACACCAGATTTTTGACAAAAAAAAACTAATATTATACAATGGACAAAAGCATCTTCAACAAATGTTGCTGGCATAACCGAAGGCTGTCATGTAGAAGACTGCAGATAGATCTATATCTATCACCATACACAAAACTTAAGTCCAAATGGATCAAAGACTTCAACATAAATACAGCCATACTGAACCTCTTAGAAGAGAATATAGGAGGTACCCCTAGAATGAACTGGTACAGGAGACTGCTTCCTGAACATAAATACTGGTAGCACAGACATTGAGGTCTACAAT
This sequence comes from Cricetulus griseus, assembly GCF_003668045.3. Lineage (NCBI taxonomy): Eukaryota > Metazoa > Chordata > Mammalia > Rodentia > Cricetidae > Cricetulus > Cricetulus griseus. The sequence continues at coordinate 81,340,503 of NC_048595.1, read as the reverse complement.
TAATAAATGGGACCCCCTGAAACTGAAAATCTTCTGTAAAGTAAGGAACACAGTCAACAAGACAAAAAGTTAGCCCACAAAATGGGATAAGATATTCACCAACCCCACATCTGACAGAGGGCTGATTTCCAAAGCATACAAAGAACTCAAGAAATTAATCACCAGAACACAAAATAATCTAGTTAAAAAGTGAGGTACAGAACTGAATAGAAAATTCTCAATAGAGGAATCTAAAATGGCTGAAAGACACTTAAGGTCCTCAATATCCTTATTCATCAGGGAAATGCAAATCAGAAAAACTCTGAGACACCATCTTGCACCTGTCAGAATAACTAAAATAAAAAAAAAACACAACAAGGACAGCTTATGCTGCAGAAGATGTGAAGGGGGTATGTATACGCTTCCACTGCTGATGGGAGTGCAAACTCATACAGCCACTTTGGAAATCAGTATGGTGGTTTTTTAGGAAAATGGGAATCACTCTACCTCAAGATCCAGTAATTTTACTTTTAGGTATGTACCAAAAGAAAGCACATTCATACAACAAGGACATCTTTTCCACTATGTTTATGGCAGCATTATTTGTAATAGCCAGAACCTGGAAGCAATCTAGATGCCCCTCAACTGAAGAATGGATAAAGAAAATATGGTACATTTACACAATGGAGTACTACTCAGGAAAAAACCAACAACAACAATGGAATCTTGAAATTCACTGGCAAATGGATGGAAGTAGAATCAACCATTCTGAGTAAGGTAACCCAGTCACAAAAAGACAAACATGGTATGGAATCACTCATGTTTGGATTTTAGGCATAGAGCAAAGGATTATCAATCCACTTGACAGAGAAGTAAGGAAACCATGAGGACCCTAAGAGAGATGTAGATTGTTTCCCCAGGAAAGGGAAAGGGACAAGATCTCCTGAGCAAATTGGGATCATGTGAGGAGGGTTAAGAGAGTTAGGAGAAAGATAAGGGGAGAAAGAGAGGGGAGAGGAGTACATGAGGGATGAGGAAGTTTGAGTTAGGGGAAGAATAGAGGAGAGCAATTAAAGAGATACCATATTAGAGGGAGCCATTATAGGTTTAAAGAGAATTCTGGCACTAGGCAAATGTCCAGAGATCTACAAGAATCACCCCTCCTAATAATCTAAGCAATAGTGGAGAGGCTACTTAAATGCCCTTCCACTACAATGAGATTGATGACTACCTTAAATGCTATCCTTGAGCCTTCATCCAGTAGCTAATGGATGAAGAAGCCAACATCCACCACTAAATACTGAGCTTAATTCCTGGAATCTATTGCAGAGAGGGAGGAATGATGAGCAAAGGGGTCAAGACAAGGCCTGAGAAACACCCAGAAACAGCTGAACTGAACTCATGGTGAGCTCCTGGACCCCAGATTGATAGCTGGGAAACCAGTTTAGGACTAATCCAGACCCTCTGATTGTGGGTGTCAGTTTGTAGGCCTGGGCAATCTATGGGGCCTCTGGTAGTGGATCAGTATTTATCCTGATTTTACGAATGGACTTTGGGAGTCCATTCCACATAGAGGGATACTCACACAGCCTGGATACATGGGGGAGGGCCTAGACCCTGCTCCGAATTATATTACAGACTTTGAAGATCCCCCTTAGAAGGTGGGGCCTTCCAAGGGGGGCAGAAAGGGTTTGGGGTAGGGGGTGAGTGGGGGACATGGAAGGAGTTGAGGTGGAGGGAACTGGGATTGACTTGGAAATCAAGTTTGTTTCTAATTTAAATAAAAACATCACCAAAAAGGAAAATTACAACAATGATGAAGAAGATCCTAATCTTTTACTCACTTTTCTAGGGAAGGGTGTGTTTCTTTTGCAAGTCAGTAGAGATACAGGATTTTTAGATGGACAGTGGTAATTTACAATGCCTTGTCATTTGGTTCAGAATGTTCAGAATTAATAGACACTTGGAAACTTGTTTTGGTTTCTTAGTCTGGGTTCACTAGTAGGAATTATGAGGCCTTCAATGTTCTACTGATATTATATTATTTCTTGATGTTCTTTGGGTAGATGTCTTTAAGGGTCTTTATCCTCAGCTGAGATGATATCTCATAATTTTTTCCAGCAATAATCCTCAGTGACTTGCTGAAGATAGGGCCTAAAATGTTGCCATGTACCATAGGGAGACAAAATTTCCATCTAGATGATAAACCACAAGAATTTGTGAAGCTACAAGCCAATTTTTATGGTGGTTTCTTGTTAATATTACTCATGATATATTTCTCCCCATTGCTCCAAACCATATCCCTTCCAGTGACTGGAAAGATCATGTATTGTCTGAGTTTAGTGTCTATAGAGTCAGAGGCTTGAGAAATGGGCTGTCTTGGGGGTAGATTCATCCCTGAGAGAGGATCATGATCATATAATTACAGGATTAAAAATATAGGGTAGCCCATCCATGTAAGGTCAGACTTTAAGGAGCTGAGTACCAAACAAAAGAAGGTCAGGTCTATGGAACATAAGCTTTGTTCCAAGTACAGGCTGTTTTCTCTTTTAGTTTCCTCTGAGAAAGATGTTACTAATTCTGAAGTCCAAGTAAGGTTATTACTTGGGACTGAAAGAGTTTAAAATAATTATCCAAGCACAGGTAACAAGTAGTAGTGAACCAGCTGGGTTTTCTGAGATCTAGAATCTTATGTGGTATTACTGGCCCTGTTACTTATTTGCTAATGAGGATTCTGAGATGCATAAACTCCATGGGGCTTCTAGCCTGTCATCTAGGAAAGAGATATATCTAAAATATAGTAGCATCATTTTGGTTTTGGTTTATAGCCATAATGAACAGTCCTTGAAAATACATCTTCAAATTTATTGTTGTAACTTTTATCCCTTTATTGTTAAAGTATCATATTCTTATTATCATATCATCACTACTGATATGTGCTATTTTCTTTAAACAAATATATACATTTATTTTTCTCTCTCTTTGTGTGTATTTGTATGTATGATCACATACACATAAACATGATAGAGAAAAGAAGGGTGTTGAGGAAGAGAGAGAATGTGGTTGCGTAGGTAGGGAATATTTGTGAGGAATGGGGGTGGGGAAATATGATCAAAATGCATTGTATGAATTTTTAATAAAAAATAAGTATGATAGTAGCAGAGTGTGAAGACAAAGAAGAGGTAGAGAGAGAAGAAATGCAATGTTATGGAGACACTTTCACATCATGTTCATAAAAGTGTTATTCACAATAATGAAGCCATGGAGCCAAGCTAAGTGCCTAGAAACAAGGGACAGATAAAGAAAATGTGGTATATATACATGATGGAATTTGTTTTCAACCATAAATAAAAAAGAAGTTATGTCATTTGGAGGAGAATAGATGTAACTGTAGACATTCATATTAATCAAATTAAGCCAGTCTGGGAAAGAAAAATGTCATATGTTTTCGCTCATTTGTGGTTCCTAGATTTTATACAGATACATAAAATCATGCATGTATGTAAGACATAAAAGTAGAAGTGAAATTCTCTCATAGAAAAAAAAATTCAGAGGGACAGGAGAGGATAGGGCGAGAAACTGGAAAAATAGAGACATGTTGAAAGGACTATGTTCAGTATATGATGTATACTTACTGGAATTTTTTCTAAAAATCAAGGTAGAAATTGGAAAGAAAAGCAAAGATAAAGATAGAGTCACCTTAACAGCAAATGGATGGTGACATATGTGTGCATCTGTAGTTATTATGGTGACACATGTATTCATTAGACCATTGTGAGGGTGAATGCGGCAGTATTCACAAGATCCTCATTGTTCTTTCCGTATCCATTCCAGGTGTATATTCTTAAACTCTTACTCTGACTATTTCAAACTCAGGATAATGGAAAGGTCACATACAGCTACCCAGATTTAAAGGGATTAGGAGAGTTCTAGCTCAAGAAGGATGTGAGGGCATAGTTGGTGATATATAGACATCCACAATTGACTATATTTTATTTCGTGAAGTAGCAATGTTGAGTCAAACATTGAATTCCCCAAAGTTGGGATGGAAGATTATTTAGAGGCCATCCAATAATATTCTTGGTCCACTTATAGATGAGGAATAAAGCACAGGGAAAGGCACATTTGCCAACAGAAAGGAGAGAGAGCATTTGCCTGCTGTCAGTTTCAGATGCACTCGACAGTTGCTCATCTTCCACCCCAAGACTCATAATAGTGATCTGAAGAATTTTAAGGCAGTATGACTTTGTTCTCTCTTCTTAGCCTCCTGCCTTTGTTTCTCCAAGAGACATACACTAATCTTTTTTAAAAATGGTTTTTGAAGACTTCTACTTTTACCATAAAATAGTTTACTCTGATTTGAAAGCCTTGAAATTCAGCACTGGAACATTCTCTCATAAGAGTTCCACTGAGCTAATTCAACCAAAATCAAATATTTTCACACCTATAAAATCAATATTCTATATGTGGGTATGTGTTGTACAAAAGTCTACTGCCTCTAGAAATTGGCTTCCTTACATGCAAGTGAACTTCTGGCCTCAGACTCCAAGACTTAAGGATGAAGAGGTTGATTTAGATGACTTTCAATCTTCCTCTCAACTTAGAGATCCACAGTACTTCTGAATTACTCTCTATATTTGGGATTGCCTTTTTCTAACCATTATTCCATCTCTAGTTGTCAAATACACAGATTGAGTTATGTATCAAAATGAAGTATTACCAAGAGAGGAACATTGCAACAATTTATTATTTAAGAGAGTTTAGGAGTCCCAAGTTCAAATGCTTTGAAAAAAACCAATAAATAAGTAATAAAGCTGATGAGGTAATATATTGTGTGCTCCATGAAAACCTTTGCTGGTTGTGTTCCACAATCCACTGATTTCAGAAGATCAAAGGCTCTTTCTTTGTAGCAAGGATAAAAAAATAAAAACAAAACAGATTTTAGAACTTGCCACATTGTCCCCACTCTCCCTCAAAATAGCTTTGGTAACTTGGATCTTAGTCACTGCTTTCCCCTTTTGTCCCTGGGGTGGTCCAAGGGAGGACCCAGGCCATTGCCTTTTTTGCCAACCTTTGTTGGCCTATTACAAAGAGCTGTGAGAGTAGATGTGGGGCCAACTTTCAAGTTTCCCCACCTTGAACCCTCCATTGACTCACCCTGTGTGGTTGCTTGTGGGGGTCAGGGCTCTGATCTGACCCCTCTCATCCCTAGGTAATTAGGGCATGCAGAACAACCCCTCCTCACCCACCTAATTGGCTTCTCTCAATGAAGCTTTGAGAGCAGATTTTTGTCTGAGACTTAATTGTTCTCTGTAGCAAACCTCAGGCCCTAGCACATTCATGTCTGTGTGGTGGGATGGAGATTTAGAATGAGAGCAGATCACCATTTTGGTAAGAAATTGATTTTGACTGAAGACAAATTCTTAGGCTTGGTGATACTATATATTTATAACTTATTACCACAATGTATGGTGATTGCTGGACTCTGCATGAAAATCAGTATGTATGATTTTAAAATAGTAATGTCCAGTCCCCAATTAACACTTTAAGAATAGCAGGATGATAGAATGGAAAGGGGTGTAAGAAAAAAAGTGAAACTTTTAATAAATGTGATGATGGTGGCATGAACTGAGGTATTGTGAAGCAAAGACATTCTGCTCATTGTGTCTTATTATGGTCACTTTATGCTCTCTGGAGCTCTAGGGAAATTTAGTTCATGCAAGCATGCATGCATACATGCTCTTACTCATATCAGACAGAACATCCCCCCCACACACACCAAGACAAAGTTCTAGGAAGCTGTCTGTAAGCCAGGCATTCTGTTCATGAATGGCCATCTTATCTTTCCTCAGCAAGGGAACAAGAGAGATAATGAGGTGCTTCAGTGCTTACAAACTAGGTGATGGTTTCTTAGGTAATCTCTTGCTTTCCTTGAATGATTTTCTTCCTACATTACTGACTGGTTATCCATGGACTGTCCTTGAAATCATCCTTGACAAGCTGTGAGTCTCAGGAGTTGTTAAGTGGTAACTTGTATTAGTAAGGAACACTAAATGTTAAAAATACAAATACCACTCATGCCACTTACTGAAAAGTAGGGTGGTGAAGGCAGGAGGAATGAAATAGTGGAAGAAGATGGCTTTCTCTTTATAAATCATTCACTATAAACTTCTGACAATACAGGTTTTAATGCCAGTAATGTGGAAAGAAAATGTTTTTGTTTTTATTTTAGTTTTTAAAATTTTAATTTACATACATGAAACAAAAATATATGGAAAGAAAACATTAAGGAAAAAAGTATTGATATATTTCTATGTGAAAATCCATATATTGGCTTTCATTTATCTTGGCTTTTTAACTCAGTCTTCCTGTGTTGTATGTATTAATAAGCATGAGGTTGTACTAGCTGCAAAAATTCATATAAACTTTATGAGTTTTTATGTATCAGTCTGTATCATTTCATTTCCAATATAGGATCTACCATTTCCTGCCTGAATAATTTGCTAATTATTTGTTCAACTTAAATATTTTATGACCTTTAGATGTTCACTTTCTGAGTGAAGGCAGCAGCAGTTAATAAACTTATGAATTTATCTTTGTGAGTATAACACAAATAAAGATAACTCAAGTACATTGCCAACTAAAGCACTGAATGCTGGGTAATGGCTTTGTCCATGGAGCTAAGGTATTCTGCTACAATGTGATTCACTCAAGAGAGATGAGTCAACTCCACTTCAAGAAATGATAGTCTAGGCCCATGACTGCAACATTAATGGTTGTATAGGCCCACTATTTACCCTTAAAACAATTTAAAAGTTTAAAAGTATATGTTTGCTTTATTATCTTCATTTTACCTTATCAGAAGAAGAAAAATATTCTAACACTAGTATGAAGAGTCCTTAACTTTCTTTGTGAACTAAATGAATCCAACTGAAGAGCTACAACAAAAATAAGTGAAACTGTTAGGTTTCCACAGATCCTTTCCCCAAATAACAATTGTCATTTTTTTTCCGTTGTGAAGAATTAGAAAACTTGAAGCCACAGATATTACAAAACCTACATACAGTACTAGCTGATAATAGTGGCTTAAATGATGAAAATGAAATGTTTCCAAAACAAATTTGTGAATACAGTATAGATAATTTTCTCCTGTGGGTTGTGCATATTTATCCCTAAAAACTCTCACTCACTCATATGTCCTTAATAATATATGTTCTTCCTGGGTTATTTGTAGAGACTCAATACTCAATAGTATGTATTGAATGAATTGTAGTTAATTGAAAATCTTTGAAAAAAGTTGGGGAAGCAAGTCAGTGGCATTTCAGTTTCTGACTGAGAAACAATATTCTTCCATAATAATACAGTAAGAAGAGAGGGCTCTACTTTCATTTTTTTCAAATGCAAAGATAAAAAGGGAGTTGAGTACAGGCTAAAGAAAAAAATGAGGGAAAAGCAATAGAAAGGAAGGAAAAGGTAGAAAGACATGCTCTTAGTTACTATCTTAAGGATCAGAAGAAAGGTAGTTGCAAAAAGTTACAATGCAAATAAGCCTTTGATTGGGAAGGAAGAAGACTGAAGGTCAGAGCTTTCTCAGTGAACAATAAGATATTTGTAATGTACTCAGGGGAGCATTACCTGGAGCTTGTGTCTTGAAGCTTCATGCTGCATATATACAGTGTACACAGATGTTCTTCAGTATCCTGTCCTTACAACCCCCCTCTATCTCTCTTTTATCCATACCTATGTATATGTACAGGTACATGTATACAAATATATGTACATATGCATACTTTAATGGTGGTGTCTACAAGAGGTTCTTGCTAAGTTTTACATTCAAGTACTGGTTAAAAGAAAAGACCAAGAAACATTAACAGCTTCTACCATTGTCTATTACAGGAGAACTGCTTGTCTGTGGGCCTTAAGCAGGGCTAAAATAGGTAAGATACTGGACAAGTCCAGAGACCAAGTTTCCTGTCCTTTTGGGTTCTACCTACATACTAATGACCTGGACCTATTGTTTTCTTCTCTTGAAGCCTCAGTGTCCCATTTGTGAAGAGAAGAATTCACATTTAAATAAAATGATTGCTTGTAGATTCTTTTCTTTTGAAATCATCTATGTTGTCTCTTTCTACTCCATCCTGACTATGGAAGAGAGATGTTGTTTGTCAAGACTGTTTGAGTCCCTATTGTCAGGCTTCATGCTAAGGAATATATAGAGAAGATTTCATTTGATAAGTACAGCAACACTTCTTGCTGCCTCTCATTTTCAAAATGGAGGCTAGGAGTTAAGTGAAGTATCAGGGATGATCCTTTAATGTAGCTTTGAGGGTAGCTAGTCTCATAGTTTAATAGAATCTCCACAGACATGAACTTTATGTAGATTGAAGTTGATTGCTTGGCTTTCATTCAAGCCCTCTGCAGTATTGAACAGCCAGCTACGTAAGTAATAATGGTGCAAAAGAAATGTTTACTGGATCATTTGGTTCCAGAAACTGGAAAGTAGAAAGTCCATTGATTGAAAAGGGAGAAGTTGCCTTTATTATTTCTTTCCATGTACTATATGTTCTTAAAAACACATGTTTCTTCTTTTGCCCAAGTTAACTATAAATAAGGATAATGGGGTAGGATTTGCCATTTGTCTGAGGCATTATGGTATATCAGATAGAGCATATAGAACTGAATTTAAGTCATGGGCCCATCTATCCCAGATGCATGCCTTTCTACATGTTACTCAACCTAAGTAAACCTCAGATACTCTAGCTATGATGTGGAATAAAGACACTTAGTTCTAAGCATGGTTTTTATGAGGATAGACTGAATTCATCACAGGGAGGGATTAGAATGGTGCCTAGGGTCTGGGAAAGTGCTAATTAACTGTTATTAGGATGCTCTGGATGGAGTTATTTGAGATTAACATGTGTAGACCAGATGATTTCTAAGAACCCTGAAATAATCCACAAATAGGTTCTGCACAGATTTTGAATCTTGAGCCATGAATCCAATCATCTGTGGAAAAGCAGCCCAGAAGAAGGGTTTAGATTACACAAAAGTTGGAAAGGATAAAGGAAGTCATCCTTGTGAAGTAAAACCACTCTATGCCATTGGACAATTGAGCTTAAGGTGTGGAGTGTGGTTAGGGCTTAATGAGAAAATAGACTGAGAAATATGGGGAGGAGAAGCACAGAGAACACGCCATGCTGGATTAGAAAGGTTAGAGATGGATCCTGAAGGCAGAAGCCCCTAGGATGAGGTCATGATCATGTTTGCATTGTAAAGTTCAAAAGCATGGTGGCATGCATAATTTAGCAGAGCAGACCCTGAGTTGATGAATTTGTTTTAATTAAATTTATGTGATTGGGGTTGTTTTATTTATATTGTATATTGATTTGGGATGGTTTTGTAGTTAGGGGATGAATGAAGTGATGAGATATTCTGGGGCCCTCCCAAAACCACATTTTTGGCATTGATGCTACATCCAGGGAGAAAAAGACACTGGGCCCAAGGAGTCCAGCAAAGCAATTTCTGTGGTCATCTCTGAAGAGGTGCTGAGAGCTGGCCTAGAACAGTGGCCAGGGACTTGTAGAAGACAAGTCTTGACTCAGTCTGATGCAGTAAGGACAGGTTTTCGCTTGCTTTACTGTTAGTCTGGCCTTTATCCTTTAGTGCAGAACTTGACTTCTGAAATATTGCCAGCTAGGGCTGTCCAGCACAACATAAGGGATCAGGGACTCAGCCCTTGTGCCGAGAGCTCATTTTTATAGAAGCAGAATAGACATGCCAGGTGGGAGTTTCTTACTCTCCCTTTTCTACCCATTGATTTCAGGAATGCATAGGGAACCACTGTGGTTTGGATGTCAGTCTTGGATCTCAGCAGTCAAAATGAAGTCAGGCTGTCCGTCTGTTCTAAATTTAACTCCTTAACCACGTTTGGGCACAGTACCTTGTCTGAGGTTGTTTTTTACCCAAACTGTATAATGTTAGGGTGTGGCAAGGAGGGATGTGGGTGATGACAGCAAAAGGACTAGAAGAAAATATGAGTTGCCCTCACAACCAAATTGATTAGCACATAAACTCCTAACTCTGCCATCTACTTCTAAACCTCTCTTGATCAACTACTACTGGATACAGCCAAGCTGCCTTGTTTAAACCGAACTCAGAAAAATTACCATTTCTGAATGTATGCATAACATGATTCAATACCCTGTTCTTAGTTTGCTTCAGTAGCACAAAATTTGGAAAATATTAATCATTGCTATTTTGGGTATTCTCCATGTACAGCATGCTAGACTGAGCAGTCTCTGTTATCTCATTTGAGCCTCATGGAAAGGCTATGAGCTGTACTCTATTAATAGCTTCTACAAAAGACAGAGAAAAATTTCACATTAAAAAACTGTTTCCCAAGAATTCACAGTTAGAAGGTAAGATAGCCAAGACTTAAATTCACATATCTTAAGGGCAAGAGTACTGCATAATCTTGTAAGTACACAGAAGTGCCTCCCAGAGCCACCTGATTCAGTCTGCTACCCATGCAGTGTTGCACACCATCACCTTGGTGTACACCTTGGAGATTACCAGAGTTGAAGAAGGTGGGTGTTGTGCTTCAAGTAACATAGGAAATAAGACACTGGAGCTATTATTCTCATCTCCAAACTAAAAACAGAATAACCAGATGTTTTTTTGGTATCTTTGTGAATCATTTTATTTAAAGTTACTTTTAGCAGCCTTGAGGAAAAGTTGCAAACATTAAGCATATTTTCCACCTATCTTTTACTTTCCTCCACCACCCTCTACTTTGTGAACACCTTACATAGGCAGAATGCAATGATTAGAACTAAGCAAAGATTGACACAAATTATTAACTGAATTCAAAACTTGTCTAAACTTTTACTAAATTGTTTATTCCTGATACTTCTTTTTCTGATACTTATTCTATTGTAAGTTTACATGAGATTTGTCCTTAATTTTCTTGAGTATATAACAGTTCTTCTATCTTTACTTTGTGAATTATATTTTCATTATTTGAACATTTAGTACATGGACACAATATACTTTTTTTTCTTTTTTTATTAAATTATTAATATTTTCACATATACTTTCCCTCTCCCTCTCCCTCCCCTCACCCCCATTCCTTCTCCCCCACCTCCAACCTACCCCCCACCCCATCCACCCGCCACTCCCCAGGCAGGGTAGGGCCCCCAACCAGGGTTCCACCAAGTCCACCAAATCTTCCTGTGCTGGGCCTAGGCCCCTCCCCATGTGTTCAGAGACAGAGCGAATCCCTTCAAGTGGGATGGGCTCTCGAAGTCCCTCCCACCCACCAGGGCAAAACGCCAGTCCACCTCCCTCTGGAGTCATTCATGATTTCTAGTTTCCTTGGGGTAGAGGATTATAGGCTGGTAAACCTTTGCTCTATGTCTAAAAATCCCAGGAGTGCAGGGGCCTCCCCATTGGCATCCATGATCAGGGGGCTGGATTAGTCCTGTACTGTCCTCCCAAAGAGCATCTGGGGTCGATATGCTTTCCCTTTTTCAGGCCAACTGTTTCTGTGGGTTTCTCCAACCAGGTACAGACCCCTTCGTTCTTCATTCCTCCCTCTCTTCAACTGAGTTCCAGATTTCAGCTCAGTGTATTTCTGTGGATGTCTGTCTCTGCTCTCATCAGCCACTGGATGAGGACTCTAGAATAGCATAGAGAGTATTCATCAATCTCATTCTAGGGGAAGGGTTTCTAGGCCAACTTCTCCTCCACTGCCCAGACTGTCAGATCGTGTCATCCTTATAGGTCTCTGGAGATCTTCCTAGTTCCAGATCTCTTCTCGGACCTATAGTGACTCCCTCTGATATGGTATCTCTCATCCTGCTCTCTCTCCTCTATTCTTCCCCCAACTCAATATATCTGCTCCTCCATTTCTTCTCCTCTCCTCTTCTTCTTGTGCTCTTATTGTGGCAGCACCCACTTCCCTACCCTCATGCTCTCAATTAGCTCGGGAGTTCATGCCATTTCCCATTCCTGGGGTCCATTTATCCCTTAGAGTCATTCATGATTTCTAGTTTCCTTGGGGTAGAGGATTATAGGCTGGTAAACCTTTGCTCTATGTCTAAAAATCATATATGAGTGAGTACATACCATGTTTGTCTTTTTGTGATTGGGTTACCTCACTCAGGATGGTTTCTTCTAGTTCCATCCATTTGCCTGCGAATTTCAAGATTCCATTGCTTTTTTCTGCTGAGTAGTACTCCATTGTATAAATGTACCACATTTTCTCTTTCCATTCTTCAGTTGAGGGGCATCTAGGTTGTTTCCAGGTTCTGGCTATTACAAACAATGCTGCTATGAACATGGTTGAACATATGTCCTTGTTGTATGGACAAGCAGTATTTGGGTATATACCCAAGAGAGGAATGGCTGGATCTTGAGGTAGATTGATTCCCATTTTTCTGAGCAACCGCCATACTGATTTCCAAAGTGGTCTTACAAGTTCACACTCCCACCAGCAATGGAGGAGTGTTCCTTCTTCTCCACATCCTCTCCAGCATAGGTTGTCATTGGTATTTTTGATTTTAGCCATTCTGACAGGTGTGAGGTGGTATCTCAGAGTTGTTTTGAGTTGCATTTCTCTGATGGCCAAGGATTTTGAACACTTTCTTAAGTGTCTTTCAGCCATTTCAGATTCCTCTGTTGAAAAATCTCTGTTTAGTTCTGCACCTCACTTTTTAATTTCATTGTATGGTGTTTTGGTGGCTAGCTTCTTGAGCTCCTTGTATATTTTGGAAATCTATACTTTTGAAGATATTAGTCCAGCACTCTCCTTCCCCTAAATTCTCTCAGATCCACTCTCATCTACACCCTCCAAAATTTGTGCCATTTTATTTCTCTATTTATCTGTCTTTTGTCTATTTATTTTGTTAACCAAGACAGTACAGTTTGTGCTGCCCATATTCTCATTGTTATGCAGCTATCGACTAGACCATGTTCTATCTATCCATGGCCACATTCTTAAAGAAATGGACTCCCTCTCCCAGAAGTCATCAACTGTCAACAGATCCTCAGCTAGGGGTGGGCCTGTTGATATACTTCCTCATATTAGCTGGGATGCTGATTGGATTGTTCTTGTATATGTTTTGTGAAGGCTACCAGAGCTTCTGTACAGTAGGTCTTGAGTACAGTAGGTCTGCTAAGTCCAGAATAGAGTTTTTGCTCTACTCCCTTTTAATTGGCAGAGGGAAACAGAAATAATAGAAAAAGAAGTTTAATGGAATGAGGAATGGGAAGACAGGGTGGAGGCAGAGATAACTAACATTAATGGTGTTTGAAAAAGACTTACACGACAGAAGCTGCATATACATATTATATATGCAATATATAACCCATAATACATATCTCTCTATATAAAATGTATATTATCTATTGAATATGCTAATATATATAAAGGATATATATTATTCATTAAATATATTATACACATATATGTATATATACTTTATATGTTACATATATAATGTATATTTATATAAAAAGTTTAATTGGAATTAGCCTGTATGGGGGGTAATATCCTTTCCAGAAGTCATAGGTTGTCAAAGAAAAATCCAGTTCTAGGTGTGAGATAGCTCACCTTGTGTTGGTCAGGGTTGTCCTAGGAACCCCAAAAGAAATTCATACTATTGGAATTGTTTTTGGTTTCCTACTAGACTCAATGGTAAGATGCTAGTGAGGAACATACCACACACTTTGGTCACAGGACATGAAAAAATAAAGCTAGTACTGGAAACTTTCTCTCTGCTGGTAAACTACAAGCATACCAGACAGTGGTATATAGGCTGCTGAGGATAGAAGTCATCAGTAGTATTAGTCATCTGTGAACCCTTTAACTACAGTATTGGCCAGCATGACACAACATTTCCATATGTGCAACAATGGCATAAATGTTATGAAAGAAGCCATCTGCTTTTTATTTGATTTAAGTCCTATTTTATAGGACAGAAAATATGACTAGAAGTACAAATCCAGCCAAGACGTTATGGTGGGTGAGCACATAGATCCCAGTGGTGAACCTACTATCACTACTTTGCTGAATGTATAGCAACTTCTAGGTCAGTCTAGGATATATTAGACCATGGTTTAAAAATGAGGAAAAGCTCAGAATCAGGAGTAATGGTAATACATCACATATAGGTAGGTTAGCAGAAGTAAGGTAACAGCTCTCCTTTCACAGCTGTTACTAGCAGAAGCCACCATTGCTGACATTCTACCTCTTGCATAAATTGAGCAAACATATTCTTACACAATTCTATGAACTAGAACTCATAGAAGCATCAATTTTAAATATTTGTGAATTGTTCCTGACTTGTTCTGAAAAATACCAGACACATTTGGCCAAAGTTAACAAAATATTGATAGAGATAAACCCTAAGGTGGTATATCAAGGATGAGCTTCAAAATTTCAATATCTTTGACTTGTGTGGTACAATGGGATAAATGGGTTCTGCAAGTTGTCCTCTAATATCTAAACAGACACCATGGCACATACAGTCACCCACATACACAAATTAATAAATTTGAATAGGAGATATTTAAGGAGCCTGGTTTCTGGGTTAATTTACTTTAGTTAATACCTTCTTTATCATTTTTAGAGAATAATAGAAAAGAATTTAGATTGTTTAGATCATCACTCCCTTGATAATCAATTACTCAATAATCCTCGGTTATTTCCCAACTCTTGGACATCTAATTTTCATTTCTTTGCTAGGGGAAAAAGACTTATTGGATTTTTCTGAAGGACATTATTTGAGTTACAGTCATGTAGCAGAGATAGCAAAATGTGGAGTTTTGTAAAAATTAAGTGAGTCCAGATTCTTTAAGTTGCTTGAATCTCCTTAGCAACATAAGGTTTACATTAATAATTCATTATCATCATCATTGTATAACCAGCTACAACACATCTTACCCAGCCATCAAACTAATACCATAAAACACCTGTAATACCAGCACCTGTGTTCAGCACACTGCTAAAACACCAGGAATTAAACTTAGCATAATACCATAAGTTATGATAACTACCTATCATGGATTAGCTTCCTTTTCTATATTAACTCATATATTGTTTATTGACTGAAACATGAATACATTAAGGAATGTATGAAAAGTTAGTCAGTTTATAAGTGCTTGGAAGCAGAAATGCTTGAGAATAGTGCTCAATGAATTTATTTATTTGCACATTTAACTCAAATATTAGATAGTGAGAAGAAAGTGAACAAAGATTTCTTCTGATTTTAAGACTAAGGCCTTGTACTTACTGCCACATGTGATTTTCTATTAACTTTCAAATTTTTCATTGTACAACTTGTTTAACATTTCCTAAATGCAAGCATTGTACATGAAAATGCTTCAAGAGAAAATGAAAAGAGACCCAGAAAAATAACTGAAAAATATAACAAAAGTGATTTTCTGTCTTCTCTAAGCTCCAAATACAATTGGAAAAGAAATGAATGTATTTTTACTTATTTGAGTTTACCCCACTAGTCATCATACAAATAGGAAGAACACTGAGTTCATGACTAGAAAGAAAGGGAAAGGGTTCTAACATGATTTACCCAGAGAGAGAAGCAGCCAGGCAGAGAGCTGACAACAGTAGTGCTGTAGTGCAGGGGTAAAATTGGAGAGGCCCCCTTAATCTCAGTGGTGGGAAATGGTTTGGACTTGAGTGACATGGATTAGTTTCATATTTGAGTGATGAAATGGTTTATGGCTTCTGAATAGCTCTCTTCCTCAGGTGAAGCACAGACAGGTCTATCAGAACAAAGCTGCCACCGACTGAAAGGAGTTTAGAATCCAGGCTTCCAGAATTGAATAGGACATGCAGTTGGCCATGAAGTCTCTGGCTTGGTCTCAGGAACATTCTATTGGGCAGGTTGTGACATCCCAGCAGCATCTTACATTTTGTCTTTTTCAGTTATGGTTTGTGCTTGCCCTAGTCTGCATTCAGTTTTTTTGATGTACACATCCCTTTGAACTGTGATGTCCCAGGTGAAGTAAGGGTCAAGACTGCATTGTCTACTCTGAATTCACTGCAGACTTGAGGTCTACATTGTAGTGATTACCTATTTCTAGATTCTCATTAGAATAATAGGATAAAAGTAGTAAGAAAACAAGGGGGAAATTAAGAACTGAATTCGGAATGTACACACAATTTATGAAACAGGAATTTACACACAGTCTTACAGGGTTTTTGAAGCACATTAGGAGTCTCAATCATTAATAGATTTTTACCTACACTTAAGACCTTTGGAGTGTCTTTACAAGTCACTAATCTTGTCATCGTCTACAAACTTTGCCATACTCTCAGCCTTGAACAAATCTCATTCAGCATGTTAAGTTTGTCATTCAAATAGATGGAAAGTACCTTGTGGAACTCCTTGCCAACATAGGGAAGAAGGGAGAATAGAAGTAGGGAGGGTTGGCTTGAGGTTGCAGTCAAAATAAGCTTATATAGTCAAAGGAGAAAGCCAGAAAGGTAATTACTTAAGAAAGAAACCGTGTCCTGAGCATGATGAAAGATAAGTGTAGACATGTTTTTATTTTGCAATTTAACTAGATTGGAAGAATCAACATAAACTGGGAGATGAATAAATACATTTCAGCAACATAAACAACAGCAGCAAACACAAAATATTTGTTATAAGAAGAGGAAAAAGTATTTGATGAACTCCAGTACTGTTAGTAGAAGAGAATACTGGAAGGGAACTCAGAGTGGTTATAGAAAACACTGGAGTGGGAATAGGTCATAGGAGTGGGGTTAAGACAAAATTGGCAGGGAAGAGATAGACTGCATGGTTTTGTGGGCTCTATAAGAAATGATAGCTCAGATCTAGTGGTAATAGCAACATTTGGGTTCCATTCCTTTGGGGATCCAGTAGACAAAACTGCATGAGAAGGCTGCAGACTCAGAAAAATCCTCTCAACTGCTGCCCTTTCATCAACGTGCTCTAGAGACTGTAAGTGGAGTAGCACATCATGTGCCCAATCTTTCTACTTCATCTGTTAAGTAAGGCCTGTCATCCTGTATAGCCCTCGTTGGGAAGGCTCTCCAGCCTATTGACCAACTGGCTTCTTCCAGATTATTGGGATCACAATGCTATATATGAAAGGATCTAGTTGGACAGTTGAAGCACATGCCTTTAATCCTAGCACTCAGGAGGCAGAGGCAGGTGGATCTCAGTGAGCGTGAGGCCAGCTTAGTCTACAGAGCTAGTTCCAGGACAGCTCACGCTGTTATATACATAAAACCTGTCTCAGGATCTAGTTTCTGATAGACTGATAGATACTAGTAAAAGTTTTTAACCTTTGCCTTCCTTCCTTGCTTTACAATTTATGTAACTGTTAACCCTCTCTCATAAAGTATAAAGTGCTCTATTCTATTAGGTAAGGATTGCTCACCAATGTGTCCTTGGGTAAAATGTTGAAGGCAAACAGCAGTGCTTATATTAGGAAGTTGAGACTCATAAAGTTGAAGTGAATCACAGAATCCTTCAGCAATTCAGTGTTGAGACTACAAGGCCAGAGATGTCCTTTCTGGTGTGTGACCCTTCTGCTCTAGTGTCCCACCATCACCAACTTCTAAGTCCAGGCTTCTCTATCCCTGCCACTCACACCAAAGCTTAACTACTAACCCACTTATAAACATGTAACCCAAGGTTTCTTAATAGGGATTCGGTAGAGACAGCAAGTCCTCATTCATACATGCCTTTAGAAGACTGGGTACAATGGCCAAATTTAAACAGAGGAGTGACATCAGAGTAGTTTCTTAATCTGTCATGGACTAATACATTGTGATAGTGAGGTTTAAGCATTTAACTTAATTCAAACACTTAAATGTCCCAATCCCTAAGACCACTTCCAATGGTGGTCTCATTTTTTGTATTTGTTTCATATAATCTGGCTTTTCCCACATCCATTCTAACATGGAATTATTATGACTGTCACCTTTGGAAGGATCTCTCCACTGTTTGTCTTCTATTCATTCTTTTGCTGTTCTTAAGAGCCATGTTCCTGTTATCTTTTCTAAGAATGTTCCACCTCTTACATTTCTTATATCAATTGGTTCCTCTGCTTTAGCAAACTGAATCTGTTACATTCCACGTTCAGATCTAGTCTCAACTAAAGTTGGATTATAGAGAAGGCTATAAACTCTGACCACAGACATACCTGGCTATTTATAATTATCTGTGACTGTCCTACAACCTGTTTACACTTTTGTCTCCTGTTCTTGCCTATGGGTGAAGCAAAACATTGTCTTTATTTCCTGGCAGTACTCTCAATGACAGTTACTTCCATCGGCTTGTTTCTATCAGCTTAAATGTCTGCTCTTCACCACCTTGCCTGCTAAAAATGGCTTCCAATGACTTTGAATCTATTCCTCTTCTCTTTCCTGCATACTAGTGATGTATACACTGGCTGAAAACAAATTTCAAAAGTAATTCTGTGTTTGTCTTGATTCTATGATCCTCTTGAGGGCAGAGGTTGCACTAATTTCTACATCATCCCTGTGCCTGCATTGTGCTGGCTCTATCTAAGTCTCACCTCCTGGGAAGGAATTGGTTTTGTTGAGTACTTCCTGCAAATTGAAGCAAACAGAGAACCTATCAAAAGAATCAAAGGTAGCACTGATGGAAATAAGTATAACCTCCAAGTAATGGCAATTCACAATGCAGTTTAGACAGAGAAAAGACAAACCTACAGAGGATTTTCTCCTCCGTGTTTATCTTTGGAGGCCTCGTGTGCATTAGTTATAAGAGTCTTGGTCTTGTTCAAAGTTGTTTTGTTTTCTTCCTTTTCCCTGGACCTCCCCCACCTCACATTCCTTTTACAATGTTCTTAAAAAGTTGAGAATGGTTTATCTTAGCATTTGTAAGTTTATTTGTGGATGCAATTGTGAAGCTCATCATGTCAGTTTTATGAGCAGTCTGGATCCATTGTCCTTAGAAAACGAAAATGATTAACAGTGATTTGTTTTGTTACCCAATTGTTTAAATTATAATAACTCCCCATCAGAGTTTTTTAAGTACAGCTGTGTTTATGGATTAAGATCTACTGACTCAAATATTTACAGTGTTCCAAAAATTACGAGAACATACAGTGTCAGGAATTTTCCATAGGCTCCGTTGGGATAGAGTATTTGTTGAACTTGAAGAGAAAGCTTTAGGACAATTTCAGAGGACACCGATAGGTCTATGTGAGTGCATCCCCAAAGAGACAACAAACGTTAGAACCCTGAAAAAGGAAAATAGTGATAATAGTCACATTAACTTGATGGGCATGGCTGCTTTGTGAACACAGACAGACAGATTAAATTCCAAAAGACTTGGAACTTAAATCCTCCTAGCTTATAAAACTTAGCCTGTCACTACCACTAAAGTCTATATTGTTTAAAAATGACTCTGTCTTGACATATTTAAAACTTAACTATCCTGGCATTAAAAACAGACTCACTATTTTCTAGTTCTAAAATTTACATAAAGGATTTTATTTTATTTTTTACCATGGTTCCTTCTCTACGAATGAAGATAGAAAGATTTGACAAACAATCAGTGTGTATGTAGATTCTCAGTGCTCACTGGACTCTTTTTTTGAAGTCAGAGTGTACCCATTACTTTATGCTGCCAGTTACATTTGTCAAACCTCATAGGGAGCTTATGAAATTATAGTAATAATGCTGTCTTGAAACAGCATTATTTCTGCTTTCTCTGCAATTTTATTATCATGACCTTTAGTTAGCCTTCTTCACTACTCTATGCCTTGTGTTCAGCCAATGGCTTCCTCATATTGAAGACTGTGTTTATTTGACCTCTTGTGTAATGGCACATTGCTGAGTTCACTCTAAAACCTCAAGTGTGTATATGTGTTTTAGAAAAGAGGTAGAAATGAAAAAAATGAATGAAGGAAATGAATGGAAAGGAAAAAAGAGTGGAGAAAAACAGAAGTAAGAAATTTATAAAAGGAATTCAGTTCTGTCCTATTTAACGCATAGTAAACATGGGTGATAGAAAACACAAGTGCACACACATAGTATGGAGAGGACAAATCACAAGAATAACACCCAAACTACTAGATTTCTATTATACTTTACTCTTTACAAAACATTTTCACACTTACCAAATTTAATCATCTAAAACATCTTGAAGTAGTCTGAGTTGGGATAATGACCCACTCTACTTAAAGGGATAGTAACATTATCAAAATTAGTTATCCAATGTTACATAGTCAAATAGGTTGGGATGATGGGCTCAACTTTCTAAATTGAAGTAAAGAGCTTCAATAATATACTCTGTAAGTTTAGATACTCTTTTGGATTCCAGAAAAAAAGTTGTAATTTTGAGCTAAACTAACAAGGAAGAAGACAGTGAATTAATTGGAAGAAGCAAGCAAGGGGTTCTATCACAATAGAAATAATTATTCTTATAAGGATGGAGAATGTCAGACTAGCTGGTAATACAGAACCCTGGTAGTATGTTTTACTAGCATGCACAAGGTCTTCCTTTGAAGACAAATACTGTAAAAAATACTCAAAGCAATCACTAGGACAATGCTTGAGCAAAAGCACAGCTCAAATCAACTTACTCTTGTGGTTTGTGGCATTTTGAAAAAGGGTAGAGAGTAAATCACACAGCCTATTTGTACAGACAATGCTACCAACTCAGTCACTCAGTACTTTGCTTTGAACTACTTGAACAGTTTGAGTCTAAGCTTTCCAGTCTGTAAAGGGGATGAATAATACCTCTCTTAGAGCATGAAGCTTAAATCTAAAGTCTAAAGAAACAGTTTTCAGTGGGAGGACAGTAATATTTTAAGGACATCCTTGCACATATGAAGTCAAAGCATATTTTCTTCTGTCAGACTAGCATTTTAGGTGAAGTCTATCCCTTGAGCTGGCATTCTTGACACTGCCATATAACAACCTCAGTCTTGGAAATCTACCTTACAACAGTCTTAGAATCAAGGAGTGCTGAGACCTCCATGATCCTCTGCATGGTAACACTCCATGGCTAGCAATGGATAAGGAGTTAGCAGACATCAGTGGATTCTTGTAGAGATCTGCTTTCACAAAGACTGTCACTTTCTTCAAAATGCTTGTCCTATAGTCCCAACCAATGTCATAATGTCTAGCTTTGAGTACCTTTTATATTAAACTGTTGGGCCCCGATTTATGTATGAAGAGGAAAATGCTTTAAAAGATGTGTTTGTTTATTCACCATTACTTCAACAGTCATTCATTTAATTCAAAGCATGAACAGTGTGCCATGTATTGATCAAATGCTATTTTTGTGTTTCAGTGGTGAAAGTAGAGATGGGCTCACTAAACTATTATAATAACTGAGGTGTGACAGACAACAGGTTCAAAGGAAGGGCAGTTTGATTGAAAGGATCGGCATTTGAATTCTCATTAGTATTCTGGATTTTAGACAGCAAGTTACAGCACTTTCACAAATTCATTTTGTTATCTTACTTTTTTCTAACACATCTGTGAAGGATTCTTGAAGGATGTGTATAATGTACCTACAAGGTAAAACATGCTTATCTTATATATCTTCTGCTTTGATACGTTTCAGAGAAAATGGTAGTTTGCTATACTGTAGGAAGTGATGGGAAGATGAGATAATTAAGGCTGCTCTGTGCCATTAGTAGATGGGTAATGATGACCTTTTCATTGGTTATTGAAAAACACAGTTTTTTGAAAGTCCTATTGTATTTTTATTCCTTCATATTCTTTTTGCATGTTTATGAAAATAAACCATTCAATAAACTTTAAAAGTTGGTATGTTCGAAAGTTGCTGACTTCTAGAACCTAATCAATAATAATATTGAACAAACATTGTCCTATACAACTTGTCTTTTCAGGAAGAATTAACATGGAATACCTAAAAAAGAATTCAGAAGTCATCGATAAAAACATTGTCTTTTGGTGGCACAATCAATAGCAGAGGAAAGAGCAAGAGATGGTAGAATGCGACAGTCCTGGTGGTAGCAGAGTGTTATTAGCATCAGAAGTCTGATAAGACCAATAGAGAAAAGTATAAAGTATAATTTCAGGAAATTACCCAGGACAGTGGCTATAGAAGAGAGAACCATTATTTACACACGACCTAACATAGAGAAGTTTAAAATTACAATCTAACTCGTTTTTAACTATGACTTTTTATCAGTACCTTGTATTGAACAAAACCAATTGAACACTGGTAGGCAAGGGGACCAACTTCTATAGCATATGAAGAACCACTGTAAAGCACACATAATCAGAAAGTATGGAAAGAAAGTGAAAAGAAATGGTGGTGCAGATAACAGAAAACCAAGATACAAATCATACATGAAGAAAAGGGCTGTGAATTCAGTTCAGTTGGTAGAGTGCTTGCTTGATTAACCTCCACAAAGCCCAGGCTGTGGTCCTCTGCACCACATAAGATCAGGTGTAGAAGAGAGAGAGGAGG
Source organism: Cricetulus griseus (assembly GCF_003668045.3). Classification (NCBI taxonomy): domain Eukaryota; kingdom Metazoa; phylum Chordata; class Mammalia; order Rodentia; family Cricetidae; genus Cricetulus; species Cricetulus griseus. The sequence continues at coordinate 81,318,046 of NC_048595.1, read as the reverse complement.
AATTATATGAGCAAGGGGGCATCAATACCATGTCCAGGAAACACACTTAGACAGCTGATCAGAACTTATTGAAGCTCCTGGACTCTAGACTGACAGCTGGGCAAAAGCCTGCATGGGACTGAACTAGGCCCTCTGTGATGTGGGTGACAGTTGTGAAGCCTGGTCTGTTTGTGGGACTCCTCTATCTCTGGTGCATGAGCTAGCTTTTGGGAGTCCATTCTATATGGTGGGATGCCTTGCTTAGCTCTGATACAGTGTGGAGGGGCTTGTTTCTTCCTCAACTTAATGTGCCAGGCTTTTTTGACTCCCCATTGGAGGCCATACCCTTTTTGAGGAGTGGATGGGTAAGGTGAGCTAGGGGGAAGTAAGGAGAGGGAAGGGGAACTGTGGTTGGTATATAAAATGAATACAAAAATAGAAAAAAAAAGATCAGGTGTAGAGTCACATACCTGAAATCTTAGCACTATAGAAGTAGAGGCAGGATGAGCAGAGGTTCAAGTTTATCCCTAGGTATATAGCAACTTCTAGGTCAGTCTAGGATATATTAAACCATGTCTCAAAAAGGAGGAAAAGCTGAGAATCAGGAGGAATGGTAACACATCATATACAGGTAGGTTAGCCAAGGTGAGGTAACATCTCTCCTTTCACAGCTGTTACTAATAGAAGCCACCACTGCTGACATTCTATCTCTTGAATAAATTGAACAGACATATCCTTACACATATCCTTCTATGAACTAGAACTCATAGAAGCATCAATTTTAAACATTTGTAAATTGGTTCCTGACTTGTTCTGAAAAATACCAGACACATTTGACCAGAGTTAACAAAATATCGATAAACACTAAGGTGGTATATAAAGGATGAGGTTCAAAATTTCAAACTTTGTCATCTAGTCATCTACCAGGGATCTGAAACTTAGTCATTTTAAAGGGCTATAGTTGGTAGAACAATGGCTTTCCTAACATGCTCAAGTCCTAAGCTTTATTACATATGAAATACGCTCCACTATAAAATCATTGGGACTTTGAAAATGTGGGTAAGTGTCTTATTAGGGTTTCTACTCATAACCATGGCAACTCTTTTTTTAAATTTTATTTATTTATTTATTTTGGTTTTTGAGACAAGGTTTTTCTGTGGTTTTGGAGACTATCCTGGAACTAGCTCTTGTAGATCATGCTGGTCTTGAACTCACAGAGATCTGCCATGGCAACTCTTATAAAGGAAAATGTTTAATTGCCTTTGGCTTACAGTGCAGAAAACTAGTCCAATATCAGCATGTTGGGAAGCATGATGGCATTCAGGAAGATATGGATATTGGAGAGGGACCTGAAACTAGTGCAACTGGATTGAAGGCAGTAGGAAAGTGAGTGACCCTGGGCCTGTCTTGAACATCTCAAAGCTTACCCGCAATAGCACACTTTTTTTTTTCAACAAGGCCACACATACTCCAACAAGCTCACACCTCAAATATTGTCACTCCCAATGAGTCTATGAGGGCCATTTTCATTCAAATGACCACAGTAAGTAATTTTTAAGGCAGGGAAATTATTTTTGGATTTGCTTCACTTTCTTAGAAGGAGACAATTATTGTTTCTCTAAAAGCAGAAGAATTGTGTCAGGTATTATGAAAAACAGATTCTAAGCACCATTCTTATCCATTGTTGCCTACTCTGGGATGGAGATGGTCTCTGGAAGAACTAAAGAGAGGCCCTCAGAAATACAGATGATAGCTAGACAAGCTAACTGTAGTTTGGGTCTATAGCCTGAGGAGCTTCATGAGTTTGGAAGATGATTCTTTATAGAATCTTCAGCTAACAGTCAAGGCTTTGTTTTTGGCCTTGTGATGTTGGAAACTAAGGCAGAAGCTGAAATTATGCAGGTTTATAATCCAGAGAGCTGAGAGATGGTATTTATGTGCTTTAGTCATCTGAAACTGTGGTAATCTGTCACATCAGCATTGGAAAAACACTGTAGGGCATTTTGTACCAGAGTGGGTCCCTGAGCTGAAAGATTTTGTGCTTAAGATCCTCATTCTAAGGAATTCTTGATACCAACTCCTGTTAAGTTTGTTTGGCACAGGAGAATAGCAGAAAATTTAAAAGATAGTCAAGACCAAATATCCGTGACAAGCATCTAGCAAAGCTGAAAATCATGAAGAGCTTGTGAGAGTAAAAATAGTATAGCCACTTAGGAAAGAGATGTGGCAGCTTCATATAAAATTAAACATACTCCCATACATAGAGCCAACAATCCCCACTCAGGGACTGACTCAAAGAACTAAAAGCATACAACCACAAAACACCTTTTGGATGAATGTTTATACTGGCTTTAATTGGCATAGCTCAAAACTGGAAGCAGTCAGCTTTACGTCAACAGAATAGAAAAATAAGCTGCGGTAAGTTCATACTATAGAACACTATACAGAATGTCCTAAACAGGCAAATCCATGGGGACATAAACTCGATTAGAGGTTTCCATAGCCTGGGGGAAGAGAGGAATGGGAAGTTGCTGGAGTGGGTACAATATTTCCTTTGAGAATTGTGAAAATGTTCTGCAACTATGTAATGTGATCATTTCACAATCATGAGATTATAACAGCCATTGAGTAACAGATTTTATAAAGGTAAATTAATGATGTATTGAATGCAAGTCCATTTTTAAAACACAGAAATGAAGAGAAAGGAACATGTTATAAATATATGTAACAATGAAGAATATTAGACAAAGTTATAGGGCATTATAATTTATTGCATATGATTAGTTTAGATAAGACAAAGTTAACAGTATAAAACAGATCAGTGATTGCTTTTAAGAAGATAAGGATGGACATGGACTGTGGAACAACTTGGGAGAAAGTATTGCTATGTTGATAATGTTTTGTGTCTTGTTAGGGTTTTCAGTTAGGCATATGTCAAGTCTCAGCCAATAAGATGTATGATATTTTTGTCCACCATATAGGACTTTAATCACACAGAGACAGAAAAAACTAGTAAACCCTACTCTGTGATATGTAGACCAAAGTACTTAGGAAGACATATATGGTTGTTTGTACAACTTATTTTGAAATGGATCCAAGGCAGCTCAAAGGTATTTGGTAAATAGAGGGACAATTGAATGACTGAATGAATGAATGAAAGAATACAGGTTATAGAGAGTATAGGGAGATGTTAATGTTATATCTAAAGAAAACACATATGTATTTGGTACAGAGTTTTACAATTTCCCTGTAGGATGTAATACTTACAGAGAAGTGTTAGAGGACAAAACACATCTCTTCTGGGACTTCACAATGATGAGGTAGTCAGGTAATCATTATCTCAAGCGACTGTTCACATTATTTCCAATAAGCTCTTTTAAAAATACTTAGAATTCATTTTTATGTATATGTTAATGCTTATATGCATATCTGTGTGTCCACAAAGTCTAGCAGAAGTCAATGGATCCCCTGCAACTATAGTGACACATGGCTGTCAACAGATATTTGGGTGCTGTGAACCTTACCTACATCTTCTATGACAGCAGTAACTGTTCTTAATTTCTTGGCCTCTCTAGCCCCTTTTCACAAGTTTTTTTAAATTTCATAGTCATCCTTCAGATATCATCATTTTTTTTAACCATTAATTTCTTGACTCTAAAAGATGTGTATATTTCTGTTCATCAGAAGACATCTATATTAGTGAAACACTTGGAAAAAGATAGGTTTTGAACCATTTATATAATTGGTGTTCATTATACTTACAATCAAGTTAGAAATATAGACTCACAATGAAGAGAAGCATATAAATGTTTTAGAGTTCTATTATAAATATAGACTCTCAGGCTTAATTCTAAACTTATTCATTTAGAATCTTTAATTCAATGACTCCCAGATAAAATGCATACTAGTCAATACTTGAAGAATGAGTCGGGATACTAAGGCAAAAAATGAGATGGAGAGGGGTGGGGGTAGACAAGGAATATTCAGGAATAAAGATGTCTTTGTAGGAGGGCATAGTTTATAGAACTATCAGAATAATGATGATAGTGAAGACTCAAGATGATCCAGAAATTTATACTCTGGGTGAATGTAAAGGTCAGTTGATCCAGACTCCATGGTGGTGGGGAATGTCCTTCTGTATGCTGTGAATGTATGTTTCTCTGATTAGTTGAAAAAATAAATACTGATTGGCTAGTAGCCAGGCAGGAAGTACAGGTGGGTTTACCAGACCAGGAGAATTCTGGAAAGAGAAGAGGCAGAGAAACAGTTGAGAGAGAGACACCATGTAGCTACAGGGAAGATAGGACTCCAGGCATTCTCCAGTAAACCAAGACCACATGGAGATACCTTGATTAATAAGATGGGTTAATAACTATGAGAGAGCTAGCAATATGAAGCCTGAACCATCGGACAGTTTATAATTAATATAAGCCTCTGTGTGTTTTTTGGCACTAAGGGGCTGCTGGACCAGGTGGGACAGAAACCTTGGCCTATACCATGCAACACCATGTGTGATACTCTGGCTGAATGCCAGGTATACACTGGCACTGTGGTCCTCAGATGGTGAATTTCTTGAGTTTTATTTTTAGAAACCTATGTATAAAGTATGTACTCATGGGGAGAAATACTTTCTGAAATAATATTTGGTTGATTTTCACTTCTGGCCTCCTTTTTTCCCATTAGATAAGCACAAATATAAGAGTTTATAAAGACTTCGTAGACCAACTCCTCAATATTTCATAATGAGGTTTTTGTGTGAATGAATATCTCCTCTAGGATTAGGGTTCTCCCTTCTTAGTACTGATTATCTTGTTTACTGGGGACTTTTATTCTGTTGTTTGATTGAATGCACAGTGTGATTTTAAACCCAGAGTAAATGTCTAAAATCTTTCCCATTCTTACCCTTCCTAAGTCCTTCACTGGTTTACAATGTGTTACACTTCGCTGGTGATGAATGTTCACTCTGATGTGTTGGTTGCTTATATAATTGGGTCTACTTCACTATCACCTGAGAATCCTCCAAGGAGAGTGGAGTATTGAGACTGAGGATAATCACATCCTTTAATTTTTCAGCTCAAATAATGCATGTTAGTTGGTACCGTCTTTAATGTTCACACTTGCCTTTAAATGTGGTTCGGTTTAAATGGGGCCTTCCAGATTGCACACATGTTTCTAACTTAATTGGAGAGAAAAAAATCCTGTGTATATAAACCTAACTGCTATCACAAAAATTCTTCCCAAGGTAGCAAAAGCTTTGCCTATAAAAATACATTGATTGATTTCGTTCAGTGGAAGGTGAAACAGGCCTTTAGGGCAAGATAGAGGCGAGTTGTTTAAAGAGAGAGTTATATTGCTCAGCAATGAGGAAAAATCAATGAAGTTAGGCAAAGAAGATCATATATATATATATATATATATATATATATATATATATATATATATGTTAGGAGACGTAAGAAGCTTGGCAAGGGACTGGAGTCTGAACTCCAACACAGTTGAAGCTGGGAAATCTCACTATGTTGACTGGATAGCACATAATGGCAGAACAACATGTGTTTCCCTGAATGAGAAAGATTTTCATGAAGTGACACTATGATCATGCAGTCACAGTTATAAATATATCTAATATATCTAATAATATAGTAATATCTAATTCGAATTCAGTGGTTTCCATCCTAGTTCATCAACTAAGGACAGACAATGAAAGTCTTCTTAGTAGCTGGTGAAGACTATGCAAATAGTAATAATGCACAATGACCATTTACAGAGCTTGCATGCATTAAAAACCATCCATTTTGCTAGAGTTTTCATATACATTATGTCTCATAATGTTGAGGAAAATTCGCATACAGTGCTTATCTCCAGTTTGGTCATAAAGAAACTGGAATTGGAAAGATTAAACTGGTGCCAAAGATCTCTAAGATAAAAATACGATGGCCTTCAGTAGATGTCTGATATTTTTTCTTTTATTTTAGAAGCACTCTTATTTACATATCAATCCCCGCTTCCTTCACCCTCCTATCCTCCCATTCTCCCCACTGACCCCACCAACCCACCCCCTACCTGCTCCCCAAGGATAGTGAGGCCCTCCACAGGGGACCATCAAAGTCTGCCACATTATTTGTGGAGGGCCTAGATCCTCTTTCTCATATCTGGGTTGCAATAGTATACCTTCATAGGGAATGGACTCCCAAAGTCCATTTGTGGTCTAGGGATAAAGACTGGCTCCACTGTCATAGGTCCCATAGACTGCTCTAGCCTACTATCTGGCACCCACATTCAGAAGGTTTTAAACCCCTACCTTTTTACAACAATTCTTTTTTTTTCACAAACTGACCTTTATTTGTTGTACTGAAGTCTGTTTTATTTTTGATACAAAGTAACATTTTAGTACAGCATGCCCACCTGTCAGATCCATACCTGCCTGACCGATGATGGAAGAATAGGGCCCTATGACCAGGGAAATAGTCCTTGTCCCTCAAGTGTGCAAGCAAGACCTTGAGAGTGGTCAGCAGCGTCTCTCAGTTGTCTGAGCTAGAAAATGTGTGCCTGTAAGGCACAGAACAGCCTTGAGGGCTGCAACTCTTGCTCTCTTTTTAAATAGCTGTGCAAGAAAATATATCCCTGTTAAAAATTTTTTCAATAATGGCTAAACTACAATCTAATGTCTAGAATTACAAAGAATAAAGTGAAATCAGAGATTTCTTACTAATAAAATGAAATGTTAGGAACAGTATTAAAATATAGGTCCTACCTCAATGATACACAGAACCCAGCACAGTACCTATTAATAGGACACACAGTTGAAGAAGGGACACCGCATCAGCTTTTTAGCAGATAGATCTGGCATCAGAAGTATGGTGTGGCGGGGGTGGGAGGATAAAATGGTTGTTTTTTTTTTTTTTTTTTTTTTTAAAAGATACCCAACAAAGAATGGAGATGTGTTTGTGGAGTCAGGCTGAGAATGTTGTTCCAAGGAAGATGAAAAACACCCAGATTTTTTTCTTAGATTTTCAATAGATGAGTATTACCATTATACCCACTATAAGCTCTTATTTCAAAGTCTGTGACATGGTTAGTTTCATGCCAAAAAGAGCTGGTACACCTGTGCCAAAGTAAGGGTTACCCTGCCACCTTGTACTGACAAAGGCTGCTGGGCTTCTCAGAGTCTACAGGAATGAATGGCATGCCCATGTCCCCTGCTGAGGACCCAACCGAATCATTGAGGAACCACAAAGCTCTGATGGACTAGACATGATGCTTAAATATAAATTCAGCTGGAGAAGAAACAAGAGGCCGGGGGTGGGGCAGTAGAAAGGCCAAGAGGTGAAGCTGCAAGAATGCCAAAGCTGCCTTCCGTGTATTGGAGGAAAGTGCTGCAGTGGAAAGTGGGCCCCACCAGGGCACTGATTCTGGTAACAACAGTGATGTGAGCACCGGCAGTTGTGATGTCTTTCAGGAGAGGGGCTATCAAGGAGCAGGAAGTCTGTCAAAGCTCTGGTCCCACTGACAGAAACTTCCTGTATCAAAGCAGCTCCCCGCAAATGAGGTTCCAGAATTGTCCTGCCCAAGACAGGAACATCAAACCAACAGGGAGTGACAGAGGGGTTGGGATCAGGGGCTGAACACTGACATGGAGCCATTCAAGTAAACATACACAACCAAATACCTAGAAAAGGCTTGTAAACTTGTGATCAGCAAGGTCCTGCACACAGCACCTCTGCTTGGCTGGCTTTGGGAGGATCAAGTCTTTTGTGTTTCTGCTTTTTTGCTTCTAAGTGGACATGTAAGTAGTGCCATCCACCAGCTGGGACCAAATCTTGGGTTCTCTCCATCTACAAAGAAGATGTTCCTGGAGTCCTGGTTCCACGTCCATAGATAGACAGACCTCTATGGGGCTACAGAAGAGCCAGCCAGCTGTCCCCACCATCCTGGTCATGGATGTGCCTCTGGCACAGCTTTCTGCTAGGATGGGCAAGCAGGGATCCACAGGACTTTACTTTGTTCTTGATTGAGCTTTGCCAGGATCTGAGTGCAAATGCCCTACAGGGCTCCACCTTGGACAACGCCTGTGAAATACCTGCTGTATTCTTGACCAATCTTCTGTGCTGTCTCAAATTGCTATTTGGAATGCCTCTGCGTTACTTTGCCCCTCAAGTAGACAGGGTCTCTCTGCTCCTTGATGTGTTTGGTGTTCTTGTAGCACATGAAGATGATAATGGTGTAGATGTGTGTATGATGCAGCCTCTCAATGGCATGTGGGGCGATGTCCAGAAGATAGTGCCTGTTCTTTTCTGTGATATCCTTTATGGAAGCCACGGTGGTAGCATCAAAATAGCCACTCCTCTTCTTGTAGTCCACAAACAGGCAGTCTTTGACACCCCGCTTAATAGCTTGTTGGGAAGCCTTCATCACCTCAAGCGGGCATCTGCAGAACTTGCCAGTTAACGTCATTTACCAGCATCTCTTTGACCACATCCAGTAAAGGCCCCAAGATAAGGACATGCCGTAGAAAGGTACAGCCCACCTTCTGGGCCCGCTGATAGGCCAGGCTCACTGAATCTTCAAAGAGCAGAATGGAGTCATTGGGAAAGGTATCTAGAGCATTCTTCACTACAAGTATGATCCTGTAGATTCCTGAAGGATCATACTAGACCAAGTTGTTACTTTATAGTTTTATTTATTTGTTTATTTTTGTGTATTGGTGTTTTGCCTACATGTAAATATGTTCACTAAGTGTGTGCCTGGCACACTTGTGGAGGTCAGAAGAGTGTATCAGATACACTAGAAATGATATAAATAACTCTAGCTATAATATTTTATTTACACACATCCTCTTTATGGATTACTTATATGTCAAGGGTTTCTCTTATGTTAACTCATGTTTTGTTGTTCTTTACAGTAGGTACACTAATGGTATCTTTTTCCAAAAGTTGTGGGGAAGGTAAACATTAAATATCACTCACACACACACCCCACACACACACACACACCATGATTGGCTTATAGATTAGGTTCCATGAAGCTCTATGGACTCAAATCTAAGAATCACTTTGGCAACAGAGTAGACAATTTATGGCAGTTGGAAGGAATTTCCCACATGGGGCTGGTCTCAACTGAGAATAGGATTGCATGGTACATTCACTCATCATTCAGGGAATTGTACAGGAGGGGAACTTTCCCACTCCTGTGTCATCTATCTCTATTTAGCAAAGAGAGCCATAACATGTCAGATACACTACCTCTTGTTCTCCACATCCCAGCCAGCATTGCCTAGGAGACAGAAATAGCATTCATCGAAAGCCACAATTACCTCATTTCACTGGCTCGTTTGTCTGAGATGTGCCTTGCCTCATAGTGACTGTGCAGGGCCAAAAGTCCAGCAAACATAGCAAACAGAGCAGCTGTTTGTCCAAGAAATGGCCTTGCAAACAGGAGAGGACATCATGTTCCCTGAGCAGATCAGGACCCTTGGCTGTTTTTATGGGTGTTTTGTTTTTCAAGCCAGAAACAGTGTGTGAAAACTTCTGGGGATTTCCCAAGCACCATTCGTCAGGTGGCCAGGCTTCCTCTGACGTTGTCTATGAGTGATGGGAGGGTCACACACAAGGCAGTCCAAGGGCACTTTTGGCATGATTTCGGGAAATGGGAGAGCTAATGTAATGTCAGAGTGTTCAGAAAAACAAGCGCTCTCCGAATAGTGTCTGGTACATGTCAGATGGACATTGAAGAAGTAATCCTTGAATGAAACACTGAAGGATTGAGTGAACAAGCTACCAGTATTTGTATTACAGGGAAGCACATGTGATTTCAACAGGGGTGACCAGCTGTCCCAGTTTGCTCAAGAGTAATAAGTTTCTAAGGGGGTAGGTAGGGCAAACTGGGATGAGTTTGTTTCTTCAATTTCAACACAAGTGTATCTGAATCTGAAATGTAACTTGTATCATTAACTGAAAACTTATCTCCCAAGAGGCTTAAATTTAATAATGGAAACTAGACATAGGAACAGATAATTATTGCATAAATTGAAATGATGTGATTTATTGAAAAAAGGAGTTATCAGCTTGGCCTATCATACCCCCCCCCCATTGTCACAAGTCCGTATTACTAAGTCTACTGAGTTAGCATGGACATGTCTTTCATTGAGGGAACACTGTAGTGTCTCAGCACAGACATTGAGTTGCCCTTGCTAGTGACTGATTTCTGAACAGTTATATGACATAATTTTAGACAATAGAATGTATAGGAAAGTCTGATAGCTAGATTACTACAAAGATTACCTTGTTCTTAAGAAGAAATAAAAGACAACAAAAACTCTTATCACCCACTGATGATATCAGCATAGACCCTCAGAACTGTAGTAGATGTTTTAAATTTACCAGAAGGAGTTACTCTAAGTTGGATGATTGGAAAGACAGGAGGAACATGAGTAATGATGTTGAGCTATCAAATGACCTTGTAGTTATTTAACTTCAGAACATATCTAAGATTGTACACTGTCTTAATTAAAAATCGATTTGACTGTTATGTAGCTAATACTATAGTAGTTGGTAATATCCAAAATTTCCCCTGACTTCAGAAGAAGAAAAGACATCTAGTAGATGATGTGACAAATGGATATACATGAGGGCATAAAAGAAAACAAAACCAAAGGCCAAAATATGGCAACTATAGTGTAGCTGGAGGAAAGCAAGTAGTCCAAGTTGCTTCCATTAGATTTATGATAGTCATTAATAGGGCAGGAGCAGGAAATTCACTGAAGAAATAGAACAAGAAAAAAGGTTTGTGTTCCAGGCTCAGTAAACTAGACTGCCCCATAGGCAACAGAGAATCCTTGGTATGGTTTGGATCTAAAATGTCCTTCCAAAGCTCATGTGTTAAAGACTTGGCTCTCAGATGATGAGCCATTGGGAAGTTATTGCCTCATGAGGACTCTGCACATCATCAGTGAATCACTCTGTTTATTTGATGGTATCGTGAGAAGGTGTCAGAAAGTTAGGAGATGAGATACAGTTGGGTAAAGTAGGTACCTTTGAAGAATATATGCTATCCCTAGGACTTTCATCTTTCTCTCTGGTTTCTTGAGTTCATGAGGTATGTACCTATGCTTTTTAATGACCTCTCTGCCCTTAGGACATACTCATCACACATAAAAGTAGAGGGCCATGGATCAAATCTTTGAAGCTGCTAAATTAACCCCTCTTTTTAAGTTGTTAGGCATTTTATTAAAACAATGAAGACTGATTCACATAGAAATGCAAATGTATTTGAATAATTTGAAGTTAGCGCAGTAGCTATCAACTCCAGAAATCTGTTAGAATAACCCGAAGAATATGTTCATGCGTACCTGGAAGGCTGTAAGCAATGTAGAGTGGCCTAGAAATAGTTTTTTTTAGATATTTCTATTAAGCTATGTGGTAGTTTTGAAGTATAATCATATTTGTACAGAAAAGATAGAGCTACTAAAGTTTGGAATATTTTCATTTTATTTATATGCAAAATAACTCAGAGTGTCAAACTACAAGAAATACTTGAGTTGTTTTTCAAAGCAAATACATTCATGTCTTTTGTCTTCCTGATCCATCTACCTCTAAACAAAGGTGGGTGTGAACTCTAAGGGACAAATGTACCAGATATTACCATTCACCACTGCTATCATTATGAGTAATGTGGGAAAGAAAACATGCAGAAGTTAAGTGATTTTTTTCCCAAAGATAACCTGCACACTTGCATCATTTTGGGGGTTGGAAATAAGGTTTAAACATTACTTGTCTAGCATGCCTTCCATTAACATAAGTTGAGGATATTTCAGTAATACATATCTCTGAAAAACACTTCTGCCAATACATTTTGTGAGGAACATGCATTAAATTTCTTCTCATATTTTACGTTCCTATCTGTAGTCTTCTTGGATAGCTGGCTGTTATATGATTCATTGAATATCTCCCATAAAGTATTCCTAAAATATGAATATGAACCATAGTCTTTTGAATGTGTGTTATAATATAGATTTCAGGGTCACCCTGGAATGTATCACTCAAGTCCAGTGTGGTAATTTAGATGATCATATTCAGAGACTATTTTCACATAAGTTCTAGGCTATTGAACAAGGAAAAATATTTTCAGAACTACTATACAAGTTCAAATCCAGATAGACTACTTTTGCCTTTGAAGAACCACTTTTTTTTTTCAAGCAAATAAAACTGGTTTGAACCCTGGCTCTGGCACTTTCTAACTTTGTAACATAAGCATAATTAGCTCAGTAATTTGAGTCTGTTCTTAAAGTCAGAGACTGGCAATACATACCTAGAATATTTTCTAAGGTTAATGCAATGCATCTAGTTTCCACTAACTATCCATTTGCCAATTCTCTTCCCTTGGTTGCTTTTCTGTTGAGGATCCTCATTTCTCTTGAAGATAGATGTTTCCTGGCTGCAGCAAGAGATTTGTAGCTGGCTTTCCTTCAAAAAGCTTGAGTTTACACCTCTTCCACCAAAATACTAAAACACATATGGAGTCTATTTCTAGGAAGGGTTATGCAAATCACTTTCAAAGAGGAAAAATATGATAGGCAAATCATGTCAATATTATCCTCAAAGCAGTGTTTTGGAGCTAAAACCTACCCCATATGTTCTGTTTCACTTGCTCTAGCATTTTTAACAGTTTAACCATAGCAGCTGTTTTTGCTCACTAATTGCCTACAACATTAAAAAAAAAAAAATGGATGCACCCAGTTCCCAGACTTTTCCTGTAACAACTCAAAGCTCCCAGATATTTGCATGTTCCTCCAGTCATTCCATTCCCATGGTGTTGAACACCAGCTATGTGACTTAGCAGAAGGTGGTTTTTGAATGGCCAAGGTGACCTTTGGCACTGGCCTTGGTGAAACCAGACCAGTAGCAGATGGGTTTCTAGACCCCAAGACGTACTGGTCCTAGACACAATCTTTCTATGACTCAAAGGTACTCGACTATCTTCAGCACCACCCGTGCTTGGCAAGTAATTTTCCATGTGACTTGTTGAGACCTTCCTCATTAGGAACATTGAACAGCTATGCATCTTGCTGTCAAAACAAGAAATTTGAAATTTATAGTTGGCTTTTTTTTTTCTGATCCTGTGATCAAGTAAGTTTCCAGTGTATGTCAATGTTTCCACTTCAGTTCTTGCCATGGTTCTCTTAACCTTCAGTGCTTCTACCCATGTCACCATCATTTCTAGCTAGGTTAGCTTCAATAACTTGAATAGTACTGTTTCCAAAATTCTGTTAACCCCACCCCATTTGTGTATAACCCAAAGTAGAAATTGTCTAATGCAGAGTGTAACACGTACAATCTTAAACATCTTTCCATTGACACACTGCTATTCCAAAAACCTGGTTTTCATCCTGGTTGACTCTAAATATGACTTTTCCAGTATGTCATCCATTAGCCAAATGGAACTATTTAAATTATATTTTTTACTAATAATTTTCACCACTTCTGTGAACAAATACTCAACAAGAAGCAAGTTAAGTGGGTGAGACACTTACTTTGGATCACAGTTTGAGGAGGTATTGTGATAAGAACCACATTGCATCATATGCAGTCGGGAAATGTTTTGGTATTTCCTTTGTTATTCAGCTTGGGTCCTCCAATAATGAAATGATGTCACACATGTTTCATGTTTCAGTGGCTCCTTAATGCTCAGTAAAACTTTTTGGAAATGTATAGAGGTATGTCCTCTGTATTTTCTTTCTTTATTTCCCTCATTTTTATTTAAATTAGAAACAAGATTGTTTTACATGTCAATTCCAGTTCCCTCTCCCTCCCCTTCTCCCCTGCCCCCCACTAACACCCTACCTATCCCATACCATTTCTGCTCCCCAGAGAGGGTGAGGCCTTCCATGGGTGGGTCTTCAGAGTCTATCATATCCTTTGGGATAGGGCCTAGCCCCCCTCCTTGTGTCTAGGATGAGGGATTATCTCTCTGTGTGGAATGGGCTCCCAAAGTCCATTCCTATGCTAGGGATAAGTACAAGAAGCCCCAGAGATTTCCAAGGACTACTAACTGACATCCACATTCATGGAATTTGGATCAGTTCCATGCTGGTTTCCCAGCTGTCAGTCTGGGGACCAAGAGCTCCCCCTTGTTCAGGTCAGCTGTTTATGTGGGTTTTACCAGCCTGTTCTTGACCCCTTTTCTCATCACTCATCCTTCTTTGAAATTGCATTCCAGTTCATTTCAGTGTTTAGCTGTGAGTATCTGCTTCTACTTCCATCAGCTACTGGATGAAGGCTCTAGGATGGCATATAAATTAGTCATCAATCTCATTATCAAAGGAGGGCATTTAAGGTAGCCTCTCCACTGTTGCTTAGATTGTTAGTTGGTGTCATCCTTGTAGATCTCTGGACATTTCCCTAGTGCCTGACTTCTCTTTAATACTATAATGGCTCCGCCTTGTATGGTATCTCTTATTTTCCTGTCCTCTATTCTTCCCTCTACACAAATTTCCTGCTCTGTTATGTCCTCCTCATCCCTCCTCTTCTCCCCTTTTCCTTCTCCTAGCTCCCTCTCCCCTCCTCCCATGTTCCCAATTTTCTTAGGAGATCTTGTCCCTTTCCCCTACTCTGGAGAACCATGTATGTCTCTCATAAAGTCCTCCTTGTTTCCTAGATTCTCTGGTGGTGTGGATTGTAGGCTCTATGTCTAAAATCCATCTATGAGTGAGTACATACCCCGTTTCTCTTTTTTTGTGACTGGGTTACCTCTCTCAGAATGGTTTCTTCTAGTTCCATCCATTTTTCTGCAAATTTCAAGATTCCATTGTATTTTTTTTCTGAGTAGTACTCCATTGTGTAAATGTACCAATTTTCTCTATCCATTCTTCAGCTGAGGGGAATCTAGGTTTCTTCCAGGTTGTGGCTATTGCAAATAATGCTGCTATGAACTTGACTGAACAGATGTTCTTGTTGTATGAATGTGCTTCTTTTGGGCATATAGCTAAGAGTGGAATTGCTTGATCTTGTAAAATAATTTCCATTTTTCTGAGGAATCCCATACTGATTTCCAAAGTGGCTGTACACCCTTGCACTCCCACCAGCCGTGGAGGAGGAGTGTTCCCCTTTCTCCACATCCTCTCCAGCATAAGCTGTCATTGGTGTTTTTTATTTTAGGCATTCTCACAGGAGTGAGATGGTATCTCAGAGTTGTTTTGATTTGCATTTCCCTGATGGCTAAGGATGTTGAGCACTTTCTTATGTGTCTTTCAGCCATTTTAGATCCCTCTATTGAGAATTCTCTATTTAGTTCTGTACCCCACTTTTTAATTGGATTATTTGGTGTTTTGGAGTCTAGCTTCTTGAGATATTTGTAAATTCTGGAGATCAGATCTCTGTCAGATGTGGGGTTGGTGAATATCTTTTCCCAGTCTGTGGGCTGCTGTTTTGTCTTGCTGACTGTGTCCTTTGCCTTACAGAAGCTTCTCAGTTTCAGGAGGTCCCATTTATTAATTGTTGATCTCAGTGTCTATGCTACAGGTGTAATGCTCAGGAAGCTCTCTCCTGTACCAATTGGTTCATGAGTACTTACTTCTCACTTTCTCTTCTAAGACATCCAGTGTAGGTGGATTTATATTGAGGTCTTTGATCCATTTGGACTTAAGTTCTGTGCATACAGCCATACCACTCTGATGTTACCCAATCTTGTCTGTCCTCTGTATTTTCTGTACCAGTTGGTTTAACAACAGAGATTAGATATTGCAGCTAGATTAGGTAGAATAAAATAAGTGTGTGTGTGTGTGTGTGTGTGTGTGTGTGTGAATGTGCACTTATACACATTACTGTAGTGGCCAGATGTCAGTCTTATGTGTTGCTTTTCAAGAACTATTTTCCTTGATTTTTGAGAGAGGTTCTCTCACTTGTACCTATGGATCATTGTTAGGCTCAGCAGCTGATGCACAATCTTCAAGGATGTCCATTTTTGGTTTTCTAACATTGGGATGACAAACATATTCCTCTACAATCTGGTATTTTTTCTGAATCCAGCAATTAAATTCAGGCCTTTGTAATTGTGTAGAAGTTCTTTACCAATTGAGTTACTTTAAGGCCACAAAGTTAAAACAAAATTTAACATTCAACTTATTAATCATACTAGCCACATCTCAAATACTCAATAATTAGGTTTCATTACCATTTCAAATAATAAATACAGAATATTTCCTTCATCTCTGAAATTTCTACTGTGTACTGTGTCTAAATATAGTGAACTGATGAAAAGTGTTTCTTGTGTTGCTATATGAGAAGGTTAACACTGTCAACCTGACAGGATCTAAAATCTTTCAAGAGACACGTCTATGTGCTTATCTGTAACAGCTTATGGAGATTAAGTTAATTGAGGTCACAAGACCCACCCTGTCAGACAAATAAGGGGAAAGGAACTTATATATGAGCTTTCATCTTTCTCTGCTTCTTGACTCTGGGTGCAATGGGACCAGCTGCCTCAAACTCATGCCACTCTTATTTCCCTTGCTTCAGGAACACCAAAATTGACTTCCCTTCTATGATATACTGTGTCCTAGAGATGTAAAAGTTGCTCTTTATCAAGATATTTTATCACATCAATAGCAAAACAGCTAATATACTTTGCCATTCATACCAGGATATTTGAATAGAGTGACTGTTGAGTACCGGTGTAGAGAACATAGACTAGATGAGAGCATTCTAGAAAACAGCAGATCAAATGAAAATGAAGACATTTACATGCTCTGACGAACTCTCACACAGATCCCAAACTGAATTTGTCTTAGTTAGGGTTTCTATTGCTGAGATGAAACACCATGACCAAAAAGTAAGTTGGGGAGGACAGTGTTTAATGGCTTACACTTCCAGACCATAGTCCATCATTGAAGGAAGTCAGAATAAGAACTCAAGCAGGGCTGTAATCTAGAGGCTGGAGATGTTGCAAAAAGCCATGGAGGGGAGCTGCTTACTGGATTACTTCTCATGGCTTGCTCATTCTGCTTTCTTCCAGAACCCAGGACCACTGTTTCAGGAATAGAACCACTCACAATGGAATGAGCTCTCCCGTGTCAATCACAAATTAAGAAAATGTTTCACAGTTGTATCTTATGGAGGTATTTTCTCTTTTGAGGTTTTCTCCTTTCAGATACCTCTAGTATGTGTGACAAGTTGATACAAGAATATCAAGCACTTAATGAATTCATTCAGATGTCTATAGCAGCATTATTTTGTGATATTAAGGCATGGGGAGTAGTCTAAATGTTTGTGAAAAGAAAACTTACAAAATGGGTATTTTAAGACTAGGAATAGAGCTCAGGGATTGGGTATTTGTCTGCTGTGTGTATGGTCCTCCAGGAGTTCAATCTCTAGCAATGGAAAAAAAAAATGATGCTTGTTGCAGAATCCAGGGAAGGAGGGGATTAGATACACAAAACTTATCATCAAAATATACTGGTATATTTTTCCAACTACTTTTCTTTATAGAATAATAGTTTTAAAATTACTGATACATTTTTTTAACAGCTGAGTAACACTTTGTTGTGTCAGAGGGGCCTCTGACCAGAGGACCAGTTTCTATACCTGGTACATGAGCCAGCTTGCTGTCATCTACTCCTTAGGGTGGAATGCCATACTCACCCTTAATACAGGAGGGAGGGCCTTGATCCTTCCTCAACTTAATGGGCCATGGTTCATTGATTACCCTGTGGGAAGAGTGGATTTAGGGGTAGACTAAGGATGGAGAGAAGGAGGTTGGGAGGAGGTGAGGGAGGGAGAACTGTGGTTGGAATGCAAAATAAAATTTAAAAAATTACTGACACATGAAAAAACTTGTGGGTCAGAGTGAGATAGCTCAGTGTGCAATGGCACCTACCACTGTATTTCTTGATTTAAATACCCCAAGTCCACATGATAATGAAAAAGAGCCCATTCCTGCAAGTGTTCTTCTCACCTTCACACACACTTGACATGATCTGCACACACACACACACACACACACACACACACACACACACACACACCAAATATATGCACAAAGTACACACAAAAAACACAATACATGAGAAAATAAATGTAAAAAGAAAAAAAGATGAGTCTCATGATGCTCACTTAAGTCAAAGATGCTAAAGTTATTAAGAGTATAAAGTAGATGATTATTTGGGAAGTTCACAAAACATGAACATTAGTCTGTGGTATGTGAAATATGAACAGATGTTGCCTAGCATTGGAAGATCCTGGAAAATGTTAGCAGGAAAGCCTTGTAAGGGTAGTGGAAATGTTCTGTGTATGCATTTGTCAAATTCATTTAACTCCATGCTGCAGTCCTGTGCACTTTAATGTATACTCCAATAGAATTAGTTACTTTTAGCAAAAAATTAAGGGTAGGGTGATTAGTTTCAGATAAGTTGTATATTGCCATGTATATATGCACATGAAAACACAGTATATGTTTTGTAAAGATATTTATTTAAAATTTTTGCAGAAATATTTGTATTTCATATCAGGAAACTAAAAAAATAAAAGTTAAAATAAACAGATTCTTATATGCAGTGGAGCTGATTGGGCCATGATTGGAATGTGTGACCTACTTAATTCAACTGTCATTGAAATTGGTAAGACTGTCACTAGATAACCAAGCTGGGCTGTGTTTTACTCACTGGCTTATGCTCCCTCTACTTATGGTGGGGAATGCAAAAGAAACACAGTGCAAAGTGGACCCTGAAGGAAAAAATATAGAGAAGATTGAAATACATAGTGGCCAGGAGATAGAGTGCCTGAGCATTGGCATATTCAGACTTTTAGACACAGCTCTGTCACTGGAATTTTTGGTAGCAGTTATACACACATTTGATGTTTTTCTTTACCTTCTCCTTAAATTAATATTAGTTTGGTATTTTTCATTTATTCTTTAAGGTTTACAATTATACTAGTATACTATACTATTTTAATGGATCTTTGCTATGAGCTGATTTTAACTTGAATATATCTGTTAGTCACAGAAAGATGTAAACATATACAAAACTAGAGATTTCTATAATAATACTTATTGTCAACTAGTTTTGATATGTTTTCATCTCACCTCATCCCCTCATCAGCCCACTTCAACTCCAAATTTTAAGGTCCTGAAGACACTTCTATATAGACTTAAATCAAGTCCCAAAGATTTTATCATTTCAGACATGAACACTTTAATAGAAACATCTAAAGCCAAGAATTGTGGGAAAAGGTTATGGGGGAGGAGAACATGAGGGAACAAGATGATCAAGATGGGGGAAAGGGCAGACAGGGAGAGCAAGGAAAGAGATATCTTGACTGAAGGAGTCATTATGGGGCTGGTGAGAAACCTGGCACTAAGGATATTCCCAGGAATCCACAAGGATGACCCTAGCTAAGACCCTAAGCATTAATGGAGAGGGTGCCTGAACTGGTCTTCCCTTGTAATGAGATTGATGACAACCTGAATTATCATCATAGAATGTTCATTCAGCAACTGATCCACAGCTAATCACTTGTTGGAGCTCCCAGAGTCAAGTCAAAGGGAGGGAGGATAGATAACATGAGCAAAAGGGTCAAGATCACTTTGGAGATTCCCACAGAAACAGCTGACCTGAGCTAGTGGTAGCTCGTTGATTCTGGACCGTCAGTGGGGGAATCTGCATAGGACCAAAGTAGGCTCTCTGAATGTGGGTGATAGTTGTGTGTCTTGGGCAGTTTGTGGGGCCACTGGTAGTGGGACCAGGATTTATCCTTAGTGCTTGAGCTGGCTTTCTGGAGCCCATTCTCTTTGGAGTGACATGTTGCTCAACCTAGGCATAGGGGGAGGGCCTTAATCCTGTCTCAAAGAGATGTGCCAGACTTTGTTGACTACCCATGGGAAGCCTTACCCTCTCTGAGGAGTGGATGGAGTTGTGGTGGATGGAAGGTAGGAAGAGCAGGAAAAGGGGAGGGAGAGGGAACTGGGATTGGTATATAAAATGAGAAAAGATTGTTTAAAAATAAAAGTATAAAAATAATTGTTTATAAGGAAAATAAAACTGCAGTGTCAAGATCACATCCAAGCAATAATAATCTCTTTATTATTTATTAAATAAACAAAACTCAAGTTCGTGATGTATGCATTCAGGTTTGTTCAACCCATGATAACTACATATGCATCTCAACACAAAATTGTATACCAGTTAAAATTTTTGAGATTTTTTTGTGTGCATGTGATTATTTTTAGAATTCAATTTTTTTGGTGCTGAAAAATGAAATTTCATTGATGAGAGCTTCATGCCAAATTGTCAAAATATTAAATCTGAATTTAATGGCTCTTCAACTATTTGATGTTCATGTTGTCATTCCAGTGTGTGTGTGTGTGTGTGTGTGTGTGTGTGTGTGTGTGTGTGTGTGTGTTTGTAGCAGGGAATGATTGGATGTTGTTTATACTACATACATACATACATACATACATACATACATACATACATATATGTGTGAGTGTGTGTGTGTGTTGTCTGTTTTATATGTAGCTTGTTAAGTGAGTGCCTGCAATGTGTTGTGTGTGAATGATGTTTGAATGTTTGGTATGTTCATATAATGTATGAGATATGTGGATGGTGTACATCATGTGTATGTCATATCTATTCATTTTGAAGTTTATCATCAACTTCTTACATTAAGATTGAAAAACAAACCAGCACATGTATATAAATGGTGGTGGGAAAAAAGTAGGCTAAGACTAGGGAAGACATTGGATTAATAGAGAAAAATGAAAAGTAAATTGAAGGTGTGAATAGTAGGGACAAGGTGGGATGAGGATGTTTTGGCTAAAGATTGAATGAAAAGTGAGAGGTAAGAAAATCTAGTCATCTAAAGTTCTTAGCTTTCAGGACACTTAAAACAAGAGGCAAACCAACATATCCATTATTCTTTGTAAAAGGTTATGAAAAGTAAACATGAAAGGGAAAATGGGGAGCAAAAAGTAGAAAAGAGCAGAGAGAAAGACACACATACATAAAGACACAGAGAGGGGGAAGAGAGAATGGGGGAGGGAGAGAGGGCCAGGGAGAAGGTGATGTGTTAGTGGTGGCACACAGTATAGGTCAGAATTAGTATGGTAAGTTGACCCATAAAATTTAAAAAAATAAGGGAGGAGAAAGATCTCGATCTGTGTAACATTTAAATTTAGTTTTACCTGGTGGATGTTTCCAGTGTCAACCCTTTGAGCATTATTTCTCCAAATCCCAGATGATCATCACTCCCTTGAGAAACCCATTGGACAGTTTGGTTATAGATGCCATGAAGGTGTGTCCTTCGTAAATTTAGGTATATCTGTGGATCACACTTCTGGGAATTTAAGCTGCAAATTCTGATCACATCCCAGGAGAGTTCTTCCCAATGTTGTAAATACTGCTTGTAATTTTTCTTCATTTCCTTGTGGACTCTGGCTCCAAGTAATATTTCAGCTCACCACACACTGCATGGAATTTTGATGCAAAGATTTCCCCATGAAGTATAGAGGTATTCTTCTGTCCAGACTCCAGAGTATGGAGACCTGTTACAGTTGGTCTGACTATCCTTAGAGTGTGGTAAGGCAAGATCTGGGGTGCTAAGTCACTGACTCATCAGGGGTTTTCTAAAACTGTTATCTTACCATTGCCCTTGCCAACTGATGAGACAGAAGTAAGTAGCAATTTTAAGAATAATTATTTCATAATTCCTCATTATGTACAATCCAAATGTACATATTTAGTTTTTTGATCTACTGAACATTATTTATTTTTAGCTGCTTATTTATCTTCTACAGTTATAATATATAATATTGCTAGAGTGGCAAAATGCAGTATTTAAGCAATAATATGTAATGGTATTTCTATCAATATATCTATTGAGAACAAACTTTCTTTCTGTTATTTTTTTCAGCTCTTTTGTCAGTGGTATGTATTTCCACTGATTGTGTTTTCTTGTCATTTAAGATGTTTTCCCCAACCTTGAGGTAAGAGTTTGTGCCTGGTCTTATTGTATCTTGTTATGCCATGTTTGGTTGATGTCCTCTGTTAGGCCTGCTCTTTTCTGATGGTAGATTGGAAAAGGGGAGTGGATCTGAGGAAGAGGGGATGCTGTTCAGGGGCTGAGATGAGTAGAGGGAGGGGAAGCTGTGGTCCAGATGTATTGAATGAGAGAATAATAATATTTTTAAAGTATATTTTTCTAAGTCACTAGTAATTTGCAATTCAATCATTCATTACATTTTGCTTTTCCCTTTTAATGGCTTGTGATTGTATATTTAGATGGATGTGAAATGATTGTGTCTCTTTAAAGACAATTTAACAAAATGAGAAGCATTGAGAAAAACCTAGAATTTCTTTACAACCTTCCAGGTAGGGGTTATCTATTCAGTTGAGATATGTGTTGACACCTGATATTTTCTCAAGAAGATACACTTTGATATCCACTTTCAGTTTGGCAATCATGTTCAATGTCAACTGGAGATGCATGCCAGGGAAGTCATCATATGCATCTTATCACAATAGTTAGGGAGAGAATAAGATACAATAGAAAGGATAAACTGCATCAAGAGAACTGGTTGATTTTGCCCTCTCTTCTACCTACACACATTATGGATTTGAGATATTGCACGATATACATGCAGTCCACCAGCCTTATTTCAAAAGTGAAAGCTCCTTTCTTTGGAATGATCCACTTTTCTGTACTTTCCTAAATTATTTAAAAAGATGATGGGGGCTTAGTCAGAGCAAGCTTCCCTTACAAAAGACACACATTCTGTAACCAGTGGGAATGTTAAATTATTTCCTTTGAAGACTAATATCTACAGCCATTAAGATTCACTGCAGAGTGTCTTTCCTCTTTGGAGTGGAGACATTTTTGAGGAAGAAGGTATTGGGCTTTACTAATGGAAATGGCTTTGTGTGTATACAGAACCGACTTTGTGGACATTAAAAGTGATTTGACATGCACTGATCTTTTACTGGTGAGAACTGGGGAATAGCAATTTCTTTCCTGTTTCTTTGATCTCATTTCAAATCCCATGGAGTTTTATTATGGTTGCAAATAACTGTGAATGCTAGGAAGAAGCAATTTGAAAGCCATAAAAAATGTAGCTGCAAAAGTAATTCAAACATCGGTAATCCTGCTCATCCCCAAGACTCTGGGTTTAGAGCTATCTAGGGAGTTGTCAGATCTCGAGCTGACCTCGTGTGAATACTCAAGTTACTTTATATCAAATAGCTGCATTTTAATACAAGAGATTGCTGACCTGGTGTGAATACTCAAGTTACCTTGAATATCTGCATTTTTAATATAAGAAAGCACCTGAGAGTTTCTTCTGCTCTTTTACTTAAGATATACATGTGGATGCATAAAACCAAACATGTGCAACTGTATACACTCATACACATATCTCATCAAATCACATTTCTTTCTGAGCACAAGCACAGCATTTTTTCAATAAGAGGCCTTCTAATCACTTCAAATATGTACCTGTTCTTTAAACATCTCCTAGTCTCTCATTATCATCAGTTTTTATACCCATTTATTCACACTTTGGAATTTGTGATCAGTCTGATTTTATGAAGACAGCAGAACAGGAAGCCATCAATACTTTTGCTAAAATTTCTGTGAGGAGACTTGTGGTGATGTAAATGAGACTTGCTCCTCAATAGGGTCATGTATTTGAACATTTGGTTGTTTGTTAGTGATTCTGGTTGGAGAGATTATGAAAACTTTAGAAGGTGCAGACTTGCTGGAAGAAGCATGTTACTGAGGGTTTATAGCTTTGAGGGTTTATAGCCTCATCCCACTTCAAAGTCTCCCTTACTGCTTCCTGTGTATGGATAAAAATGTGATCAACCATCTTCCTGACACACCTTCCCTAGGACTATGTAATTGAGCTCTTTGGAAACAAAAGCCAAAATAAACTTCTTTCTAAAGTTGTTTTTGTCATGGTATTTTTTATCACAGCAACAGGAAAGTTACTAATATAAGACTGAAAGACCATAATAGGAACAAAGAAACAGATTAAGAATCTTATCTTCTTTCTGTCTTCCTCTTCTCCATAAACAATAGTTGACAGGCTATTGTAGCTTCCTATTGTACATTTTCTTTCTCCATTTTTCCAGACAGGGTTCTTCTGAGTAGCCTTGGAGCCTGTCCTGGCACTCACCCTGTAGACCAGGCTGACCTCAAACTCACATAGATCATTCTGTCTCTGCCTCTCAAGTGCTGGAATTAAAGGCATAAGCTACCACTTCCTAGCTCTAGTGTAAGTATTTGATACACGGTCTCATGTTGCCCAGGCTGGTCTCAAACTCACTATGTATCCAAGTGACTATGGATTCCTGATAGTCTTGCCTGCATCTCCCGAGTGTTGAGATTAAAAGCCACACCAAACCATACATGGCCATAACACAAAATTTAGTTCAATAATAATGTCCACACCGAACATATGTACATTTTGTCATTGTGAGTCTTACCTCTCTATTTTTTCACATTGGAGTATTTTTTCTTTTATAAATTTGAACAATAAAACATGGTATATATCTATAAAATGGGAACTATTTGGAGACTACAGAAAGAAGTTCAGAGAATTGATGTTGTATCTAAGAAATTTTAAATAAATTTGTGTGTGTGTGTGTGTGTGTGTGTGTGTGTGTGTGCGCGTGTGTGTAGTGGTAGATGGTTTATGCCCATGCACATGATTGTGAAGGCCAGAAGAAATTGAATATCCTTATCCTGCTTTACCATTATTTGCTTATCCCTTTGAGACAGGATCTCTCATTGAACTTTGTGTTCACTATTTTAATCTAGGCTGGCTATCCAAAAAGCCCAGTGGATCCTTCTGGTCTCCATTGATGAAAGGAATGTCTAGATCCATCTCCCATGATTGTGCTAGCATCTGAACTCAGGTCATCATGCTTATTTATCATGTGCATTTACTCATTGAGTCATCTCTTTCCAGTCTCTTAAGAGGTTTTGTGACCTCAAAATTCATCTATGTTTGTCATTGTCTTTATAATGCAAATAAATAAGAAATATTGACTTTTTTCAAAGCAAATGGACATCTCCATGCCCAAAGAGGGTAACGTAAAGTCACTGTAGACTTTAAAATTTTCACCTATCTGGATAAGCATTAGGGAAAACAAAACAATATTAATCAAACACAATCTACCTTAAAAAAGTAATTGGATTTATCCACACAGTTCTCTTTTTTATACTCTTCCCTATCATTTCACACTCATTTTTATGTTTCTCCAATTAAAAGAGACTTGCTTATGTGTGACTACTGTGCAAACAAAATTAGAGCCTGATGTATTTCTTGATAAACTTAGATGCTGTGTGGTACACAGACAGCACTTTCCCTCTCTGCAATTCTCATTTTTGCCATAGAAATGGAAGCTTTGTAATAATAATTTGTGTGGCTCCTTATAATTCTGACATTTGGAGAATCTGTGAAAATACTATGAAAAACATCTCTCCACTTAAGAAAGACTTTGCATGTGTGTGAGTTTGTGTTTGTGTTTGTGTGTTGTTTTATTTCACTTTCTATACTGACCAATAAACCTGACATGTGTGAACCCCAAGAGATCAAGAGAATAACTTGCAAATATCTGTTTGTGATAATGAAGGCTTTTAATCAGAAAATTAATTCTACAAAGCTGTGAGGTGTTTCTTAGAGTAACATTAAGATTATAAAGTAATGTATAACACATGAGAAATCCTCTCACATTTACATTTCACTTTCCTCTATGATATTTAAGTTATTTTTTGTATGTTCAGACATCATA
Organism: Cricetulus griseus; assembly: GCF_003668045.3. NCBI lineage: Eukaryota > Metazoa > Chordata > Mammalia > Rodentia > Cricetidae > Cricetulus > Cricetulus griseus. The sequence continues at coordinate 81,292,287 of NC_048595.1, read as the reverse complement.
AATATTCATATTGCAATGTATGCCTGGTCAATAAAAAAATCAATATTGGATTTTTGCTGCTAGGAAAAAGATTCACTTTACCTAAATTTAATCACAAATCTAAAGAAAAACATCTAAGGTAGAATTAGTGACATAAGTGGTAAAAAAGGGAAATTACATATATATATATATATATATATATATATATATATATATATATATATATGATTTCTAGACAGGGTTTTCCCTGTGGCTTTGGACGCTGTCCTGGAACTAGCTCTTGTAGACCAGGCTGGTCTCGAACTCACAGACATCTGCCTGCCTCTGCCTCCGGAGTGCTGGAATTAAAGGCGTGTGCCACCTTGTATTTTTACTAATACTTGTATTTTTATGCCATACATATCTTATAGCTAAATAGCTGTGTACTCATATACATAACTTTTGTTTTGAAATGGCATAGTTTTCACTAGTAGCCTTCAATTCAGTCTAACAGATATCCCACTATACCAGCAATACTTGAGATTTTACAAGTCTTCAAAGTCACAAGGGGAAAACCTGGAAGAGGAAGTTGCAGTGTAGACTAAGAGAACCTATAGGATAGGCTATGGCCATTCTTTGTTTTGCATTTTTTTCTTCAAACATCTTCATCCAGCTCACAGAGTAGAGAGGCTGCCTTAGTCAGGGTTCTCTAGAGGAACACAATCGACAAAAGTAATACTATTTTAAAGGGGATTTATTAGGCAGGCTTACACAGAACCAAATGGATAGCCAATGTTGACTTTTTGCACACTTGAGAATCTGCGAACTGGATATCTTTTCAGTAGACTAGAATGAATGCCTCACTCATTCCCATCTGGTGTTGAAGGTCTGAGAGATTCCTAGATAGTGGCTGGACTTCAGTCCCTTATAGAAGGCTGAAGAAGTTGATTTCTGCTATCAGTAAAGGATGACATCAGCAGAGTACATGAGCTCCCATGCAAGAGCTGGGGGAGGAGTAGTGGATAGGCAAAGGCAGCACAGTTTCTGCTCAGAATATATTCTTCTTACATGGTCCATGGACAGAAAATTCAGCTGAGATTGGGTGAGGGCATTATTTCTTGTGGTGGTTTGAGTAAAAGCAGCCCCCATAGTCCCATGGACAGTGGCAGTGTTAGGAGATGTGGCTTTATTGGAGTAGGTGTGGTTTTTTTGAAGGAAGTTTGTCACTTGGAATTGGCTTTGAGGTCTCAGATGCTTAAGCTATGCCCATTGTGGCATTTTCTTGCTGCTGCCTAGGAATCCAGGATGTAGAATTCCCAGCACCTTTTCCAGTGCCATGTCTGTCTGCTTACCACCATGATGATGACACAGTAAACTTTGAACTATAAGCCAGCCTCAGTTAAATGTTTCCCTTTGTAAGAGTTGCCATGGTCATGGTATCTCTTTCATAGCAATAGGAACCCTAAGACACTACGACACATTTAATTCTTTCAGGAAACATCATCTCAGACATACTGGAGAAGGATGCTTTCTTAGTTCACACAGAACCAATCAAGTTCATAACTAACATTAACCTTCATGAATCTGACCTTGTCTACTTAACCAGTCATATCCCCTTATGGCATGCTACATTTGGAACCATAAATTCACTATTCTTCTCTCAAAATATATGTCAAAACCTTTTGTGAAATGTTTACTCTTTTGGTATTTTATAACTTAAATATAATGATGTATATTAACAGCATAGCCACAGATATCTTAATTTATGTTTTCTTGCATTGGTAAAAAATAGAAATAAAATGTAAATATCTGCTAAATGTATCTGTATGTGTCAAAAGAATATTCTTAATGAAACACGGCACAAACATACATGGCAGTTACAATGTTCATTTCTGTCTCTGGTTACATAGGCTTAACTGCTAGGTATAAAGACTTCTTTCTATTATCTGTTCTGTATTTCTTCTACTTTGAGCAAGTACATCAGCAGTCTATGGTTCTTTACCTGGAGATGTTGTTTATTCATTCCCAAAGGGTCCAACCCATTTATCACTCTTCCTAGACTTAATTGTTGTAGCCTTCCATTGACTTTAATTACAAGACATAGGAAAATCAATAGACCATCTAAAGAATCTTGTGCATCCCAAACTTCTTGTCTTGTTTACATCTATTGTGGAGAAGCAATCAAATTTCTTCACAGTACTGTGATTCAGCCTCCTCTGATAAGACTGTAAGTTCTTTTTTAGTCTGTTGACCAAAGGCTGATCAGAATCATTAAGTGGTCAGTGAGACTTCTTAGAATCCAGTTCAATGGAATGTTTGTTGTGCCTCTTGGCAGAAGAATTCTCTCCTCTGGGGCTAAATCTTCTAGGCCAGGAGAGCAAAAGGTCATAGGAACAGGAAGCAAAGATTTTGCTGATGAGTCACCATGAGTGATGGTGAGTTACCAGTACAATTACCACCCCTTGATGCCTGGAATCATAAATCCTGGCTGTAGGAAAAATATATCATATATTGTATGGTGGTTCAAAGTAACTACAATATTCCAGAACATCCTGCCAATGCCTTAAAGGTTAACATTATATAATTGTCACCATAACTACATACTAAAAAGGCTACTAGTATATCTATCCAGATGCTTCGGGATGTTGGGAGATATAGTAACACCATTGAATTCTCTGACAATTGCCCTACTGCTTCTCTTCTGTGGATGTGATGTCAGTTCCATGGTCAGAAACAATATCTGAGTAGAAGTTGACACTACGTTCTTTAAGTTCATTGGTGTGAGTTTTAGATAAAACATTACATGAAAGGAAAGTAAATGCATATCCAGAGAAAGCATATCATGTATTAAGGACAAAGTATTGTCTGATCCATAATGGAAGATGCTCAAAGTAGTCAATCTGCACCAGGTCCATGTGGTAATAGTGCCAAGAATGGGCTCTGGGTAAATCTCTGATAGCTGCAGATTTGGTAGTCAGCAATATCTCTGTTGTAACTAGGACATTCTTGGTGCGTTGAAGACCATATGATTGAGTCCATACATAATCACCATCCCTGCTAATTTTCATGGAGCCATTTGGAAATGAAAAGCATGACTCAATATAGTTGTTGATTACCATCCATGGAACTGGTCCATCTTTATGTTTGATTAATCAAGTCCTCCTCTATTGAGTTCACCTTTTGGTAAGTATCTATATAATACTTCCCCTGCTCATTTGGAGAGATCTATCTACACATTCCTTTCCCAAGTGTCTTTCTCATCCCTTTTGCAAATGTCAATCATGGTCCTCTCAAATAACTGACTATCTGGTGAATATGTTGGCTATAGTTCATTAATCTAAATATAATTGCACATGTGAACATTTTTTTCATTGAAGTAGTAATACAAAACCATTTGCCCTGGCCAGAGTTCTGTTTGCTCTGAAAATCTCCCACTACCACCATCATTTAAGGATGTGCCAAAGGGTTGTAATGTCACAACTGTCCACTTCTAGGTAGTGTCTGTATATCACACAGAGCAACTTGTAAAATGGGATCTAGTGTCTTATTTCTTAGTTAATCAAGCATAGAAGACATTTTTATGAAGCTATAGATGTATGTTTTCAAGGCATACTATATTATAGCAGGGGCAGAAACCATGAGCTTGTCTGTTTCTTCATCTAATTTATTTGTTCCACAGCAGCTCCATAAGCCTAATCACACAAGCTCCCATTTTGAAGTGTTCAGATCAACAGCTGTCTCACTAAGAGAGAATAGATAGATACCTACAGGTAATGATATGTTATTTGTTAAAAATGCATTTCCAAGGGTCTTCACTTTGACTCACCTGTGAAATCCTAACAATGTTTCTAAATAGTATTGCTTCTGCCACTTACCCCATATCAATGAATGTGCAGAATGATATGGACCCAGCAGCAAAATAGCCTGCATAAAAGCCTGAAAATATTGAAGACTCTTCTGCTATTGTAGAATCCATCTAAAGCTAGCAGCTTTCCGAGTAATTTAGTATACAGTCTACAGTAACATACCAATGTAAGGAATGTACTGCCTCCAAAATCCAAATAGAATTTCTTTCATGGTGGTAGGAGGGACCAAGTAAACAACTTACCTTTCACACTAGAAGAAATAGCTCTGCATGCTTCATTTCTTGCAACTAGTAGAAATTTTACTGAGGTGCAAGGCCCTTGGACTTTGGTTGGATTTATTCCCTATTCTATGATGCAATTGTTCAAACAAGTCCAAAGAAATTGCCATCACTTGATCCAATCAGCATGACATCACTAATACAATGAGCCAGTATGATAACTTGAAGAGACTGATGTTCAGGATCCCTGTGAACTGTTTTGACTCAGACATGGAAAACTAACATGTCTTTGATGTAAAATAGCAAAGATACATTGCTATTGAAAGCAAATGACTTCTGGTGTTCTTTATGGAGAGACATAGAGAGAAGAAAAGCATTTAACAATCAATAGCTACATATCAGCTACCAGAGATGTGTTAATCTGGTTGAGTAAGGGAAGCACAACTTGATTAAGCTTATGACTGGAGAATTCATCTAATTATTCCTTTATCAATAAAATCTCAGGAGTTAGATTCAGAGAAGTTATAAATGACCTCCTTTCCTTTCCCCAATCCAAAAGGCCAAGCATCTCTCTAAGGCCCTCCCTTCTACTTTCTGTGTCTCTCCATATGTTCTGAATCATCTATAATCTCTTTGTCTAATTTTGGTCAGCCAGTAGCCAGCTCTGACCTCTGATTAAAAGTAAACATCTTGGGAGTGTCATAGTGGGTTCAAACCATCCCACAACTTATGATAAGAGCCTTTCATTCTCTATGATCCATATATTTGCACAAGCTAAGTAGAGAACTGATAGGAGATATGGGAACAACCACCTTGGCATTTATGAATTCCTCAATGGTGGTATAAATTTCCATAACCCCCTCCATAGATAGGGTACTGCTTTGTCACTGTTTTCCCAAATAAAGATCACTCTATGGCTTCTATTCTTGCTTTCTTTTTTTTTTAGTTTTTATTTTATTTTTTTATATATTTGAGTTACAAACAAGATTGAATTACATGAAAATCCCAGTTACCATTCATGCTTTCTAGCCATAACAGCTCCCAACTCCACAAGCAAAGGAACCAATGTGAAGATTCTGCCAACTCCTAACTGTATCTATGCCAATAATGTTCTCTGGAATGGGGGAAAATAACCCCATGATGAGTTCTTAGACCAAATGGATCCATCAGGAAGTCTTATTTTGTCTAAAATTCTTACAATTACTTGACTCCCAGAAGCTCCAAATTTTTTTAAATTTTTTTATTAGTCAAGTTAGGGAACAGGCTTGTTTCACATGTAAGTCCCTTCTCCCTCTCCCTCTCCTCACTCCTATCCATTCTCCCCCACCCCCAACCTACCTCCACCCTGTCCACCTACCAATTCCCAGGCAGGGTATGGCCCTCAATGGGGGGATCTCTGCAGAGTCCACCAAATCTTTCTGTGCTGGGCCTGGGCTCGTACCCATGTGTCCAGGGCCAGAGTGTATCCCTTCATGTGGGATGGAAGCCCTGAATTTTAATGGATGGTTGCAATGCAGTTTTGCATCTCCTCAAATCAATGTCAATTTAGAATAAATATTTAGAAAAGTCTAATGTAGCCCCCAAACAAGTTACTATACCAAAAGGCTCTGTATTCCTTTGTGGAGGATGGGCAAAATATTAGTAATAAAACTTCTTCTATGGTGGGGAGCACTTTTTAAAGGAGCCCCAAGCCTTCTCCTCATTAGAGGTCTTCTGAGTCTGTGAACTCCATTTAAAATATCTAGTTGAGTCCTGTACCTCCCTCTATGCATCTGAAACACAGAGAAGAGCAATGAACAAAGCCATTGAAATATTTTGCTCCCTTTCTCGCAAATTTATTTCTTATAGTATCAGGGAAGGGAATGTACTATGGACTCTTCCATTGTAGAGGATTAAATTTTACAAAGGAATTCTTCCACTTCATTCCAATTTCTCAAAGTCTTTTTTTCTTTTTTCTTTTTTTAAATCAACATTAACCTCAAAGTTATCAGGTGTTTTCATCTCATTCACAGTAGGTTATTTGACCCATCCAACTAATCATGTATACTACTGGCACAATTTAAACTTTCCCCTAAAGTGGCCTATATCAATAAACTCAATGTGATCTAGTTTCATATTGCTCTCACCATTATCTCACACATTTGAAATACATTCACACACATTCCTATGACATCTTCTTGCATGAATTTGACAACTTGTCATATTACTTAATGGTATAGTGTACCTTCCCCTAGACCACACTTCCCACCTCACCTCTAGAGGCTTGCTTAATTTTAATATGGTTATTGGTCTAGAGGTTCTAGAGGAAAGGATGGATGAACTATGACTGCTATCAGCTTTGTCTTGCTTGCATCCCCTTCAAGGAGGGACACAGCATGTTCCATAGACAATTCAGGATTAATTCCTTCAGGACAATGTTTTAGGGTGTGGGATTCAGATATGTCCACTACTAAGTGTTAACAGACTACTTTTTCAGACAGAATAAATCCATAAGAATTTGAGAGTTCAATTCTTTCAGGTTCATCCTGGTCCTCCTGTGCTTTCAGGAAACATACACTTTTTTCAATCAGTTCGCAGGTTTAGCTGCTGAAGCTTAGACTTAAAGTTGTGTTGTAAGTCAGTCAATTGTATGATGAAGGTTGGCTTGGCTTATGTATGGCTTATGGCTACTATAAGGATTCTTTTTCAAAGCACACTGAAAATCCTACTGCTTTCAAGCCTTGGGAGATGAGAGATTTGATCTCTGAGATCATTCTTTTATATTACTGTTTTGTGAAGAGATGCAAGCAATGATCAACCACCATCATTTTCCCCCCCTTGCTTTTCCATACATATCTAATGTTTTATATAGAGAATTTCTGAATTCCTCGTAACTCCCAAGACGTGAAACAGAAATATCAAATGCATTGCTTTTGTCATACTTAGCTCTTCACAGAGTTCAGAGCAGTGATTTTCAGTGCTCTTTATGCTACCATGAGGGTCTGGAACAACTTTAGGCTTGGTCTATTTAGAAAGCCTGCACCAAATACCACCATGTTCGCTAGAGAAATTCATCCCTATAATTCTCTTTTTCTAGAACCAATTTTGATTTCACAATGTTTTAGTCAGGATTCTGCAGAAGAACAGAATGGATAAATATTACAAATTGGATTTTTAGGTTGGCTTATATAATATACTGGCTGAGTATTCCAATGATAGCTGTCTGTACACAGTGTTGCTGCTCAGTACAGGAGGCTGGAGGCCTCCAATGCAGCATGAAAGGTCTGGAGGAATCTTTAGCCCATGTTAGAAGGCCACAGAAGTTGGTTGTAATATCTGCAAAGGATAGTGGTGAGGAGGAAAGGGGCAGGGTAAAGCAACACAGTTTTTTTTCTACCAATGCTCTTCACAGTGAGTCATTACCAGAAGGTATTGCCCACCCTGTAGGAGGTTTTACCCTCCATTCATCCTTCCAGGTAATGTCCTTATAGACACATCTAGGGGAAGGATTCCTGGCTGAAATCCCATAAAATCAAGTTCACAGCCACAGTTAACCACCTTAAGCCTTGAGTCAGTGGGAGCTGTGCTCACAAATATGTTCAGGTATTTCAATAGTTTCACCAACTGAATGTGAGCCTTTCTGTGTCCTAAGTTCCAAATCTATGATCCTGGAAGGGATCGATGTAAATGGGTCACTATTATGGTTTAGCGTATTTTGTAGCAGACTTTCACTGCAAGATACAAATGTCAAATGTGATTATAAATATTTGTGTATGCGCTATGTGTGTGAGAAAGTGAAACTGTGCAGAATTGTACACTAAATGGATCTCATGTAAATGCATTTATTTTTCTTTAAGCCTCAGCATTTGCAACTGCAAAATGTGATTAATGAACCCTATTTCACAATGTTGTTGGAATAATTAAATGAAATAAATAAAAGTTACCTGTACATTTATTCAACAAACATGTTTTGTTTATATTGAATAAAATACTGAATTATCATGACAACTAATTCAATAATAAATTCTAACTTATTATCTCTATGGTTTGGAAATATTTAGAACATTTTTCAAGGATTAAGAGATAGAAGTAATGTGGCAATACACTGCTAAATAGGTGAGTGGATTAAAGACACTTCTAGAAAAGGGTTGAAAAGAATAAGAAGCTTTATGAGATGATGCATGGTATTAATTTCTTCCTCTGTGTGTCTTACAACATTGTGCTGCATATCTTAAAAATACATAACAAAGCTATTGTTCTGAAAGTTATGAAATATTATTATTATTGATTTTGGGGCAAATATATAGTTGCAACGAATATATAGTTTGAAAAAAATCTTTTTGTATAATTATATATTGTGTATACAAATATATGAAATTAATAAGACTCTGAGGAAATGAGCAGATCTCTTGGGCTTTTTTTGTCATCATGGTACCATTCTGCTTGGGATTGGAACAAAAGGAAATTTGTTCTGTCAGTTTCTAGGTTAATTACCAGTCATCATGTTGGCTGTTTTATGAGGAAAAAAAAACATGGATTGCAATTGTCACATGTTCAAATCTAACTTTGCTAATGATCCTTTAAAGAGATTTTTGTTAATTACCTAATTCATCTTACAAATTAGGCTGATTTAAAACCCCAATATGCCTGCTGTATTTTCCCTACAGTTTAAAATTTTTAGAATGAATGTGAAGATAGTCTTGGCTTTTGTTCTCCATCACAGAAGTACACTTTTTTATAATCCCTCACAAACCCCACTCAAAATCATGAATTACCTTTGATGGAGTACAGAGGAAGCAGGACTTTGGAGAAATTGACCTAATTGAAAATTGCTATTAAAACAAAAGAACAGTGAATTTTGAAGGGATCAAAGACATATGTAGAGAAATGACAAAGGCACAACCAGGAAGAGGGGTGGGTGAGAAGAGAATGGATGGGGAAAATTTGATTCTTTCAGCCAGAGAAAACTTAGGCACACTGGTTATTTATGCTTGTCTAGCTGGCATTGTTTTAGACCTCCAGGATTCAAAGCCTTAATGATAGTGGGATGATAGTCTCTTCTCTGATATAAACAGTAGTCAAAAGGAAGGGTGGGACAGGGATATGGCTTAGCAGGTAACACGAAAGTATGCAGATAATTTGAAGCCCTGACACCCAATACAAGCCATTTGTATACTCATTACTCTGTTATCCCAGTACTGTGTAGGGAATAGAAAAGTGGATCACTTAAGACTCACTGGCTATCAGCCTAGCTCCTGGTTTAGTAGAAACCCTGTCTCAAAGGAATAAGGCAGAACAGAGCAGGACACCCAGTGGATATATTCTCTTTGCCTAAACAGCATGTACTGACATAGGCGGGCATACATAACCCACCCCAACATACACACACACACACACACACACACACACACACACACACACACACAGTAAACAAAAAATAATTACAATGCAGTAATGGACGGTGAGCAAAGCTTTCCTAATACTATAGACAGTAAGATACCCTACTACTTTTCTTTTCCTCTCTCCTGCAGAGACAGATAACAACATCTTGAAGTAGTTTATTTGGTGAAAAAATAACCAGATTTGAAGGATGCAGAGTTCATGAGGGAGCAGAAAGGTTGAGTCAGGTGTAGATTAGAAGAAAGGATATGTGATAGGTAGGGTTTTAGTTGTGGGAGTGGTAGGGGAGGAAGGGAGGGAGAAGGGAACTGGGATTGTCATGTAATTCAATCTTGTTTGTAATTCAAATAAAAAATGATAAAAAAGAATTCAATAAAGCCTAAAATAATACAAAAAAAGAAGCAGATTCTTGGGGGAGGGGTTGGCTCTGCTGGAGCTGTGACTGCAATGCCTACACTTCTCTTCTATTGCCTACTTTTTAATGGAAAAATATTTAAAGGCCTACACTCCCACTTGGCCCATCTTCTGTATGACTAAACTCCAATGAAATCATCAAGGAGATAAAGGGAGAAGATTTTCATACAATATTAGGGGCAAGTCCCAGTTGGAATTGGAGATCTGATCACTGAAGATGGGATGGTCTTGAATACTCTATTTCCTACTTGATGTGGTGATCATGACTCACAAGGGAAAGGCAGTTATAACAGCTCTGTGAACTGCCATGTAATAAGCACAACACACTAGCCACTGTTGTCTGGATATCATTGGAAGGGAATTATGGCTGTCAGCAAGCTATTTTACAGCATCTGAATGATTACAGGTCTACTCGTTGGATTATTTAAGGCCTGATTTTTAATGGTCACCTGGTGTAGTTGGTAAATGAAATTTGTTTTTGTTGTTATTCTAGTAATGTGTAGACACTAATATGAAATTCTCAAAGTTGTTCTGTTTGGCAGAGAATTACATAAGATTACTATAGCTGAGATTCTCTCTTCCATCTCTTGAATTCTGTTGTATATACTTACATCTTTAGTTCCTGATCATTTATCCAGCCTTTCCATTTCCAGCATGGTCTCATTCTGTGTTTTCTTTATTGTGTCTATTTCAGCTTTCATGCTTTGAACTGTTTCAAGAGCTTCCTTCACTTGTTTGGATGTTTTTCCTTGGGTTTCTTTAGGTTCTTTAAGAGATTTATTTATTTCTTGAATTTTTTGGTTTGTCTTTTCTTCCATTTCAGTTAATTTTTTGTTTGCTTTTTCTTCTATTTCTTTAAGGGATTTTCTTGTTTCCTCTTTAAAGGTCTCTATCATCTTGCTGAGATAATTTTTGAGGTCCATCTCATCTTCATGCTCTGTGTTGGGCTTTTCAGATCTTGCTGGAGTGGAGTCCCTAGATTCTGGTGGTGTCATATTGGTCTTTCTGTTGTTGAGTGAAATCTTATTCTGTCTTCTCCCCATATCTTCTTTTAGTGGGTGCAGGTGGGGTCTCTCTATCTCCTCTTGTGACCCAGTGGTGTGTGGGGGCCAGGAATTCAATGTCCACAACTCTGGATGGTCTTGCCTCTCCTGGTAGTCTCCTCACTAGTTCCTGGGTCAGTCAATGGAATTAAGGAGTGGGGAGCTAGCAGATTCGGGGCACAGGGAGCACCTCCCTGCCTGGGCGTGTGTACCCCAAGCCCTCAGGTGCAGGCAGGGGTAGGAGGGTGGCGGTGGTCAGGGTGAATGATGTTTTGGGCGGGAGTTGGAAAGGGCAGAGACTCACTCACCTAGTTCCTGGTTTGGTCAGCGGAATGGAAGAGTGGGGTGCTAGCAGATTCAGGGCACAGGGAGCTCCTCCCTGCCTGGGCATGTCTAATCCAAGCCTGCAGGCTAACAGAATGGATATGAAGAAGGAATCCATCCTTCTGCTGTTTACAAGAAACACACCTCTATTTCAAAGACAGGTGATACCTCAGAGTAAAAGGATGGGAAAAAATTTTCCAATCAAATGGGCTCAAGAAACAAGCTGGGGTAGCAATCCTAATATCTAACAAATTAGACTTTAAACTGAAAGCAATCAAAAGAGATGAAGAAGGGCATTTCATACTCATCACAGGAAAAGTCTATCAAGATGAAGTCTCAATCCTGAACATCTATGCCCCTAATACAAAACCACCCACATTTGTAAAAGAAACATTACTAAAGCTCAAACTACACATAAAACCACACACACTTATAGTAGGAGATTCAACACCCCCCTTACAATACTGGACAGAACCACTAGACAGAAACTTAACAAAGAAACAAAGGATCTGACAGAAGTTATGACACAACTGGGTTTAACAGATATCTATAGAACATTCCATCCAAAGACAAAGGAATATACCTTCTTCTCAGAGCCACATGAAACCTTCTCAAAAATTGACCACATAGTTGGCAGCAAAGCAAACCTCCACAGTTACAAAAGAATTGGAATAACCTTCTGTATCTTATCAGATCACCATGCACTAAAGCTAGAATTCAACAGCAATACGAATTGCAGAAAACCTACATTTGCATGGAAAATGAATAACTCCCAATTGCACCATTCCTGGGTTGACGAAGAAATAAAAAAATGAAATTAAATACTTCATAGAATTTAATGAGAATGCAGACACAACATACCCGAACTTATGGGACACCCTGAAAGCAGTGCTTAGAGGGAAGTTCATAGCACTAAGTGCCCACATGAAGAAACTGGAGGAAAGTCACATTAGAGAATTGACAGAACAACTGAAAGCTTTAGAGCAAAAAGAAGCAAACACACCAAGGAGGAGTAGACACCAGGAAATAATCAACCTGTAGATTATCAGTATAATCAACAAAGTAGAAACTAGGAAAACAGTACAAAGAATCAATGAAAGATATAACAATGGACACTGAGGAAATCCAGAGAATCTTTAGGTCATACTTTGAAAACCTGTATTCCACAAAATTGGAAAATCTAAAGGAAATGGACAGCTTTCTGGATAAATATCACTTACCAAAATTAAATCAAGATTAGATAAACAGTTTAAATCGACCTATAACCCCTAATGAAATAGAAGCAGTAATCAAAAGCCTCCCAACCAAAAAAAGCCCAGGGCAGGTTGGCTTCACTGCAGAATTCTACCAGAAATGCAAACAAGAGCTAATTCCAGTACTCCTCAAACTGTTCCACACAATAGAAGCTAATGGGATATTGCCAATCTCTTTCTACAAGGCTACAATCACTTTGATCCCCAAGCCACACAAAGATATGACTAAGAAAGAGAACTACAGACCAATATCCCCCATGAACATCGATACTAAAATACTCAATAAATTATTGGCCAACCGAATCCAAGAACATATCAGAAAAATCATCCACCATGATCAAGTAGGCTTCATCCCAGGGATGCAAGGATTGTTCAACATATGAAAAACCATCAATGTAATCCACCATATAAACAAACTGAAAAAAAACCACATGATCATCTCACTAGATGCTGAAAAAGCCTTTGACAAAATCCAACATCCCTTCATGATAAAAATCTTGGAGAGAACAGGAATAACAGGAACATATCTAAACATGATAAACGCAATATACACCAAACCAATAGCCAACATCAAACTAAATGGAGAGAAACTCAAAGTGTTTCCTGTAAAATCAGGAACAAGACAAGGCTGTCCACTCTCTCCATCTCTTCAATATTGTTCTTGAAGTTCTGGCTATAGCAATAAGACAAGAAAAGGGGATCAAAGGGATGCAAATTGGAAAGGATGAAGTCAAACTATCACTGTTTGCAGACAACATGATAGTCTACATTAGTGACCCGAAAAACTCTACCAGGGAACTCCTACGGCTGATAAACACCTTCAGCAAGGTAGCAGGATACAAAATTAACTCAAAAAATCAGTAGCCCTACTATATACAGATGATAAATCCAATGAGAAAGAAATCATGGAAACATCACCTTTCACAATATCCACAAGCAACATAAAATATCTTGGGGTAACACTAACCAAAAAAGTGAAAGACCTGTACAATAAGAACTTTGAGACTTTAAAGAAAGAAATTAAAGAAGATACCAGAAAATGGAAAGATCTCCCATGCTCTTGGATAGGTAGAATTAACATAGTAAAAATGGCAATCCTGCCAAAAGCAATCTACAGATTCAATGCAATCCCCATCAAAATCCCAACACAGTTTTTCACAGACATTGAAAGAACAATACTCAACTTTATATGGAAAAATAAAAAGCCCAGGATAGCCAAAACAACTCTTTACAATAAAGGATCTTCTGGAGGCATCACCATGCCCAACTTCAAGCTCTACTATAGAGCCATAGTTCTGAAAACAGCTTGGTATTGGCACAAAAATAGACAGATAGACCAATGGAATTGAATTGAAAACCCTGATATTAACCCATGCACCTATGAATACCTTATTTTTGACAAAGGTGCTAAATCTATAAATAGAAAAAAGATAGCATCTTCAACAAATGGTGCTGGTACAATTGGATTCGGACATGCAGAAAAATGCAGATAGATCCATACCTGTCACCATGCACAAAACTTAAGTGCAAATGGATCAAAGATCTCAGTATAAATCCAGCCACACTGAATCTTCTAGAAAAGAAAGTGGGAATTACCCTTGAACAAATTGGCACAGGAGACTGCTTCCTGAACATTACGCCAGTAGCACAGACATTGAGGTCTGCAATTAATAAATGGGACCTCCTGAAACTGAGAAGCTTCCGAAAGACAAAGGAAACAGTCAGTAGGACAAAACGACAACTCACAGAATGGGAAAAGATCTTCACCGATCCCACATCTGACAGAGAACTGATTTCCAAAATATATAAGGAGCTCAAGAAGCTAGCCACCAAAACAACAAACAATGAAATTAAAAAGTGGGGTGCAGAACTAAATAGAGAATTCTCAACAGAGGAATCTGAAATGGCTGAAAGACACTTAAGAAAGTACACAAAATCATTGGCCATCAGAGAAATACAACTCAAAACAACTCTGAGATACCACCTCCTGCCTGTCAGAATGGCTAAAATAAAAATACCAATGACAATCTATGCTGGAGAGGATGCGGAGAAAAAGGAACACTCCTCCATTGCTGGTGGGAGTGTGAACTTGTAAGACCACTCTGGAAATCAGTATGGCGGTTGCTCAGAAAAATGGGAATCAGTCTACCTCAAGATCCAGCCATTCCTCTCTTGGGTATATACCCAAATAGTGCATGTTCATACAACAAGGACATATGTTCAACCATGTTCATAGCAGCATTGTTTGTAATAGCCAGAACCTGGAAGCAACCTAGATGCCCCTCAACTGAAGAATGGATTGAGAAAATGTGGTACATTTATACAATGGAGTACTACTCAGCATAAAAAAGCAATGGAATCTTGAAATTCCCAGGCAAATGGATGGAACTAGAGGAAACCATCCTGAGTGAGGTAACCCAGTCACAAAATGCCAAAATGGTATGTACTCACTGCTATATGAATTTTAGACATAGAGCAAAGGATTACCAGCCTATAATTCTCTTCACCAAAGAAACTAGGAAATATGAAGGACTCTAAGGGATAAATGGTCCCCAGGAATGGAAGTGGCATGAACTCCTGAACTAATTGGGGGCATGAGGGTAGGGGAGGAAGGAGCTGCTACAATAAGAGCAAGAGAAGAGGAGTAGAGGAGAGGAAATGGAGGGGCAGAAATACTGAGTTCAGGGAAGAATAGAGGAAAGAGAGCAGGATGAGAGATACCATATCAGAGGGAGCCATTATTGGTCCAAGAAGAGACCTGGAACCAGGGAGATCTCCAGAGACCTACAAGGAACACGATCTGACAATCCAGGCAATGGTGGAGAGGATAACCTAAAAGCCCTTCCACTAAAATGAGATTGATGACTTCTCTTTATGCCATCCTAGAGCCCCCCCCCCCAGTGGCTGATGGAAGCAGAGACAGACATCCACAGATATACACTGAGCTGAAATCAGGAATTTAGTTGAAGAGAGGGAGGAATGAAGAACGAAGGGGTCTGTACCAGGTTGGAGAAACCCACAGGAACAGTTGACCTGAACAAGGGAGAGCACATGGGCCCCAGATGCTGTCGGGGAGGCCAGTACAAGACTGATCCAGACCCCTGAACATGGATGTCAATAAGGAGGCCTCTGCACTCCAGGGAGCCTCTGATGGTGGATTAGTATTTTTCCCTGGTGCAAGAAGGGACTTTGAGAGCCCATCCCATGTGAAGGGTTACACTCTGGCCCTGGACACATGGGGAAGGGCCCAGGACCAGCACAGGAAGATTTGGTGGACTTTGCAGAGCCCCCCTCCCGCCCCCCTGTTGAGGGCCCTACCCTGCCTGGGGATGGTGGGTGGATGGGGTGGGGGGTGGGCTGGGGGTGGGGGAGGAGAGTTGGGGGTGAGGGGAGGGAGAGTGAGAGGGACTTGAAACAAGCTTGTTCCCTAACTAGAACTAATAAATAAATTTTAAAAAAAAGATTACAATAACGCTAAAGAGAATAGGACTCTGACAAAATCCTGTGAAGGCCCCCTTTGCCCTGTCTTAGTCATTCGATTTTTTTCTTGTTTTAAAATGTGCTGGGAATCATATTGAAGACATATCACAGGCTATTTCTATAATTCAGCTATACCTCTGCAGTGTCAGCTATTTCATATTGATAAATAACAAGCACATAGCTAAAAGAAATAAGGTCTTTAAGGTCACCACTGAACCAGAGCCTCAGCCTTTGGGTTGTCAATTAGCAGTCTTTTTTTTTGTAAAACAGTTAATAGATTTCTGTTTTGTTTTAACTACTGTAGGATTTTATTTGAATTGGGGACTTATTACAGCACTAGCACCTGCTTATGGAGCTTTGAACAAAGGTGAGTGCTTGCCTGAGGCTTTTTTGGCCTTATCCAAACTTGAGCTCCTTTGGGCCAGTCATAATTTTTATCCCTGTATTCCTCCACATCCAGTTCATGGGCGATACTTTACTCAGTTTTGGATACTCAGTCATGAATCAAACTGACATAACTAGTACGATTCCATGTTGATGACATGGGACATGTGGAGAACATACTAGAATCCCAGACACTCAATTTATTCCTATGCAACTTTAGGGACAATTCTGTAGAATCTTCAAGCCTTGGTTTCCTCTCTGTGGGATAGTAGCAATACTACCTCCTACTTTTTTTAAGATATCAAGGAAAGAAACACAACTACAAATGTATGCACTTGTAAAGTCTATCTTCATGCCCACTTCACCTAAATATGAGCAACTGTGTGAAGGAGAAAACTGGGGATCTCTTGCAAGACTGTGTTCCAAAAATAGCTAGTATCATGATCCAGGCTGTTTTGGAGACTTTGTTCAAGAACATTCAGTTGCTTTATGACTTTGTCTTCCATTTTGAATCTCCAAATGCCTTATGCAATAATTTTCTTTTATGCAGAAAATTATTTGATATGGTCAAGGTAAGAAAAGCACAAGTCTGGTGTGTAAGCTTTCCAATTACCTTTTTACAAGAGATTAAAATGAAAAAAATATGTTTCACAAGGATGGGGTTTTGGCTCTGTGTGTAAAATATTTTCTGTGCAAGTGTGAAGACTTATATTTGATCCCTAGAACATAAGTAAATATCAAAGTGAGGATACATGTACTTGTAGTCCAAGCAGCGAGAGACAGACACAGAAATCTATTGGGGGTGAGGCTGTTACTATTAATGCAGCTCAATTAGTGAGAGACTATCTCAAAAAGTAAAGTGAAAAGAAATAGAGGAAGATATGCAGTGTTATCCTCTGGCCTCCACAGGAGCATAGCTACAACAAGATGTTGCTTCTCAATCACCAAGTCATGTGGTTTATGCTATAATGGACCAGCTGTTCCCTTACTTCATATTGGGAAAACCACATTATTAAGCAAGTTGAGGCTCAGTTCTTATTGTGACTCATACTAACTATGGTATCCCAGGCAGATAACTCATTGATTCACTTTCATCTCATACATAACACAGTATAAGAAATTATAGGCATAGTGTGGGTAACAAAATGAGAATGTGGATATGAAACAAAGATGCTGGCAATGAAGGACTTCTGCAAGCTCTCATTAGTATTAAAATGACCTGTGAAACACACCAGGATTTGTGCCTCTCCTTTTCCTCTTCCTCCTTCTACTTACTTATTCTTATGAAAGGCACCTACTGAAACTGCTTACAGTTCAGTAACTGTTAATTGTTTACAATTCAGTGTGCTTCCCCTTAATTTCCCAGGGAAATTCATTTTGAAGAACTCTCACTTGTAACAAAATTAACTAATTCTGAAATAGCTTTTAAATTAGTAATCAAATGTGAGCTGTCTTTTAATTCATTTTATGTTATTTATGGAAACTCCCTGTTAAAGTTAACCTTTGAGACTTAGAAAGAATCAAAAGAAATGAAAAGAATATAAGGAAAAGAGCTGTAAGTGCATAAACAAAAAAAAGAACAGTAGAGATGCTAGTTTATAGGCCATGACAAATTACCACAGTAACTTAAGCCAATAATAATGTATTTTTTCCCAGGTCTGATGGCCCAAAGTCTGAAATCAAGGTGTCAGCAGACTCAAATACTTCTTTAGCGTCTGCCACAGAATCTATTTCATGCTGATCTCCTGGCCGGCAATTCTTAACATCCCTTGGCTTGAAGACTCATTGCTTGAATGTCTACATTTATCTTCAGATCATCCTCTTTATGTGTCTTTGTCTTTTCTATTCTGTCTTACAAGGACACTTATCATTGCTCGTAGGTTCCATCTGGATGACCCAAGATGATGTCACTTCAAGATCCTTATTTAATGGCATCTTCAATGGTTCTCTTCACAACTAAAGTCACATTATAGATTACAGAAGGGTATAAATTTGGTGCTCCATTAAATCTACTACAACAGGCTTAGTATTACCTTAGCCTAGATGAATTTAAATCCTTCATTATATCCCAATTGGGTACTGAGTACTCTTTTTACTTTACATTGTCACTTGTAAAAATGTGGACATGATAATGCCTTTAAAAAGCTGTGAAACAGACACTCCATACATAATAACACTGGGTAAAGTAAGTGCATATTCAAGGTTTATGAAAATTATTGCCAACTCAATAGAACAAGGAAACAAATTTAGTGTTAACTACCCTGAAATGGGTTACCAAAGTTCTTCTTTTAACTCTATTACAATTGGAGAGATTCCAACACCACTGATCAGTTCTATTGACCATATTCCTGGTGGTCCCAGTGCTTAAACCCTCCATCTATAAAGTGTGTAGAATGAACTCTAGAATATTCTATGGATTTCGTCTCTGGTACACTAGAACTCTGCAAGTATGGAATGTAAAGCTGTCTTAAGAGTGACTGAGTGAAAAATGTATACAAAAGCAGGAAATTCAATAGAAAGTATTACAGAAGCAACAGTACATTTGTTTTCATGTGACTCTGCAAGATTATGTCTGGAGTAGAATTTGCTTAGAATTCCTTCCTCTAAGCCACTTGTATAAAATCCAATGAGTAGTCCAAAATACAATTCTGGGACAGCACCTTCCAGACTGTCAACAAAAAATTTTCTCATTTCTACCTGCATGATTAAATTTCTTAGTCACAACTTCTCCAAGATCTGACAATGCCTGAGAAATGTCCCCGCTTGCCTTAATATGCAAGCAAAGTCTGAAGGCAGTAATGCAAGATTACTAGTTGGATCTGACCATGTAATTGTTATGGCTGCTTATGGGAAAAGCATTATTTTTACTTATTTCATTTATTTACTTAATTTGCATCCTAACAGTTTCCCCTCCCTCTTCTCCGCCCATTCCCTCCCACAAACTACGTTTGTGGCCTCCTCCCTCCTCAATCCACTCTTCCTCTGTTTCTGTTCAGAAAGGGGAAGACTTGCAATGGGTTTTAACAAAGCATGGCATATCAAGTTGTAGTAAAACTAAGCACTTCCCCTTGTATTAAGGTTGGGCAAGGCAATCCAGTATGAGGAAGGGACCCAAGTGCCAGCCGAAGCGTTGGGGCATTGGGTAATTCCCCTGCATTCATTTTTAGGAGCCTCACAAATTGACCAAGCTACACAACTGCCATTTATACGTAGAGAGGCTGGGTTGGTCCCAGGAAGGACCCCGGGTTTTGGTTCAGACTCAGTGACTTCCTGTGCACGAGGTTAATTGTTTTTTCTGGGCTTTCTTAAGATTTCCTTGGCTCCTCTGGCTCCTACAATCCTTTCTTTTCAGCATAATTCCCCAAGCTTGGCCTAATGTTTGGCTGTGGGTATGTGAATCTCTTTCCATCAGCTACTGGAAGAATCCTCTATGATGACAATTGGGGTAGTCGCAAATCTGAACACAGAAGATGGACAGTTTAGACCACGTATCTACTTTTGCTATGATTATTAGCTGGGGTCATCCTTGCAGATTGCTGGAGGTTTCTACTTGACTATGGAATACCCTCCTTTTCCAGTCATTTTTTTCATTCAGTACTCTCTTTCTCCATCCTTTCTCAACCTGAACCTTCAAGTTGCTATCCCTGCCTGCCCCCAGTCCATAAGGAGATTTGTTCTATTTCCTCTTCCCAGGGAGATACATGCATCCCTTCTTGGTCCCTCATTGCTACCTAGCCTCTCTGGGTCTGTGGATTGTCACCTGGTTATCCTTTACTTTATAGCTAATATCCACTTATGAGTATACTATCTTTGTCTTTCTGGGTCTGGGTTACCTCACTTAGGATGATTTTTTCCCAGTTTCATCCATTTGCCTGAAAATTTCCTGATGTCATTGTTTTTAACAGCTGAGTAATACTACATTGTGCAAATGTAAAACATTTTCTTTATTCATTCTTTGCTTGAGGTCCATCTAGGTTGTTTGCATGTTCAGCTATTACAAACAGAGCAGATATGAACTATTTGAACAAGTGTCCTTGTGGCATGATTGAGCATTCTTTGGGTATGTGTATAAGACTGGTATAACTGAGTATTGAGGTTAAATGCATTCCAATTTTCTGAGAAACCCCTATACAAGTTTGTACTCCCACCAGCAATGGAGGAGTGTTCCCTTTTCTCCACATTCTCTCCAGCATAAACTGTCATTTTTGTTTTTGATTTTAAGTCATTTTACAGGTATAAGATGGAATCTCAAAGTCCTTTTGATTTGCATTTCCCTGAGGACTAAGGATGTTGAACATTCACTTAAGAGTTTCTCTGACATTTTTGATTTTTCTGTTCAGAATTATTTGTTTGGGCCTATATTGTTTTTAGTTGGATTATTTTGTTTATTGGTGACTAGTTTCTTGAGTTCTGTATGCTTTTTTGATCAGCCCTTTGTTCTGTCTGGGGTGGGACTGAAGATCTTTTCCCCTTCTGTAGGCTTTTTGTTCTTTTGACTGTGTCCTTAGCCTTACAGAAGCTATTCAGTTTCATGAGGTCCCCTTTATTAATTGTTGACCTTGGTGTCTGTGCTACCAGTGTTTTATTCAGGATGTTATCTTCTGTACCAATGTGTTCAAGGCTATCTCTCACTTTCTCTTCTCTCAGGTGTAGTGTAACTGGATTTATGTTGAAGTAATTTATCCACTTGGACTTGAGTTTTGTACATGGCAATAGATAGATCTTTTTGCATTCTTCTACATGACAAAATCCAGTTAAGTCAGCACCATTTGTTAAGGATGCTTTCTTTTTTTCATTGTATAACTTTTGCTTTTTTGTCAAAAATCAGGTGCTCATAGGTGTGTGAATTTATGTCTGGATCTTTGATTCAATTCCGTTGATCCACCTGCCCTTTATGGCAATACCATGCTGATATATTACTCTATCTCTGTGGTAGCACTTTAAATCAGGGATGGTGATACCTCTATCAGTTCTGTTATTATACAGGATTATTTTAGCTATCTTGGGTTTTTTGTTTGGTTGTTTGGTTTTCCAGATGAAGCTGTTATGTAAAAATTTGTGTTGGAATTTTGATGGACATTTCTTAATGTCTGTAGATTAATCTGTAGATTGCTTTTGGTAAGATGATATTTTTACCAAATAATCCAATGAAAAATGGCGCACAGAGCTAAACAGAACTTTTAACAGAAAAATCTCAAATGACTGAGAGACATGTAATGAATTGCTCAACATCCATAATCATCAGGAAATGCAAATCAAAACCAATCTGAGATAACATCTTATACCTGTTAGAATGGCTAAAATCAGAAATACTGAGAACAACTTATACTGAAGAGGATGTAGAATAAGGGGAACACTCCTTCACTGCTGGTGGGAGTGCAATCTTGTACAGTGACTTTGGAAACCAATATGGTGGCTACTGAGAAAAATGGAAATCAATTTACCTCAAGACACAGTGATACCACTCTTGAGAATATATCCAAAGGATGATCAATCATACCACAAGGACACTTGCTAAACAATCTTCATAGGAGCATTATTTGTAATAGCCATAAATTGGAAAAAACATAGATACCCCTCAACCAAAGGATGGAAAAGAAAATGTTGTATATTTACATAATGGAGTATTACTCAGCTTTAAAATACATTGACATCAGGAAATTTGCAGACAAATGGAACTAGGAAAAAACTATCTTGAGTAAGGTAACCAAGAGTCAGAAAAACAAACACAGTATGTACTCACTCTTATGTGGACAATAGATATAAATCAAAGGATAAACATAATATGATCCATCCACAGCTCCAGAGAAGTTTGGTATTAAGGAAGACCCTAAGAGAGACTCGTGGATTACCCTTGGAGGGAGAATTAGATGAGATCTCCTGAGAAAATGGGGATGAGGAGGATGGTAAGAGGAAGATAGTGGAATGTAAAATGAAATTAAAATAAATAAATAAAAGACGACATTTTTATTACATTAATCCTACCAATCAATGGGCAAGGGAGATCTTTCCATCTTCTTATATTTTCTCCAATTCTTTTCTTCAAAGATTTGAGGCTCTTGCCAAACATGTATTTCACTTGCTTCTTTAGAGTTACCCCAATATACTTCATATTGTTTATGGCTATTGTGAAGGGTGTTGTGTCCCTTATTTTTTCTCAGCCCTTTTATCATTTGTGTATAAGAGGGATACTGAATTTTTTTAAAGTTAGTCTTGTATCTAGTCATTTCAATAAATCAGTTTATCAGCTGTGAGAATTTCCTGATAGGATTTTTGGGGTTGCTCAGGTATACTATGTCATCTGCAAATAGTGATATTTGACTTCTTTCCCTATTTATAGCCCCATGGCCTTATTTGGTTGTCTTTGCTCTAGCTAGACTTTAAGTACTGTATTAAATAAATATGGAAATAGTGGACATCCTTGTCTTCTTCCTGGTTTTAGTGGAATTACTTTGAGATTTTCTCCATTTAATTTGATGTTGGCTGTTGGTTTGCTACATATTGCTTTCATTATATTTAAGTATGTTCCTTGTAGTCCTGATCTCTCCAAGACATTTGTCATGCAGAGTTTTTGGATTTCATCAGTGGCTTTTTCAGCATCTAATGAGATGATAATGTGGTATTTTTCTTTCAGTTGGTTTATATGGAAGAGAGAAGTGCCTGCAGGAACCATGCTACATATTCAACTGGAGAGGGAATGCACATCTTATGGGAATGGAAACTTTTGATTGTTTCAGATTCTAGAACATGTTTGAGTTGGTCTTGAATAATACATTGTTGTTCTTTTTTCTATATTCAATTAAGTAATCACAGATATATAGTCATTAAGAATTTTAGGCTGAGAGGGACTACTAAGTAATTTAGGTGGATGGGTAAGTTAGGATAAGACAAGATAGGATAAGTTAGGTTAGGATAAAGTAAGCTACAATAATAAGTAACAATACGTATTTGTCACTCTTACTCCTCCCTACAACCTTACCTATAAAAGTCTACTCAGATGAAACTGCAGGGAAATCAACATTTTATGAGTGAATTGGACATGGATGAAATTCTAATGAGATTTCAAAGATGATTATGTTAATCTAATAAAGGCCCTAGGAATTAACTGCAGGGATAGATTGTGAGTAAAACCTTGAGAGAGTTACCAGGTGATAGGCATCCTTTTAGAAACTGTTGCTGGAATAATGATTGCAATGCTGAATGAGAAATATTCATGGAAAATTTTAAGCAAGTGAGGAATAAAAACCCTTGCTGTTTCCTTGTCAGTATCCCTCCTCCCCTTGCCTTGCTCCCCTCCCCTCTTCTCTCTTGCCTAATCCATCCCTTCTCTTAACCCTCCCAGCCCCACCCTTCAAAATATATTGCTGTATTCTCTTTACTTTATTACTCATACTGTATTGGTGTTACAATAAAAATTCAATAAATGCAGACTTGTTGATTAAGGCAAAAAATACGCTTTCCTGTTTGGGGTAGTGTCCCTCTCTAGCTGCATAGTGTTTTCTATTGCAACTTAGTGCTCTCTTCTCTTCAGCAACAGGATCTTCAGTGGGTTACTCCAGGTGCCCCAAAGTCCCAAATAAGCTGCTTGAATTTGGCTACCTTCTTACCTTTTCCAGCAACTACTAGATTGATACAAAATTCTATAGCAGCATCTGAAAATTCAGTTATTTTTTTCCTTGGTTCACCACAGCAACACAGTAGGCCAACCACTTATAAAAGAATGACAGACTTCACATTTTCATGTGACTGATATAATGTTCACTGGTGATCAGAGACTCAATATGACCGATGACTCATCAGGGAGATACTACCATGTTGTCACCATGGTGCATGTTACCACAGAATTCATCCCTGATGAACAAGATATGGATGTGTGCCCTCAAAACATCATTTGAGCTGTGCTCAGGGCCTTATTGGAAATGGAAGACAAGAATTAAATAAATCTCTTATATCTATCAGCATTGTCTAGGTTCTCCATGTTCAAGGTGGAAGATAGAAAAAGTTGCAGATCAAGGCTGGGGGATGAAAGATGAGTACATTACCAGCATCAGATAGTAGGATGTAAAAGCCCCTATTTGATGATGTGGAGACTGTGTTTAGGAACATCCAGAAATCATGAGCTGGAAGCCTAGGTACATGCCTCTTCATTCTGTTGGATGCTACCTCATAATATGAATTCAAATAAACAATTAAGGGTTTTATAAGAGTTTAGAGAGAGCCAATTTCCAAGCCTAGTGTCCTGCTTAGTATGGGTGTGTGGGCATTATAATCATGGAGAAGGCTCTGAGCACTTTCTGAAAACTGGTGAGGAAGGTGACTGCTGAGTCTGTACAATTGACTTGATCTTTTTTATATTGAAAAATTGTTTACCATGTTCAGGAAATTTTCAAAATCCTGTCTAATATTTCCTCCATGCACACTCCTTGCTAGGCTTTAGGAGAAGCTGTTTACAAGGATAAGAATTGATAATGAACTCTGTATGCCTTCCTCATAGAGGAGCACAGCAACAGTTGTATACACACTAAGATACACTGAGTACTCCAACTGTGGGTCCCTTAGGGCAGCTCTGTGTCTCCATTTTTATATGACCCATTTGCCTCTTGACATAGCTCCAGACTCCAAAATAATCCTCATTTATTTTCACAGCAAAATAACTATAGCATCATTTGCAATCAGTCTAGTTGCCAAAAAGTTGGGGCACCACCCCACCTACTGTCTCTTGGCCATTTAGAAGACTTTTCCAGGTTACACTCCAACAAATGTAGGCAGAGCAATTTCCTTATTTCCTCTACACCATCTGCCTCTTAGTCCTGACATCATCTATCCTTTCAGGATGCCAATGGTCCTCACCAGACTGTCATCTACTGGCACAGTGTCTTCAGTAAGCTATAGTCATCCTTACCTCTTGTCCTCACAAAGGGTAATGACATACTCCTAACAGGTTGAGGGAAAAAATGGACACTTAGCACAGAGAAATCACATAACTGACTCTAGGAGTGGCTGCTGTTAGAATCATCAGGTCAAAAACCAATTCATGATGCCTTACCTGACCTCATCTATTCAGTTCTATCTTCCACTCATTTCCCTGCTACCAAAACCTGAGCTTTGTTAAACATCTTCCTGTCTCTTCACATTTTATGAGGTTAAATATTACATGGCTACTTATACAGGGAACACATCTTTCTTCTTTCTGGAACCTTCCTGTCTTTCATATTCATCATCAAGATAAGAAAACTCCTCCAGTGACTGATAATAGGGGAAATGAAATGTTTTGGGGGAAAATATAAATCTCATCCATGTTATGGGTATGTGCCCTTTGATCCAAAATACACAAACTCCATTTTTTGGTAGATTTCTGTTTAGGTAATTAAAAACGTCAATTAGAGGACATCCATTTTTTCTTCTTTCTCCCACTGAGTTCCTGTTGATATTTTTTATAAATGAGTTCTCCACAAGATTGAGATGAATCATATAACAGTTGCAAGCCTTATTCATGCAATCTCCTTCTATTATGTGTATTTTTACTTCCAATAACATGAGAATGGGACATGAGTTGTGTCTGTTGGTCAGTAAAGCATGATTTTCTAATAACATATGTGCAATCAAAGATGACCTTGTTTAGAACAATTGGGTGGATACCACAATAAAGATAACAAAGGATGAGAAAACTGGAGAAGGAAGGGGTTTCGGACCAATCCTGAGGAATCACCTGGAGTCCTGTCCTACCCATGAAAAAGCAGGGAGACTTCCTATAATTTTTAAACTATCCGGATTTTCACCTTTACAAACAAATGACAAGATTTTAACTAATTTTTTCGATTGAGTCCACTTCCATTCCCAAACAGAACTAGGATGGACACAGAGTGAGCCATCAATGTAAATATTAAAGTATGAGAATAAACTAGGTTTATGTTGCCAATAACTTTGGAGTTTACTCTAATACCACCAAATGCTTGTAATAACCCTGCCGAGGACATGTGTTATTGCTTCAACTTTTCAGAAGAGCACACCAGTGCCAAAGCCAAGCAAAATTAGTCATTTCAGGCGTTTGTGACCTCTAGGGATATTTTAATCATGAAAGACGGGTATCCTGACTTCCTGGTTCCAGGTCTTGTTAATAGAGTCACAAACCTGGAAGCTTTGCCTGTGCATAAACAGAAGAGGATTTTTTCCTCCATAGTTTTACAGTGGCCAGGCTCTGACTCATGGAGGGAGAATCAGCCTCCTCATTATGTTGCAAATTCCATGAGCACACACCAAGTGCTGTTTTCTCTAACAAGCTTAAGTAGCTTCCTTTCAGTCTCCTTCAATCAACACTTGGAGAACTGTGCTCAGGTTGAGGGGAATTCTACTTGGTTTTAGATAGACTCTTTGATATGCTCACAATTCACTGATTTTTGTTTTATCCCTGGAGTCTCAGGTAGAGCCAACCCACATGTGGTGGTAGGAAGTGAAGGGAGAGGGGAGGAGGAATGTGAGGGAGACACAAACACAGCACAATGTTTTCTTTCTGAGAAACTTCATCAAGGCTCCATTTCCAGTGACCTCACCTTCAAGCAATGCCAGCTTCTTTGCTTTAAATCAAAGTTGACTTGTGGTGGTGGTTCACATATTTGGAGACTTACAAGTCTACTGTTTCTGATGTTGCAAAGGGAAATCCTGAGGGTTAGTATCTGGCCTCTGAGACCAGGGTGGCTGATGATGTTTATTTCTTCCATGTTTCCTTTTGAGATCCAGAAGGAAGGTGCCTATGGAGGATGAGACTGTAGATGTGGCAAGCAACATTCAAACTGGGGCATTTAAGGGCATGAATTAGTGTTTTTGGGAAAACATGTAAATTAAGAATACAAGATTAAAAGTGGGATGGAATATAAAGAGCATGCTGCTATGATTCAGTTTCAATTCTCAATGATCTCTGCAATAAGCTTCCATGTTGAACAAAAGTTGCAATTATAAGTGAGTTACTGAATTAGATGTGTTAAATGCAAGGTAAAAAATGTGGTTACTGCAGTGAACATCAGAGTCAAAGCCACAATCAGAATACACTGGCCTTTCTAGACCCATAGTGTTGGCTACTGATCACTATTCTTAGAGTAAAACAAATAGGTAAAAAAAAAAATCAACTTGTTAATTAATCTGTATAAACAGAAGATGTCTATGTCAAATGAACAAAATTCTAAATGAAGTTGTAAAAACAGACTCACATAGCTCTTCCATCAATTCTAAGACCATAAATTCTATTAATTTTAGCTAAGGTATTAAGAAAGGATCTTTGTGACATTGATAAAATAGATGCTGTAGATATTTTTCCAGGTCTTTCTCAAAAAGACTTGTTGCCCCCTCCTTTAACTTTAACTTAAGAGGGTCCTTAATCATAGAATCATAGTTAGTATGATGGAGAAAACCAAGAAGAAGCAACTAAGACAGAGAGAAAAAGGAGATAATCAGATCACCAAAGGCAACCAGACCCTAGCTCTAAACAGACACTAGTTGCAGAAAAAAAAAATTGTGGCCCTCTAGTTATAGGAAAGACTTATATGGATCAGTTGATCTACCATGTGTTAGCTCAAGTTTGTCTCATCTTAAGTCTACCATGCCCTTTAATTCATTCTGATGCTCTAGAATTCTAGTTCCAGAGTATGTTACTGGAATACATGTATATCACTGTTAGCAGAATCTCCACATTGGCTCCTGAACTGTGATGTGGATGTTATTGTGGTAGAAAACATTAAATGCAAGCTATCAGAATTTCCTCTAATTGTGAAAATGTTTAACCATAAACAATGGAGCATTCACAAATGAATTTCAGACATGATTGCCAGCACTGATTAAAAGATGTAGGATTATTGGTGGGATTAGTGGATTAGTGGATCATAGCCCATTCTACTTGTCTATTGGTTAGTGCAAAGAATATATGGATCTTAGTGTATGATGATGCAATAATGTAATGTTGAATAAATATTGGCTCCAATTGTAGGTGTTATACAAGTTAAGGCTTCATTGTCTCAGAAAACTAACACAGTGCTTTCTCCCTTCATACCTATTAATAAAGTTCACAAGAATCATTTTACTATAGCTCAAAAACAATTAGGATAAACCCCCTCTTGCCTCAGGGTACGTCTCCTATCCTCATTGTTATAATTTAGTTTTCAGGGATCTTTGTAACCTCCATGAGATATCATACTAGCCCATTACATGATTGATATGTCCTAAAACCCAGTAAGGCATTTTAAATTTTACAGGATGGGAAATAATTACAACAAAATTCTGCAGACTTTTACCTTAGTGACATTATCTTTGGATCCAGGAATTCAAGGCATGGCAGCACAGCCTTCCAAAGCACTGATTTATCAGTCTTTTGCCCCTTACCTATGAGTATAACTTCTAATCTTTTACAATATTTGTAAATGTGAAATTTCTAATTCATGGTGAGGTCATGGGGAAGGGTTTTAACAGTAGACTAAGGTTTCTGTGAAAGGAACTCTGCCTGCCGCTTTTGCAGATTCAATGGTGCTTGAAATGTTGATAGCAAATATGTATGCCATCTGGTGCCTTTGGCAGTCCCCTATAAATGAATCATCATCTCTGTCCTTTGAATTTGGAGTGAATTCTTGCTGTTATCTATAGGTAACTAATTTCTTTAGAGAAACAACTTTGGAAAAATTACTGGGTCTGGTTCTAAGATGTAAATATCTTTTATAGATAACATACACTCTGTTATATGAAAGTGCAACAGTAATATAAATAGGCAGAGCACTACAGTCCTTCTCAGACATTCCTGAAGAATAAGGGTGCATTTAAGTTCCCTCAGTGAACTAAACTATGACTTATATACCTGTTGTTCACACTATTTTCAAAGGAGAGGTGTTCATATCTATAAATACACACCATTGCATGTGCTGTGGCCAATAGTTTGGATGATGGACACAGATTTGCAATGAACAGTAGTGAAACATTTGTGTGTAAAAACTTGAGTTAGTAGTTTTTAGATAGACTTTTCTGGATGAACAGAGGAGGAGGAGTTGGAGGAGGAGGAGGAGGAGGAGGAGAAAGAGAAGAAGAAGAAGAAGAAGAAGAAGAAGAAGAAGAAGAAGAAGAAGAAGAAGAAGAAGAAGAAGAAGAAGATTAAATGTGAATGCTCAGTTAAGTGTGACCTCAGTAAAGGAGAATTCTAATAATCAACTGGAAAGAAAGACCCATTCTGTGGCTAGTACTCAGCCTCTTTCCCAAGCCACTGCTGTCATCACTAATGGGCTTGTGAACAAAGTGGCTGTGATGACAGGATAGAAGTTATGCATGGGTTCAGTAACAAGGCTTCCATTCAGCAAGGAAGACTTGACTGGTGTTAGTCTCTAGTAGCAAAGAACAACCCTAAATCTCAATATAGCATCCTTTTTATAGGGATTAGCAAATACCTGATGGCAGGTTGATTTTATTGGATTGCTTCTTTCATAAAAAGGCAATATTTTGTCAACATTAGTGCAGAAGCTTGCTATGGATAGTTATCTGCCTTGTCTACATGCAATGATTCTGCCACCATCCAAGAAGTTAGACAATGTTATGCCCACCATCAATGTATCTCATTCACTTCACTACAAAATAAGTGTGCTAAGGGGCTCATGTTTTTTGAAAATTAATTTTACCATATATATCAACCATCTGAAATCAGATGACTTATCAAAATGTGTGCTGACTTTTATGACTCAAATGTAATACTGCCTGAGTGTCAGTACTGTACGTGGCTGGACTATGATTTTACACAAATCTAATTTGTTCACCATCAACATCATATATTTGGTGTTCTCTCTTCAATGGCCAGAATTCCCATGCTCATGAATTTAGTGGTGGTAATGGGAATGGCACTGGCACGATTGACTTTTCTCCCTAAAATACACATTGCTCTTAGATATTTATTTTGCTTCTTTCTCCCACAATCTTATGCTCCTCTATCCTAGAAGTCATGTAAATGAATGTTTTCACCAGAAAGCACAGAATTTTATTAATCTGGAAATTAAAGATACTGCCTGGCCACTTTACTTTTCTGCCTATGAGTCAACAAGAAAAGGTAGCTGCAATTTTGCCTGAAGTGGTTGATTCTGCTTTCAGGGAAAATTTAAATTCTGTTCCATGATAAAGATTCTGTAGACAACATTTTAATATTATTGTTCTCTGTGATTAAAACCAATGGGTATCATAAAGTCAAGGTTAGGTAGGATTAATAAGAGATTAAAGCATTCATAAGTGAGGATTTAAACATCTTGCCAGGAATATAGCTATGATTATGTAATGGAAGATGGAGTGGGTGGTTAAACAAGTAGCCAGGAACACCAGCTATGACCATATGACCAGACACAAAAAAGGAGATTAAAAGCACCATACATACATTCTCCTTATTTTTCTGTGAAGATGCTTGTTATGAATGTGTGTATGAGACCTGTTTTACATGAAGCATTTGCTTCCACCCCTTTGTTATCTAACATAAGTCTTATAGTAATTAGATACCTTTAACTTTACAACATGATGTTTAAATTACAAGATAAGAAGAGTAAACTGGACTTCACTTACACTTCTCCATAATATAGACAATGAACTTTCAGGTGTTCCCAGGATAATTCCATTCTACTATATAACATGATGACTTTGTCATTGTCTTTATTTTGTGATGAAGTTTGATTTAAACAGACAAGTATGTGTGCCAAGTTGGTGGTGGGTGAATATATGGATTAATCGTTTGAATACTTGGATGACTTGGAGACAGCCTTAGCAAAGCAGATTCCCTGCTAAATTAACAGGAAATTTCACTTATTTGAAATTCAAGCAAGAATAAATCCTCCAGTCTGTAGGCTTTGATTGTCTGGAGTTTTCTCTCTCCTTGATGTTCCAGTTAAAATATAAAGTCTTCCAAAGAATTCATCAAGTTTTGTCTTTGAATTAAGACCATAGCAATGAATTTCAAGTTCTACAGCATTTTGACCTACGGCTGGAACTAGATCATCAGTTGTCCCGAGTTCCTATATTGGACTCTGCAGATCTTGGACCTGCCAGCCTCTGTAATCCCATGAGCCAATTCCTTTAAACAAACAAACACATGTTCTCTTGGTTCTGTATCTGTGGATAATTCTGACTCATACAAGTACCAAATTAAGGATTAATTTGAAAGTGGAAACTTTTAGCATAGTACCTAGCAAAGTAATGACTTCATTTTTGCTTTGCTTTCTAAGGAGAAATAGGAAGGTATGGAGAGAAAGAAAATAGGCTGAAAACACTTCTTCACATGGGGGTTTATGTATAAGTTTTATCATTCACAAAACAGTAAAAACAAAATATTCCCAGATTGTTATGCACATCGTAGAGAGAGCTCTAGTTTCATCATTCTAAAACAATTGTGTCATTTTCCACAAAATTGATTTATTACAAATCAGAGAAGGCCTTGTAGACTTCATTGTTGCAGGTGCCTAAGACAATGAAGCATTTTTGCCATGAAAATATTCAAACATACATAACAGTTCAAAGAGGCTCCAACTGACCACACCATATTTACCACACAGACTTTACTAAGATTTCCTCTGATATGGTTTGAACTTTTAAAGGACACCCCACTTGACTTCATTCAGATATTCTGCACGGAGCCAAGTCTGTCAGTGAGCTTCATCCTATTCTTCTATATCTTTGCAATAAATTGAACCAATTCAATTGTACTTTGCAAGGTATATATTCATCTAAATATTTTTCTATAAATCATACTTGTATTGCAATGTCTATCTGTTATAGTTTTATTGGTATTGCACGTAACTTTAATATTTTACTAACACTAGTATCATAATAAAGTTGAGGTATTCAAACCCCAATGTGGCATAAATGCATGCTCATTCATCCGTTTGTAGATTTAACAATGTACAAAACTTCTGTCAGTTCTATCCTCAAGTATTTTGTGTATCTGATGGCATCATAATGGTATCATTTATTTAATTTGAATTTCTTAAAATTTCTGATTAAGATATGAATGTAAATCTATGTCTTATATTAAGCTTGTGTCATACAAACTTGTTTGACTCACTTATTTGTGAGTTTTATTATAATTTGGGGAAAAGGATATTTCTACTTAGAAAGTCATTTCTTGGTTCAGTTTATTTGTTTTTTCCTTTTCAATCTGAGAGTTTTAAATTACTGTTTCTTTCTTATGTTGCTTAGACATTTCAATATAATATTTAAAATTAGTGATGGGAGTAGACATATGTTGGTTCAAATAGAATATGGTAAACCATTCTGTCTTCCACCATTAAGTACAAGGGCTACATTTAAGTTCTTTTTTTAAACAGACACACTTTGCTACAGAAAGTCCCATTTTGTTCCCAGTTCACGAGGCTTTGATAAGCCAGGGATGTTGGGTTCATATTGTTACTTGTTTTCTAAATATTGAGGTAATTATGCTTTATTTTTACATCTTATATATAACATTTTCCTCTAGTGTTCTGGCATTAAAATCTATTTGTCAGTTATGCTTGCTTTTTTCTGAGTTTTGACTAAATATAAGCATGTTTTGAAACTTTCACCTATATTCATGAAGTATATGTACCTGATATTTTTATTTCTTTTTCATTAATTCCTACAATCTGCTGTACTCTCTCTCTTTTTACTCTGTTTGGTTGTGGACTGGAAGTTTTTAGACTGTAAGGCAAGGCACGTCATGTTTGTCTCATGCTTAATAGTTGTCTGAGTTCCTTTTCCCATTGATGTGATAAAACAAAAGCAATTTAAGGAAGAAAGGGTTTACTTTGGATCACAGTTCAAGGGTACATTCCACTGTTTAGGGGACATCAAAGTTTCAGGAGTTTGAATCAAAATCAAAAGTAGAGAAAAGTGAATGCATGTTCATCTGTCCCCATTTTATAAAGTGCAGGATCACTGCCAACAGTGGGCAAGATTTCCTACACCAGTTATTGCAGTAAAGACAATCTTTCACAGGCATGTCCAGAGGCTTGTCTCCCAGGTGATTCTAGAGTTTGTCAAGCTGACAGTTACTGGGTTAGAGAGATAGCAAGGCCATTAAAGGCCAAGTTTTGGAACCAAAACTTCAAATTGACAGTCACTAACCATTGCAGAGATCATTAAATCTATTTCCTTAAGGTCCAGTGTTTTGAAAATTGTTACCCCTTTTGTTTTTGTCTTCTGTGTATATGCTGATAATAAGATAGGTGGTAGATGCTATCCTTGCTTTAGGTGGGAAGAAAAGTTGCTTCTGCAGCTCCAACTTGTTTGGAAGTAGAATTTAGATGGATTTTAGGAGGTGGAAGCCAAACAGAACAAAACTTAACATTTTATCTCTGCTCTTATTTTTTTTTTCATTGAATTTGTGAACTTGTCAAAGCTCGGTCTTTGTTAAAGACCTCAGCTGAGCAACTAAAGATAGAAGCAATGCGGTATGTCTCAGGTTTGTTTAGATAATGATTAAACAACTTTTTGGCAATAATCCATATCTGTGCATAGTAAAGGTCTGCTCCCTGTTCTCTTGGTGGCCTGTTACAAAACTGATATGTTGAGCTTATGTAACCTAATCACAGCTATTTCCAAGAGTGTTTCTGCTTGGTGACAACTGGTCAAACTGTGCAGAGGGATTCATTATTGGAGCTTTCAGTTTATTTGGACTGAACATGATTCTGTCAGAAATAACTGGACTTTGTTCTTATCCATTATTTTTTCTCTGAATATAACCTCTGATAGCTAAAAACTTTTCTTTGTAGACAATGATCATTTCTATACAATGGCAACTTGCACATTGGCTAAGCATTTTTCCCATCTAACATGCTATTCCCCAACTTAATGTGCTGTATTGTCATAAATGACTAAAGTGGAAAATCCTTGCATAACATTTAATCTCACTATTCTTTATAATTACAGATGGAAATAAATGTTGATTGTATAAATTCAGGAATGAGACTATTTAGTGTGTCAATGGAATAACCCATATATTATTGTCTAATTTGCCAACATAAAATATCAGGTGCAATGAAGATCACCCTTTGAGAATTTCATATGGATGTACACACACACAAACACACACACAATATATATAATCAACCCTAACTTCCCACTCCATTTCCTCCATAAGCATGTCTGTCTTCCACCTCAGGACCTTTTCTTTGTTTAAATCTACTGAATCCATTTAGTGCTGCCTAAATTATTACAGGTGTGGAACCATGAGTAAACTACATGTGGCCACACTCCAGAAGAAAACATGATTCTCCCTTCCCCAGAAACCATCAATTGCCAAAATCTTGTTATCTAGGGATTGGGTGTCAGGAGCTTTTTCTTTAACCATCCTAGAATATTAACTGGGATTCCAGTACTCTTTACCAAAATTGTCTTCTGGTCTCTGCTATGTGGAATTCATTTATACTTTGAGACTCAATTATTATAAACTTAGTTCACTGATAATGTTCTCTGCGATTTATAAACACTGTACCTGAGGTTCTATTTAAACAGTGATTCTAAAAGCACCTGTCTTGTGGATAAAGGTTCAAGTCTATGTCTTTTTATTCTTTCAACACATTAATCTATAAATCATCACATCTCTCAACATATCTACCTGACACCTCTTCATTGTTCAAAATGTATCAAATAATGTCTTTTGCTGAATTCCAGACATGAACATGAATAAAGCTAATAGGGAGAGAACTGCAAGACAGAATTTGCTAAGATAGAAAACAAAAGATGCCATGCAAGGGCAAGATATTAAGAAGTTTTTTTAACTGGAATTGGGGAGCATTTTAGGGGCAAGATAGAAACTTAGAGCACTGGAAACTTCATGGAATCTATGAGAGTAACCCTAGCAAAGAATCTTAATAATATGGGACACAGAGTCTGAACAAGCCATCTTCTGTAATTAAGCAAAGCCTCAAGTACAGAATTGGAACTAACCCATGCACAAAACCTTTGACCTACAGTTTGTCCTGCCTACTGGGACTTCAGCTTAGCAGAATCATCATCAAAGAGACAAAAGAGACTTCACCCAGCAACTGATGGGAACAGATGTAAAGTCCTATGGCCACATAATCAGCAAAGCTCTGGGAGTCCTACAGAGAAGGGGGAGTGTAATAGATTTTTCTTTGGGCCACCGGTTCCCAAATAATGACACATAGACTTATTAATTATGAAAGGTTGACCTTAGCTTAAGTTTGTTTTTAATTAGCATTAATAACTTCATTAACCCATTTCTATTAATCTACATTCTATCACATACTGCCCGACCTGTCTCCTCTCTATTCTCTTATACAACTACATTCATCTCCTACATCCTTTGTTTCTTCCTGTAAGTCCTGCCTATGCCTTATGTGTAGCTATTGGCTATTTAGCTCTTTATTACACTGATAACTGCAATATATCTTCACACAGTATCCAAATATTCCACAACAGGGGAGGAAATATTAGAGAAACCAGAGGGGTCAGAGACACCATGAAAAAATGGCCCACAGAATCAACTGATAGAGACTCATGGGGGCTCACAGAGATCAGGGAGCTTGTAAGGGTGAGATCTAGGTGCCCCGCAAAATGTTATGGTTGAGTAGCTTGGTATTTTTATGGGATTCCTAAAAGTGGAATCAGGGTCTGTCTCTGGATCTTTTGCCTGCTTTTGAAACCCTTTTTCTCCTATTACGTTGCCTTATCTAGCCTCAATGTTATGGTATATGCCTGTTATTATTGTAGCATATTTTGCTATGTTTTATTGATGTACCTAGGAGGCCTGCTCTTTTCTGAGGGGAGATAAAGGGGGTATGGATCTGGGTGGAAAAGAGATGTGGGGGATAGGTGGTAGAGGGGAGGTAGGAGGGAGAGAAAATTGTGACTGTGGATGTAATACATGAGAGAACAACACAAGTACAAGAAAAAAATCTTTTCTACTTCTTGAGTTCTAGAATACCATGGCAGGAGATTTTTGTAACTGCTAATGATCAACTAAATCACCATTTGTGTGCATGGGGGTGGGTATGAAGAGACATTTTGTTTCCTAAAAGTCTCCAGGTAGTTTGAAGGTCCAGCATGGGTGTAACTATTGAATTAAAGACTAGAGTGAAGGGTAGTGAACAGAGTAATCATGAGATGACTAGAACTATCAAGGTCATGATGTCATCAAGTCCTGCAGACATATTTGTGAATAGAACTTTACCTGGAAAGCTGCTGTAGTCACTAGGGAGTTATAAGCAGAGAGGCAATGAAATCCCATCTGTATATCACATATGGAGAAGTCACTGAAAAAGTTAATTGTAGTACGAAGACCCATAGATGCACATAGATGATCCTATTGAAGGTGAAAGCAATTGACAGAGATGCAGTGAGGAGATGTATCTGACAAGCACTAGAACTTAGTATAAAGGCTTAAGAAATGATGGTTAACAGGTACAGTAAAAAGAGAAGTCAGGAATCATGACCTCCATTTTGGGTTTGGTTTTCCCACTCATCAAACAATGCTAATAAACACAATGGAATAAGATTATGGTAGAGCCTGGCATTTAATCCCAGCACTCAGGAGGCAGAGGCAGGTGGATCTCTCTGAGTTCGAGGCCAGCATGGTCTCCAGAGTGAGTGCCAGGATAGACTCCAAAGCTACACAGAGAAACCCTGTCTCAAAAAACAAAACAACAAAAAAATATTATGGTAGAAATTAAGTTTTGGGTATTTTTAGTTAGAAATTCTGTGAAAAAAATATTGGCAGAAGTGACTGGGAGGAAAAGCAAGCCAACAAAAAACACCTGGAAATTCTGAACCCCAGGAGGACAGACATCTGACCAAATTTTCACTGTAAATAGGTCCTGCCTAAAAATGTGCATTTTCTGTTGTTATTGTCATGGTGATTGGTTTTATATTCTTATTTTGTTCATTTTTCCATATAAAATTTTCTCATTTGCCTTCTTAAAAAAAAATCTCTCAGTACTAGAATAAGTTCTTTAAAACATACTTGATTTAAG
Organism: Cricetulus griseus; assembly: GCF_003668045.3. Lineage (NCBI taxonomy): Eukaryota > Metazoa > Chordata > Mammalia > Rodentia > Cricetidae > Cricetulus > Cricetulus griseus. Next base: position 81,255,005 of record NC_048595.1, on the reverse strand, counting down.
TTGTTAGACTTTTCTTTGTCATTTTTATATTGTTTCCTTTGGATATAGAAACAAAACAAATGTATAGGTTTTATTATGTTTTGAAATTGTCAATGTACATACTCCAGATGGAGATGGTAAGTCATCTAAAAAATATAAAATGTGTTGCTTGGGGAGGTAGCAGAGAAAATGCTGAAGTCATGAACATAGCCACTCAGTTTGGTCATGGTGGAAGGTACAGATAGATTTCAAATATAAGAATTTGTTATGGCAAATGTTTCCAAATAGAAGGGGTTTATCCTATTTTCTGTCTCCAAACCAGTGTTTGTTTTTCTACGTTATGAATACTGTTAGACATTATGCAAGAGAATGCCATTGACTGGATTTTCTGCCTGTGGCCTGGGGTTTAGCAATTCATCATTTCCACTGGAACTTTCTGAGAGGCTCTGGGAAATGCATGAACAATATTAGAGTGGTTATGATGATGTGAGCAATTAAAGAACACGACAAAAATTTCACAAAGTGGAAGCAAAACATTTTGATATTTTGAAGAGATCTTAATCACATCGGATACTCTCATTTTACATATGGGAAGATTAAGTCTTAATGAGGGGAAGTAACTTGCCTGGAGGTGCAGAGTTGAGATTAAAGCGGAATCATCTGTATCCAATGTTCTCTATTTCAAAATTCATGAATTGGGAAGAATGGGCCCAAACTCCTGGCATCAGTGCAGTAAGGAATCATATAAATGGGAGTTAATTGGCCTCACCTGGGCCTCCTAAGGGGAGGGCTAGCACAAGTCATTTGTATTCTAGTTAAACTATGCTAAGTGTCACTCAAACTGACAGGAGCTTTTCCTCTCATTGTGGACTTGTACAGAAAGGAAGATATCATGCATGATTATATTAGTATTTAGTGATGTCTAATGTGAGTTTGGAAATAGAAAAATTAAGCTGATAAGTTAGGTTTAATCACCTACTTGGTGGAACAAAGAGACTCAGGAGGTTGGCCCTCCAGTCCTCTTCCTGCTGAACCACTGAACATTTTTTTCAACTAGACTTCTTGAATTTCCTGAGAGAGGAAGTAGTGCTAAAGGGAGGAATCCAGCCCTTCAGATGGAAGGGAAACATATGATCCCAGCACGTTTGTTTAGTCTTCCTATGACTCAGATAGAGCAAAAAGCTCATTAATTTTGAATTGGTGATAATTTGTACAGGGTCCAGTCTGGAGTTTACCTTTGCTTTATCTGGCTGAAAGGATTTGAAAAGCAAATTAACGGTGTAAACAGGATAGGAGGCAGCAATATTTAACCTCTCTAAGGGAGCAAACTTTCTCCTAGTATCTTTAAAACACCATTTATCCATGCAGAGATGGCATGCTAGTTACAGGTTGTCCTTATCTACTTATTATAGAGCAAGCTCCCATAATTTTAACTAAGAGACATATTCAGCTTGGATTGAGCCAATATATGTATTTTTGAGAAGTCAATTTGCATTTATTTCACATCCATCAAGATTTTAAAACTATTGACACTAACTAGGGCAGGTCTTGGCTATCATAATTAGGTATACTTAAAAACTTGTGACTTCTATTAAAAAGAAAGATTTGTGTGGCATATGGAACAGAATAAAGAATGGGTATGAATAAATATGAAAAATGCCCACAGAATAAATAAATGCCTTCAGCTAAACTTTCTGTTTATTATATTACATATATGTACATACATATGTGAACATGACATATAAGTACATATTCTATATTACATGAAATTCAATCCCTTTAGTAATCAGGAATCTTTACAGAGATTCTAAAGAATATGCACATAGATATGGAAGTGGGGACTGAGATTAAATCCTGAGAATACAGGTGGGTGTTAGTCCTGATGCTCACATGAAAAGTAAATCCAGAATTCTGGGGTTCAAAACAGAAAGCAAAAGCATATTCCAGCTTTCAGAATAGAGATCAGTTTGCCCATTCTATTTGTTATGCATAGGTCACTGGCCACTACATTATGCCCATCAACAATCAGGATAGATCTTTCCCACCTACCTCTCTCAGACTCAAAGTTCATTTTTTTTCTGGGTATGTCATCAGAGACCCACCCAAATAAGAACTTGCCAGGATTTTGGATATTCTTTAATCCTTGTAAAATTGGCACCTAAGTTACTAACTATTATGCCTTCTATAAGGTCATGTCATCAAGGGTGGGATTATCTTCCTCAAGGAATTCCAAAGGTTCTTACAAAATGATATCTACTATAGAAATAAAAGCTTATTACAGAGTACCAGGCTATAAAAACATAAACAAACCTTATTGCTACTTTAAACTTACCAAATGATTAAAAATTTAAGCAAAAGAAAGAATTTTAAGTAGAAATATTTATTTCATGGAAATTGTTCCCACTCAATTCATTTTGTTCATATTCTTTATCTCCCCCAGCTCCTCCTATATTCAAAAAATGAAAGAAAGCAAAACAAAACAGAGCTTTGATGAGCCTGGCTTTAAAAGAAATACACTGTTTGTAACTTTTGTTTAACAAGTTATCTTGACTAGAATTGCTAGATTTCAATTCTCAGACAATAACCCAACTTCTAGCTTGTACTATCCACTATCATGGATTTCTTGGTTTCTGAGTTATATTTTACTCATGTTTATATCCAAAGGTCTTGAGCTAGGTACTCAACTCAACCTTAATATTATTAAACAAATAAGGAAGACATGGGCATGCTTAAGATCAAGATGGTCAAGAGAGCAAATAGTTCACTAGGCACGCAATCAGGATACTAGCAGCTCCCCAAAGTCCTCTTGTAGGAATCTTCTCCTCAATGCAAAGTAGTTATAGCCACCAGTTGAAGGGTTAAGTGTTGTTTTTTTTTAATGAGTGGCACCAGATTAATATCAGTCATAACCATGATAACCTAGTGAAAATGTTTTAAAATACATTTTTATCTTTCCTAACTGCAAGAACTGGCCATCTAAACCCAAAAGGACTGAAACAGGAACCATTGCCAAGATCCATTTTCACCTCTTTATTGATAAAATAAAATGAATATCTGAACAAGTAATGATTGTAGAATTGACTATTCTCTGCATAGAAGCAAAACCTAATTAGTCTAAGATAATCAGAGCAACCTCATTCTTCTTTCTAGTATTTGGATTATACATATCATGTTTCATAATTATATCTAAGGAAACATGCAAGTCTCCTGGCAAACTTGTGAGAAAAAAGTTTCTTCATGCTTTTGTTTGCATATGGCATTTTTTATTGAAAGAAAATTATTAATTCTATATAGAACTCCATGAAAAAGAAGCCAATACCATCTCTGTATTATTGGTAAGACAAATGTCTCCCTCACATATGATTTAATGTGTTGGGGTGCAATTGATTATAGAGGTATATTGTTTGTATTATAAAAAATAAAGCCGGCCTGAAGATCAGATTGCAGAGATAAGCCAGCAGTTAGACAAACACCTAGTTAAGAGCTAAGCTACTAGTTAGTCACATACCTAAGCCACTAGTTATCAACAAAGGACAGGCAGTGGTGGCTACAACTTTAATCCCAGCATCAGGAGACAGAGACAGATGGATCTCTGTGAGTTCAAGGCCACTCTGGGCTACTCGAGAATGAATCAGTCTAAAAGAGAAACAGCTCTTTGTTCCCAGCTCTTGGAATGACACAAATTTAATCCCAGCACTATAGAGGAATAAAGATTCAGTGCAGTTAGGTAGCTGACAATTTGTGGACAGAGGATTGCCCTTTCAGTCTAAGGTGGAGGTAAGAGAGAGTGGCTGGATATTTTGCTTTTCTGATAATCAGTTTGAACCCCAGTATCTGTCTCTAGGTTTTTATTATTCATGGTACATGTGATGTTTAGACAAGCTGTAGTGAGCCAGGCTTAAAAATAAACTTACATATTGAAGATAGCCAAGAAGACTACACAAAGAACACAAATCCCTGGATCATTGATGATATGGAAAATTAAATGATACACAGGAAATCCAATTCTAGGGAAAAAATAGATAGACATCAATAGATCATAAGATTTGCTTATTATGTAAGCTTTCAAATCAGAACTATCTGTCAATTTTAACTAAGAACACGGTAATGTGTACAGCAGGCTACCCATGGGTGCATCACTTACCCATATCACTACTCATGAAAAACACTAGTTTTTTTTTCATTTTTTATTTGAATTGGAAACAAGATTGTTTTAAATGTCAATCCCATTTCCTTCTCCCTACCCTCCTCCCCTACCATCCCCCCAACTAAAACCCTACCTATAACATACCCTTTCTGCTCCCCAGAGAGGGTGAGGCCTTCCATAGGGGGGACTTCCGAGTCTATCATATCCTTTGGGATAGGGCCTAGGCCTACCCCTGTGTGTCTTGGCTCAAGGAGTATCCTTTTCTGTGGAATGGGCTCCCAAAGTCCACACCTGTACAAGAGATAAGTACTGATCTACTATAGTAGGCCCCATGGATTTCCGAGATCTTCTCACTGACACCTATGTTCCTGAGGTCTGGATTAGTCCTATGCTGTTTTCCCAGCTATTATTCTGGGGACAAAGAGCTCCCCGTTGTTCAGGTTAACTGTTTCAGTGGGTTTCACCAGCCTGGTCTGGACCCCTTTGCTCATCACACGTCCTTGTCTGCAACTAGATGCCAGTTCAGTTGAGTGATTAGCTGTGGGTGTCTGATTCTACTTCCACCAGCTACTGGATGAAGGCTATAGGATGGCATATAAATCAGTCATCAATCTCATTATCAGGGGAGGGCATTTAAGGTAGCCTCTCCTCTTCTGCTTAGATTGCTAGTTGGTGTCATCTTTGTAGATCTCCAGACATTTCCCTAGTGCCTGATTTCTCTTTAACCCTAAAATGTCTCCCGATATTATGACATCTTTTATCTTGTTTTCTTCTATTCTTCCCCCTGACTCAACCTTTCTGCTTCCTCATGTCTTCCTCACCCCTCCTCTTCCCCCTTTCTCATTCTCCTAGCTCCCTCTCCCCTCCCCCCATGCTTCCAATTTGCTCAGGAGATCTTGTCCCTTTCCCCTTCTCCGGGGAACCATGTATGTCTCTCTTAGAGTCCTCCTTGTTACCTAGCTTCTCTGGTGGTGTGGATTGTGGGCTGGTAATATTGCTCTATGTCTTAAATCCATATATGAGTGAGAACATACCCTGTTTGTCTTTTTGTGATTAGGTTATTTCCCTCAGGTTCTTCTAGTTCCTTCCATTTGAAAACACTAGTTTTATTGTTTTCCTGAAATTAGAACTTGGAAGGAAGGGGATTTTAGGTTAGTATCAAAAATCCCAAGGACATTTATCAAAACATGCTGTTGATGATGCCTTCATTAGTCACAATCACACTCAAATCATGAGAAAACAATAGTTGAATAGCAAAGGTAGTCAGCTGGTGAAGACAGGAGAGCATAGTGAAGAGTCAATGGATTTCCAAAGTTGACTGTGGACTCCCCTGGGAAGGAGGGCAGTGGAAGAATCATGGGTTCTGTAAAAATGCTATTATAAATGGCTTGTCTTTCCATTTCCTGTCCACATGTACTTCATTTTGTAATTAAAAGTGAATTTTAGTTAGGCTCTTTATAACCCAAGGAACCAAACATGAATATGTAACCATTGAATAAATACTAGTAAAATGATTTAATAATTAAATTATGTTTTTGACTTTCATCTCTAAGAATAAAACAAAAATGAACCAAGAAAACAAACACCCACCTATTTAAAGTCTACCCTTTCCTTCTAGTATCTATTGTAGTTATTTAGTGTCAGTTGATTGTCTACAAATTCAAAAGCATAGGTAATAAAAATATAACCATTCTCCTCTACAAGATGAGTATTCCTGAGTTGTAAAATGCTACCCTCTGAGCTACCAACAACAGGGTTATTGACTACCTATAATAATCTCTGCACATACACACCATTTGCTGTGAATAAGAAATAATTCTAACACTTATACCATCCAGGAGAGAAATGGAAAAGTCTAGAGACACTTTGACCTTTCAGTTTTCACAGCTGACAGGTTATTACTGGAATACTGGGGCAGGAGTCACAGTTCTCACTTAATGACCTGCCCTACTAAAGAAAGAATTTCTACCACAATATCAATTGTGTCACAAGAGAGACATACCCTGTCCTATAGAATAACTTGCACTCAGTAGAAGTACCCTACTCTTGAGGATATATATTATATATATATATATATATAATATATAAATGAACAGAATAAATAGGATCCATGCATAATGGACATTTATTAGATTTTGTTATACAATACAGAGCCTGGGTAATCCAACAATGGGAATGTGTATCTTTGTGGAACTGAGAATGAAGACGCTTCTCAGTCTACGTAGGTGCACTTCTTAGAAATCTAGCTTATAGTCTAGGGGACTCCTGGGGAAAGGTCAAAGAAGCTATGTTCTGATATCAGTAACAGAGCATCTACAGGGTGAATACTTCTCCATCAAGAACTGAAGGCTGAAGTTGGCCAGGCAAAAGCAACACTACATTTCTCTCAGACCTACTTGTATCTGGGCTATCCTTGGCAAGCATCTTCTTGGGTTAGTTAATCCTTTTAGGAAAATACCATCAAAGACTTCCCAATTCCCCCAACCCCAGTGGAATCTAGTTGACAAATAACATTGATTATCAAAATGGCTTTGGAGACTTATCAATTATCACTTCATATTTCCTATTAGGCTAATTAAGGCTCAGGAATCACATAATCTGTTTTCACTGTATAGTCCATTGTACAGGTCACAAAAATAGTTGAAAGTAGCATAGTTCAAACTTGGATAACAGTCATTAGAGCAATAGTGAGGAAGAGAGGCATCTACTACTCAGAGATAATAAATCCATGGTTTGCTATGCTTTAAGGTTAAGACATCCAACCTGGGGGGGGTTAATATTTAATAGTGCATACTGTTCTTTTAGAACACAAGAATTTGATTTTCAGCACTCACACCTGATAACTTGCATCTGCCTATAACTCCAACTCCAGGATGATCCAAAGCTTCTGGTATCTACAGGCACCTACCCTACCCTCCCCGCACACACCACAAAAACTAAAAAAGTAAAGGTAAAATATCTAATTCAAATAAAAAAATTTAAAAAATACCTTCTTAGCAAATGTTTGTTGAGATTCTGTTACATTAGAATTGTCACGTTTTTTATTAGAAATAAAAAAAATACCGACAAAAAATGAATAGGAAGTTTTCTAAATGTGAATACGTGTTCTGGCCTAGATATTTCATGATCCCAATGAGTGATACTTTACTTTAGCTGTTCCTGGGCATCTCTGTTTATTTTCTTTCTGTAGTACACCCTTCCTTGTTTTTTGGAATTAACATTGAAATTTCCATTGGCAAAATACATTTCCTTAGGTATTTTCGATATCTATCTATAACGTGGGTAGAACTTTTGGCTTTTAAACTTTCTTACTATGTGAAGGAATGTGTTGCAGGCTACCTGTTCTGACTTTGTCTCCTTTGGAGTGAATTAACTAAAGAATGGAAATCCTTGAAGCTGATTCCTACTGAACTTGAATAGTTTTTAAGAGAATGCCCACAATCCTCTACCTAGAGTGGACTGCTTCATTCTTCTTCTTCCTCCTTCTCCTCCTTCTCCTCCTTCTCTTCTTCTTCCTCTTCTTCTTCCTCTTCCTCTTCTTCTTTATTATTATTATTATTATTATTATTATTATTATTTTCATTTATTTTAAATACCAACCACAGTTTCCCCTCTCTCCTCTCTTCCCATTCCCTTCCCCAACATCTGTTTTTCCTCCATCCATTCCCCCTCCTTTCAGAAAGGGGCAGGCCTCCCATAGGAGTCAATAAAGCATGGTATATCACATTGAAGCAGGACCAAGCTCCTCCCCTGCATCGAGGCTGAGCAAGGCATCCCTACATGGGAAATAGATTCTAAAATGCCCTCTCAGGCCAGGCGTTGTTGGCTCATAGCTGGGCATTGGTGGCAAACACCTTTAATCCCAGCACTAGGGAGGGAGAGTCAGGAGGATCTCTGTGAATTCGAGACCAGCCTGGTCTACAAATAGCTAGTTCCAGGACAGCCTCCAAAGCCATAGAGAAGCCCTGTCTAAAAAAAATAAAAAATAAATAAATAAAACAAAATGCCAGCTCATTCACCAGGGACATGTCCTAATCCTACTTCTAGGGGCCCCACAAACAGACCAGGCTACACATGCAAAGGGGCTAGGCCCATCCTATGCAGGCTCCCTGCTGTCTGTTCAGAGCCCATGAGCTACCACTGACTCAGGTCAGCTGTGTCTGTGGTTTTCCTTGTCATTATCTTGAATCCACATGCCCATACAATCCCTCCTTGCTCTTGTCAACTGGACTACTGGAGCTCTGCCCAGTGCTTAGCTGTGGATCTCTGCATCTACTTCCATCAGTTATTCGATGAAGGCTTTTTGTTGACAATAAGGGCAGTCACCAATATGATTAAAGTAGCAGGCCAGTTCAGGCACACTCCTATCTTACACCTTTCAGAATGTCTAATTTTTTTTAAAAAAAAGCCAAGGACAGACTATCTTGGAAAGGCTATGGAGTAAGGTGAGCACTCCTCTCTCACTGGTATGAGTAAACATTTGTACAGTCACTTTGGAAATCAGTATGAAAGTTTTTAAGAAAATTGGGAATCAATCTAACTCAACACCCAGCAATAACATTCTTGGACATATATCCAAAGATGCTCAATCGTACCACAATGACACTTGCTCACCTATGTTCATAGCATCATTATTCATAAGAGCCAGAAACTGTAAACAACCTAGATGACCCTCAACCAAAGAATGTAAAAACAAAATGTGGTACATTTACACAATGGAGTATTATTCAGCATTACAAAACAATGACATCGTGAAATTTGAAGGTAAATGGATGGAACTAGAAAAAATCATCCTGAGTAAGGTAAGCCAGTTCCAAAAAGACAAACACAATATTTACTCACTTATAAGTGGATAATAGATGTAAAGCAAAGGATAACTAGGCTAAAATCCACAGCCCCAGAGAACCTAGGAAACAACGAGAACCCTAAGAGGGATGTATGGATTTTTCTAGGAAGTAGAAATAGATGAGATCTCCTGGTAAACTGGGGATGGGGGAGGGTAGGTCAGGGGATGGGGGAATGGGAATATGAGGGATCAGGTTGGTCAAGTTGGGGGTGAGATGGAGGACGAGAGTAATGAAAGAGATATCTGGAAAAGAGGGGTCCATTCTGGGGTTGGGAGAAACCTGGTGCCCAGGAAACTACCAGGAATCCACATGGATGAGCCAGCTAAGATTGCTCCATTCTTAATCATTTTTCATATCAAAATTAGGCTAGACAGAGAGGAAGCTGGAACATTTGTGCTGTCTTTTCTCTTTGCTTATAACTGGAAACTCTGGTGGTAGGAGGACATTTTTCTCCACTTTTAGTATGTCTTCTCATTTATAAAATATGAGCAAGGAATTAGGTCATTCATAAAGGATCTTTTAGCACTATGATCTAAAGCTCTACTTAATTTAACAACTTCTTTAACTTGAAAAGGTAAACTAAGCATCCAGCATAGCCAAGAAATGGTGCTCCAGTACCATAATGATACACTACTAGGTGTCCATAAAATACTACCCCTGTGGGCACTATGGGCTTCCAAGAGCCCTGAAAGATCTTTTCTAGACTCTCTGGTTGATTGAGTAAACTTTCCTCTGTTATTGCTCATCATATCTTTGTGTGCAGCTACAGTGGGGAGTCTTTGCTAGACCTCTATAGGGATAGATAATTATTCTTATTCAAATATTTGTCTGTTGGTCAGTGTGTAAATATTATTTCTTTGTATTGTGTAAATGACAGTGATATTGGTAGGAGATGGGTGATGGCATTAAATACGTGGACAGACACGTAGGTATGAGACAAGCTTCTGAACACACCATTGTGTAGTCTTGCCTTTGGTTACCAGTTCTGCCATGTGCTCACTGTATAACTTCAGGAAATGGTCTGGTAGTTTGCTTTAGTTACCTCATCTGTAAATGATTACATTTGATGAGATCAGAAGTTATCAAATTTGTATTTGGCAGACAAAAGCAGTGGGAAAGAACTTTTACTTAAATAAAGTCATACAAGAAATTCCCATATATAAATAGTTCCCCAAACTATTTACATTACAAGTGACAGAAACTGAATTCAAACAAGCTTAGAAGTAAAGTGGGAAATACATTTTCTCAAATAACTAGAAAATCTAAGGGAAAGAACAATATCAGACACGGCGAGAGGTGGGCTCAAAAGCTGCCATCAGAGATCCACATCACCATTTCTTATGTACCTATGTGGACTTAGCTCCATTCTCAAATTGAACCTCAACATGTGGTGGGAAAATGACTAGAAATCAAGGGGGGAGAGACCTTTGTTCCTTCTCTGGTTCCTATCTCTGCATCAGTCACTAGTCAAGTTCAAGTTAATAGTGTGCCCCTTTGGTTAAGGAAATGAAGTGCTGAGGTGTCCTTCTAGTCTTCTGTCCAGTCAGAATGCTACAGAACCAGAAATGGGACTATTCTTCAGAGAGAATGAAATCAAGGATGTGTAAAGAGGAAGAAATCCAATAATCACAAAAAGAATAAAGGAAACTAGAATTGTTCTCACTGGACATAAAAGAATTGTTTGTTTGTGGTTTTGGACTTGATCACAAACATATTTTCAATAACTACCTAATTTACTGGACAGAACCCAAAGAAATGGACTAGGTTTTCTGAAAGTTATATTGTTTTTAAAGCCTAGACCAGTAAACAATAAAACAAGACATAACCCTGTACCCATCCCTTTCTTGTATCAATCCCATATCCTTTTACTTTCTGTGACTTGGTTATTTAGAAAACAAACACAAAAGCTTGCTATCTCTGCTGTAATGTTTTCTCTTTCTCCAAAAAAAATTTGTAATCACTTGAGGTTAGGCACTGTCTTTGCACAGGGCAGCAAACTCAGAGAGAATTATTACTCATATGAAAAAATAAGGAACAAGTATAGAAATCGATTGTCAGATGGTTGATGTAAATTGTTTTCTGTGAGTACTCAATGAAATCACTTTGTCTAAATTAACCATTTTCATTGGAAGAGACACATCCAGAAAGAAAGCCTTCCTTTTGTATTCTGGGGGGTCATTTAGAAGGAGAGCCAAACTCCAAACCCCAGCATGCTATTTCCAAGATCATTTTTTTCCAATTGGTGCCTCTTTGGTGGATATTCAAACCAACAGTGATTATTGACAACAAATTTCAAATTGTGCTGTTTTTCTTTTGAATTATTTCTATGTCTCCTCACCTTTAAGAGAGGACATAGTCACCTTATTACAACAAGCCCTATCCTAAGGGTCCAACATCATTCTCATTGCACAGTGATTTTAATTTTAAGTACCTAAATTATATCTCCGGCCTCACTTCTTGTTTCTGGTCTTTTCTCAAAGAAACCATATCTGTAATAATGCCCCTTCATTGTTTTTCTTTTGTCATAAAATCCTTATTTAAGACTTGATTTATGGGTCACACTTTTTGATATACCCTGAAATATGCTTTGTTCGTAAAAGTGGCCTAGCGTCTACTTAGAACCCTGGGCATGTCCATGGTGTGCTGAGTTTATTTTTGTGAATATTTTACCAAGTTGAGATGAGTTATCATTTTGGATACCTAATACTGTGAATGTAATGTCTTTGTTGTTTATTTGCTTTTTATTTGTTTTGCTTTATGTTTTAGCCTGGGCTGTCCAGAAACACTATGTAATCTAAAAGAGCCTAAGATTGCTACCATACCCCTGATTCAGTCTCCTGAGTATTTCTTTTTATTTTATTAGTTCAAATTAGGAACAAGCTGACTTCACGTGTCAATCCCTTCTCCCTCTCCCTCTCCCTTCCCTCTCCCCAACATCCCACCTGCCCCTAGCCATCTCCCCTCCACTCCCCAGGCAGGGTAAGGCCCTCAAAAGGGGCTCCCCAAAGTCTACCACATCATCCTGGGCCAGGCCTAGGCCCTTCCCCATGTGTTCAGGCCAAGAGAGCATGCCTTCACATGGGATGGGCTCTCAAACTCCCAGTTTTTTAAGACCTTACATATTTAATACAGTGTGTTACCCCTGTACAAATGGGAAAAAAATTAAGTTCAACATTTCTAGATCAATATGACGTTAATTTTTGTATAATGCCAACTCAACACGGTAAACTGGGATACTTTTTTCCAAAGTTGACAGCACAGCTAAAATTTCCAAAAATTCAAATTATATATATATATATATATATATATATATATTTATATATATATATATATCAATAATGGCAAGTTATTTGGGCCTCATAAAAAGAGTTTGGTAATGACCCTTCTGCTTCTATTGTGTGGAATACTTTGAGGAGAATTGGTATTAGCTCTACTTTGAATTTCTGGTAGAATTCTACACTGAAGCCACCTGGTCCTGGACCTTTTTTGGTTGGGAGATTTCTAATGACTGCTTCAATTTCATTAGAGGTTATAGGTCAATTTAAGTTGCTTATGTGTTCTTGATTTAATTTTGGTAAGTGAAATCTGTCCAGAAAATTGTCCATTTCCTTTAGATTTTCAAATTTTGAGGAATACAGGTTTTCAAAGTATTACCTGATGATTCTCTGGATTTCCTCTGTGTCCGTTGTTCTGTCCCTCTCTTCATTCTTGATTTTATTAATTTGAATGTTCATTCTTTGTTGTTTGGATAAAGGTTTATCTATCTTGTTGATTTTCTTAAAGAAACAACTTTTTGTTATATTGATTCTTTGTATTGTTTTCCTAGTTTCCATTTTATTGATTTCAGCCCTCAATTTGATTATTTCCTGGCGTCTGCTCCTCCAGGGTGTATTGGCTTCTTTGTTTTCGAAAGCTTTCGGTTGTGCTGTTAATTATCTAGTGTGATTATTCTCCTGTTTCTTCATGTGTACATTTAGCACTACGAACTTTCCTCTTAGCACTGCTTCCCGAGTATCCCATAGGATATGTTGTGTCTGCCTTCTCATTGAATTCTAGGAAATCTTTAATTTCCTTTTTTTATTTCTTCCTGGACCCATGAATTGTGCAATTGGGTGTTGCTTAATTTCCATGAGTGTGTAGGTTTTCTGTAGTTCTTGTTGTTGTTGAATTCTAATTTTAAGCATGGTGGTGTCATAAGACACAGGGGGTTATTTCAATTTTTTTGTACTTGTTGAGGTTTGCTATATTGCCAAGTATGTGGTCGATTTTAGAGAAGGTTCCATGTGGCACTTATAAGAAGGTAAATTGTTTTGTATTTGGGTGGGATGTTCTATAGATATCTGTTAAGTGCAATCGTGCCATAACTTCTATTAGTTCTTTTGTTTCTTTGTTAAGTTTCTGTCTGGTGTTCCTGTCCAGTGGTGAGAGTGGGGTGTTTAAATCTCCCACTATAAGTGTGTGCGGTTTTATGTGTGATTTGAGTTTTAGTAATGTTTCTTTTACAAACGTGGATACCTTTGTATTTGGGGCATAAATGTTCAGAATTGAGACTTCATCCTGATAGATTTCTCCTGTGATGACCTTCTTCATCTCTTTTGACTGATTTTAGTTTAAAGTCCAATTTATTGCATATTAGGATTGCTATCCCTGCTTGTTTCTTGGGTCTATTTGATTGGAAGATGTTTCCCCAACCTTTAATTCTTAGGTACCGTTTGTCTTTGAGGTTGAGGTGTGTTTCTTGTATGCACCAGAAGGAAGGATTCTGTCTTCTTATCCATTCTGCTAATCTGTGTCTTTTTATAGGGGAGTTAAGACCATTAATGTTGATGGATATTAATGAACATTGATTATTGTTCATTCTTATTTGATTTGGTGATGGTGGCGAGATTATGTGTGGGATTCTATCCCTTTTTTCTTTTGACTATTGGTAAGTTGGGATTATCTACTGCTTATGTTTTTCTGGTTGTAGTTAACTTCCCTGGGTTGCAGTTTTCCTTCCAGTACTTTCTGTAGGGCTGGATTGGTGGATATATTTTGTTTGAATCTGGTTTTGTCATGGAATACCTTGTTTTCTCCATCAATAATGATTGAAAGCTTTGTTGGGTATAGTAGTTTGGGCTGGCATCCATGGTCTTTTAGTGTAGGTAGAATATCTATCCAGGACCTTCTGGCTTTCAGAGTTTCCAAGGAAAAGTCAGGTGTGATTTTGATAGGTTTGCGTTTATAGGTTACTTGACCTTTTTCCTTTGCTGCTCTTAATATTTTCTCTTTGTTGTGTATGTTTGGTGTTTTGATTATTATGTGGTGAGGTGACCTTTTTTTGGTTCAGTCTATTTGGTGTTCTGTGGGCTTCTTGTATTTTCATTGGTATATCTTTCTGTAGGTTGGGAAAATTTTCTTCTATGATTTTGTTGAATATGTTTTCTGTGCCTTTGAGTTGGATTTCTTCACCTTCTTGTATACCTATTATTCTTAGGTTTGGTCTTTTCACGGTATCACATATTTCCTGGATATTTTTTGATAGGGATTTGTTGGACTTAAGATTTTCTTTGGCTGATGAATCTATTTCCGCTAGTGTGTCTTCAACTCCTGAGATTTTCTCTTCATCTCTTGTATTCTGTTGATTATGCTTACATCTGTAGTTCCTGATCTTTAACCCAGCTTTTCTATTTCCAGCATTCCCTCAGATTGTGCTTCCTTTATTGTCTTTATTTCAGTTTTTAGGTCTTGAACTGTTTCCTTGAGAGATATCTTGCATTTTTTGGTTTGTTTTGTCTTCAATTTCTTAAAGGGATTTTCTCATGTCCTCTTTGAGGTCCTCTGTCATTTTCCTGAAGATGTTTTTAAGGTTATTCTCTTCTGGTTCAACTGCATTGTGATGTTGAGGTCTTACTGGTGTATGGTTCCTAGTCTCCAGTGGTGTCATATTGGGTTTTCTGTTGTTGGATGTGCTTTTACCTTGTCCTCTTCTCATCCCTTCTTCTGGTGGGTGTAGCAAGTGTTTCTTGATCTCCTGGTGGGTGTGGGACCACGGTTCCCTTCTGGTAGATGCAAACAGATCCAATACTCTGATGTTGGTCCTCCTCTCGTGTATGGAGGTGTCACTGTTACCTGGGCCGGCAGTTGGAGGCAGAGCTGTCACCAGGCCTCTGGGTGTGGGATCCTGCTGCCGAACTCTGTCCAGCAGGCAGGTCACTTGCATCAGATGACTCTGAGCAGTGCCAACAAACAGGAGACGGAAACAGCTCCTGGCCTAACTGGGCTGGTGGATGGAGGCCGGGCTGCTTCTGCGTGTTTGGTGTTCGGAACCCGGCATGCAGGTCACTTGCCTCAGATGACTCTGAGCAGTGACGAGACGATGATGAACTGGAACCGAAAACAGTTCCTGGCCTACCTGGCCCGGTGGATGGAGGCCGGGCTACCTCTGGGAATTCGGTGTTCGCAACCCGCTGCAGCTGAAATCCAGTCTCCTGAGTATTAAGATTACAGGTCTCGGACATCACCTGGCTAGAATAAACTGTAATGAACTTAGTCATAGGGGTTATTAGACAAATGGTTTGTTTATTTGTTTTTGAGAACCTTCCAAAACACAGAGCTGGCCATATTAACAATTCTCTTCCTTGAAGCCAAAGCAAAGATTCAGAATCATCCTCTATGCCATGGCATTGTCACTACCCCTTACTGAAGTTAGTCAATAAGTAGAAACCTTGTTTACCAGAATACTTTGTACTTTAATCAAAAGGCAAAGTCTCTGTCTTTTAAGATGTCCTATTGACATACTTCAGAGGACCCTTTAAAAGACATGGTTAAATTTTTGCTCCAAGGTGATAAATATTACGATCAGGCAACGGCCCTGCCAAAGCACATGCACTATGACATTTATCAAATTTCTGACCTTGCTTGCATTCTCAGCTTTAATCCTAAAGAAACATTTATCCCTATGTATACAAACTCTCTCTGCATGTTAGATGAATCCAAATGCTTTCACATGTGATTTTCCTTGAACTAGCATTGAAAACATTATCTAATTTTAGTTTTACTGCAACCATATAAAGACATCCTACTTCTTTTTACTTCTTGGAAAATGATGCAGAGATCAGAGAAAATAAGTGATTTTCCTTAACTTGACCAGTTCATTAATCCCAGAGTTAGGGATCCAAGTTGTTCTAATACACAATGAATTTATTTTAACTGTGATAAACATTTGTCATGCTAGCAGTTAGATGAAAAGGTGAACATTGAGTCTATAAAGTCCCAAAATCTCCAGCGCAATTTAGGTATTGGCTTCCCAGAAAATTTCATATTCTTTCATCTTTAAATTCCTGGCAAGAGAAATGCCAGAGTACTATCCAGCTTGGAATGTTTCTATATCTTCCTATAATTCTCTCTTCATTTGAAAAATCTGCCAGATTTACATGATCTACCAAAAGAATTAAAAACAAAACATAACAAAATCATCTTTCAAAGTTTTTGTAAAAATATCCTGTGTGAAATATGTGTTTGTGAGTATCTTCATGAAGAGAATGATAATATTCTCATTCTCTCAAAGCCTGGCCTAAGTAAAATATTTCTTGAATTAGCAGTTGAAGGGGTGGCATTTAATTATGTAATTGAAATAGTTTAATTAATTCTAAATTGTATTTTAGCTTAATTCATTGCCCATTAGAAAAAAATCTTTATGTGGCTTTACAGGGAATATTAACTGTACCAAAGTACATGGTTGTCAAGGTCATTGTCCTAGTCGGGAACCTAGTACTATTATTCAGCTAGTTGGATAAAATATCAAACTGTAACCTAAGTTCTTCTCCTTATGCTTTTTTTCAACCAGTGCCACAGAAGCTGCTTCATACAGTAAATGTTGATTAATACATAGACCTACACTTGGACAATGTGCAGACAATGAAATGCTTGTAAGTGTTCAGATTTAAATGAGACATCTGTATTTTACCTCCTTCTCCTAAGGCTCCGAAATCATGAAAGTTGGGAAAGAAAAATTGTAAGAGCCAAAGGTAGTGAATATCTATAGTGAACCAGTTTTTGCTGGACATAACAGAACTGTTGGATACATGAATTCATAGCAACTGGTGCTGCCTGGATAAGATCTTTGTAAGATCAAGCCAGCTAAAATATCTATCAGTGTGAATGAGGGAGGGATCTTGAAGCTCTACTCATATCTGAGGAGCTATTGGCAATTGATGGCTGCTTGAGGATGGAGAGTCAGTTTTATTCAGGGATGTGGCTTGTATTAGACAGGGTACTACAGAGGGACAGAACTGATAGAAATAATGAGTGTATGTTAAAGGGAGATTTATTATAATGGCTTACAGTCTATGATCCATCTAGTCCTACAATTTCTGTGTCCCAATAGAAATGACAAAAATCTGATATTTGTTCAGTCCATGAGGTTAGATGTCTCAGCAACTCTTCAATATACATTAGAATCTCAAAGAAGTAGTTTCTAAAACTAGTGAGACAATCCCTCAGCAGCAGGATAGATGAACTTGCCAACAAGAGTGAGGGTGAGCAGACAAATAGCAAAAGCTTCTTTCTTCTATGTCCTTTTATGTGGGTTGTCATTAGAAGGTATGCCCCAGATTTAGAGTGAATCTTACCATCTCAAATTACACAATGAAGTAAAAATACCTCCCATTTGTGTCCAATGAATTCTTTTTTTGTTGATTCCAGATGTATTCAACCAAGATTAATCATCAAAAACTCGTGATATGCTACCCATGCTCCAGTGAATGGTTCTATACCCATGAACATATAAAAAGCACTAAACGAACTCAGTACATATTATTTCCAATTATTGACATACATATCTAATAAATTGATTGGGAGACTGTGTTTACTGATTTTCTGCTAACTCTTTTCAATATACTTAAGTATCTTCTTCATTAAACAATATATGATAGTTTGTGAATGTATAACACTGGTAAACAAAAACTATCAAGGACACATAATCTTGATTCAAATTTTAAAAATACAGAATTTCATCCTTGAAAAATATGATGTATATATTTCTATAGTTAACATTTATTGTTATGAACTATATTATGGCTAGGAAACAAGGAGTACTCTAAGAGAGACATACATGGTCCACCGGAGAAGGGGAAAGGAACAAGATCTTCTGAGCAAATTGGGAGCATGTTGGGGGGGAAGGGAACTAGGAGAATGAGAAAGCGAACAGAGGAGGGGAGAGGAGAACATAAGGGAGCAGGAAGGTTGAGGCTGGGGAAGAATAGAGGGATAATAGAGGGATCAATTATAGGTTTAAAGAGAAAATGGGCCCAAGAAAATGTCCATAGATCTACAAGCATGACCCCAACTAACAATCTAAGCAACCATGGAAAGGCTACCTTAAATGCCCTTCCCTGATAATCAGATTGATGACTACCTTATATGCCATCCTAGAGCCTTCATCCAGCAGTTGATGGAAGTAGAAGCAGATACCCACAACTAAACACTTAACTGAACTGGAATCCAATTGCAGAGAGGGAGGAGTGATGAGCAAGGGGCTCAAGACCAGGCTGATGAAACTCACAGAAACACCTGACCTGAATAAGAGGGTAATCATGGGCCCCAGACTGATAACTGGGAAAGCAGTATAGGACTGATCCAGACCTCCTGATCCTGGGTGTCAGTGAGGAGGCCTCAGAAATCTATGGGGCTTCTGGTAGTGGATCAGTATTTATCCCTAACATATGGCGGGACTTTGGGAACCCATTCCACATGGAGGGATACTCTCTCAGCCTAGACACACAGGGGAGAGTGTAGGTCCTGCTCCAAAGGATATGACAGACTCTGAAGATACCCCATGGAAGACCTCACTCTCCCTGAATAGCACAAAGGATATGGGATAGGGAGTTAGTGGGGGGCAGGGGAGGAGGGAAGGGAGAGGGAACTGGGATTGACATGTAAAACAATCTCATTTATAATTTAAATTACAAGAATGGAGAAAAAAGAAAGATGTTCTGCTATATAAAATAAATTATATAAATTTAAAATGACTGAGATCAAACTCTATAGGTTCTCAATGTGTAGACTTAAGGCAAGAATCAATGCATAAAAGAATCCTCAAATATTCACAAATAATATGTGCCTTTACTCCTATGTCTAATGTTTTGGCAAGGAAATTAAGAAATCTACCTTATGTATCATCTATGTATCATCTATCTACCTACCTATCTAGCAACTCTTATATATCATCTATCGTCTATCTATGTATATCCAAGACTTGTAGTTCAATTGTCATAACATCAAAATCTGTATGCAAATATGTAGATGGATTAAATAAAATCAGCAATAAACCCGTATAGCAAGCAACAACAACTTAATTTTCAGCAAAGATATTAGGATGTACATTTAAACCCATGGCCTCTTCAAATACTATTTCAGAGAAAACAAGATATTGTCATTCACAAGACTGAAGCTAGACACTTATGTTTCACACTACAGGGGAAAAAAAGCTCAAAATGGATCAATGACAATGTAAAATTTGAAAGTTTGATATTACTGAAGGAATAATATGCAAAACACTTCATGATATAGGCATAGGCAAAATCTTGTAGGAAAGTACCCCAAAAGCACAAAAAATAATTCCAGAGTTCAGCAGGTAAAATTACATGAAATTAAAAATCTCTTTCAAAATAATGAAAGCAGTCAACCAAGTCAAGACACATCCCATTGGATGGAAAAGAAGTGTTCGGCTAACTCCTGATTAGATATGAGATTAATATATGGACTATATAAAGAAATGCAAAACTTAAACAACACCCCAAAACAAATTATAAAATTAACAAACTGGTTAATGAACTAAATATTTCTCAAAGGAAGAAATACAAATGTTTAATTAATCTTTGAAAACAGTGTTTACCACCCTTAACCATTAATGAAATGCAAATTAAAACTGCTCTAGAGATTCCCTCTTATTCCAATCAGGATGATAATCATCAGGTGAACAATGACAACAAATGTTGCTTCTGATCTGGACAAAGAAGAAATCTTATTTACTACTAGAACAAATGTTAACTGGTGCAGCCAGGCATTGTGTCATTGTGTATATTTTTCATAAAAACAAAAAATAGAATATCATATGATACACCTATATCACTCCTGGATAGATTATAAAAGGGAATGGGATCTAATACTGAATATTGGGAGGATATACTCCTGTTTGTTGTATAATTCACTATAGTTGAAGAATGGAACCAGCCTAGCCTGTCCATAACAGTAGATGAGCATATAAAGAAAATGTAGTTGGTATTCACAGTGAAATTTCTTCATCATAAAACAAATGAAACAGTGAAATGTGAAAGAAACTGTATGTATCTGGAGATCATTATCTTTAATGAAATAAGTCCAGCTTAGAAACATGAGTAACACATGTTTTCTATTACAGGCAGAACCAATATTAAAGTAAGTGTGTGTGTGTGTGTGTGTGTGTGTGTGTGTGTGTGTGTGTGTGTGTGTTTGTGTGTGTTGATTGATGGGGAGTCATGAGTTTAGCAAATGAACCTAAATGGAGAAGGAGGGAAGGCAGGGGTAAAAGAGGAAGTAATAGAATACATGTTACATGAAAGCAAAAGGAAGGATTGTTTGGGAGAGGAAATGGAACCAAGAGTTATTACAAGGAGCATGGATGGAAAGGAAGATATTTAAAGAGGAGAATGAATAAAAACAAAATGTAATAACATAGATATGTGTGTTTATACATGTCATATATATAAACATAAATGACTCATATATTAAAATGCTATAATGAAACCTGTTTATCTGTATGCTAACTTAAACATTATCTGAAAAAGAAGAATCCAAAATATTAATACCTTATGTCATAAATGAACCCTCAAATGTGCTAAGTGAAAAAAGCACACAAAATTTATCCCATGTATGATTCCATTTCCATAAAACATTCACAATAATTCCAGAGAAAATATAAGATTGGTGGTTGCCAGGAGCTGGAAAAAGAGATTAAGAACATAAATGGGTGTTCTCATTTCCTTTCTGTTGCTGTAATAAAATAACTGACAAAAAAACAAGTTGTGGGAGGAAAAAGTTTACTTCATCTTACAGACTTTAGTTCATCATTGAGGGATGTCAGAGCAGTAGGGAAGAGACTTGAGGCATGGACCTTGGAGAACAGCTGCTTGCTGTCTTGCCTCCTTTTGCTTGCTCACTCACCTTTCTGAACCAGCCAAGGCCAACTTGCCTAGGCATGGCATCTCTCACAATAGTACATGGCTTGCCATATCAATTAGCAACCAAGAAATGCCTTCATAGACAAGCCCAAGGGACAATGTAATGAAGGCTATTCTTCGGCTAAGAGTTCTGCTTTCCAGGTCTGCCAAGCTGACAACCAAGATCACAGTAAGTCAGGTATTGTTCTTTGGATAGATGGAAATACTTTAGAACAGTATTCAAAGGGATGACAGCAAGATACTGTGAACTTGCCAAAGGCTACTTAATTGTAATTTTTTTTTGTGGTGTGTGTGTGTGTGTGTGTTTGTGTGTGTGTGTGTGTGTTTGTGTGTGTGTGTGTGTTTGTGTGTGTGTGTGTGTTTGTGTGTGTGTGTGTGTGTGTGTGTGTGTATGGGCTTACTTACATGTTTGTATGACACTGTGTTGGTTTACTCCTTCCATTATTTAGGTTCGAAATCAAACTCAGTTTGTCAGAATTGATGACAAGTACCTTTGTCTGCTAAGCTATTAGGTTGTCACTGACTTGTAAATTTTAAGATTGTAATTTAATATTATGTGAAATTCCCATCAAAATATTTTTTGAAAAATAGCATTTTATGTATTTTTAACAAGAAACAAGTGAGATTACTATTTAAAGGTAATATTTGAAATTCCATTAACATTATAAAATATTGCATAATGAAACTATACGTACAGACTATACTAAAAGAGAAAACACATTACTTAAAGTCATTGGAGGCCGAAATAATTGGAGACATACACCATGTTCATGGATGAGACATGAACATTCATCATTTCTTTCTTTGTTTTTGTTTTGAGACAGGGTTTCTCTGTGGCTTTGGAGGCTGTCCTGAAACAAGTAGACCACACTGGTCTCGAACTCAAAAGATCTGCCTGCCTCTGCCTCTTGAGTTCTGGGACTAAAGTCATATGCCACCACTACTAGGCATGAATCTTCATCATTTCTTAGTGTTGAAGATATTATAAATATTTTTTTTAGATTTTAAAAATTACTTGGTTTATTATTGTTATCTGTAGTCACTCTTGTGTACAATTTTATATCAATAAATGTTTATTTATAACTAGGGTGATTACATGAAAACATTATCAATAATTGGGGTTTTTTTTTTGGTTTTTCAAGAAAGGATTTCTCTGTGAAACAGCTCTGGCTTTCCTAGAACCAGCTCTATACACCAGGCTGGCCTTGAACTCACAGAGATCTGCCTGCCTCTGCCTCCCAATTGCTGGGATTAAAGTCATGCACCACCACCACCTGGCCAATAACAAAACTTCATATGCTCTTTACATAATAAATTATAATGCTCTCTGCAGCATGAGCTGTCACTTGCACCTTTGATCTTAGCTATTCTGACAGGAGTAAGATGGAATCTCAGAGTCATTTTGATTTGCACTTCCCTGATGGTTAAGGATACTGAACATTTCTTTAAGTGTTTCTTGGTCATTTAAGATTCTTCTTTTGAGAATTCTCTGTTTAGATGTGTACCGGACTTTTATAATGATTATTTGGTTTGTTGATGCCTAGTTCCTTGAGTTCCATATATATTTTAGACATTAGCCCTCTGTCAGATTTGTGATTGGCAAATACTTTCCCATTTTGTAGGCTGCTGTTTTGTTCTACTGATGGTATTTGCCTTACAGAAGATTTTCATTTTCATGTATTTCCATTTATTGATTGCTGATCTGAGTGTCCGTGCTGTTGGTGTTCTGTTTTGGAAGTTGTCTCCTGTGCCAATGCATTCACAACTATTCCTACTTTCTCATCTATTAGGTTCAGTGTATCACATTTTATGTTAAAGACTTTTATCCACTTGGACTTGTGTTTTGTGCAGGTTGATAGATATAAATCTATTTGCATTCTTCTACATCCTGACATCTGGTTAGATCAGCACCATTTGTTGAAAATGGTTTTGTTTTCCTTGGTATAATTTTGGTGTCTTTGTAAAAAATCAGGTGCCCTATACATCCCTCACCCAAAGAATGGATAAAGAAATTGTGTTACAGGCCAGACTTTGGTGGCCCACACCTTTAATCCCAGTACTCGGGAGGCAGAGACAAGTGGATCTCTGTGAGTTCAAGGCCAGCCTGGTCTCCAGAGTGAGTCCCAGGATATGCTCCAAAACTACACAGAGACAGAAAAAAACCTGTCTCAAAAATCCAAAAAAAAAAAAAAAAAGAAAGAAAGAAAGAAAGATAGAAAGAAAATGTGTTACATTTATTACATTTACAAAACAGATTATTACTCATCTGTTAAAAACAATGACATCATGAAATTTGCTGGCAAATAGATGGAACAAGCAAAAAAATCATCCTGAGTGAAGTAACCCAGACACAGAAATACAAACTTGGTACGTACTCACTCGTAAGTAGATATTATCTGTAATAGGCAATTCACAGACCTAGAGAGACTAGGAAACAAGGGGGATAGAGAGGGGGGAGAACTTGGATTGCCCTAGGAAGGGAAATAGAAAAGATATGTTTAGGTGGACTATGGGCTAGTAGGGTGGAAACATGAGGAATCAGGTGGGAGGGATGGAGGGGAGAGTACTGAGATGAAAAGGGGATTTGGGGATGACGTAGAAGCCTAGTATAAGGGCAACTTACAGGAATCTACCAGGATGACCCCATATACGACTCATAGCAACAAGGAATATGTAGCCTGAACTGGCTATCTCCTATGTCCAGGCAAAACTTCCAGTGGAGGGACTGAGACAACAACCCAGACACATTATCTTTCACCTACAATCTATCCTGCTTATGGGATATTCTGCCTAGCCCAATCAGGGAGTCTTTATCCAGCAATTGATAGAAACATGCAGAGACCTAAAGCCAAACTTAATGTAGAGCTTGGAGAATGTTTTAGAGGAGGGGCAGGTAGGGGCAGCCACACCTGGGATCGTGTGGCTCATAGACTGAAAAGACAATCAGAGAACCTGTGTGGGACTGACCTAGGCCCTCTGCATGAATGTTAAAGTTGTGTAGCTTGATCTTCTTGTGGGACTCCTAACAGTGTGAGCATGGTATGTTTTTGACTCTTTTGCTGGCTTTTGGGACTGTATTCCTCATATTGCCTTGCTTTTCCAGCCTTAATATGAAGGGAGGTAGTTAGCGTTACTGCAACTTGATATACCACATTTTGTTAATATCCATGCAAGGCCTGCCATTTTTGAATAGAAATGGAGGAGGAATGGATAGATGGCTAAGAGGGAGTGGGGGCATTGGAAAGAGGGAGGGGAAACTGGGGTTAGATGTAAATAAGTAAATTTATTAATAATTATAAAAAATTATAACATGTCCCATGAAATAATTTCACAACTCTATATCCCTTAAGGTGAAGTTTCTGTCTATCATTTAGGAATCTATCATGGTGCTGAGGGACAACTCTTTTAAAATGCTTAGAAGCTTTATGGAAAATCTAAGGAACATTTGAAATCAACAACATAAAAACATCTGATGTCTAACAATGGGTCTCAGATCCCACTTTACTAGCACCTTGACACAGTCTCACATCTCACTGGCTATACGTAGGGTATGATTTTCTCTGTGAGTTATTTCTTACTTTTATCCTCATATCCTACTTGGAGCAGCAAAGCTTTAGAAGTACTTTGTTTCCAAATTTTTTATTTCTTGGTTGCAAATAGTTCCTTTAAATTCTGCTTGGAGATGAAATAAGTCTTTAATTGTGCCACTATTCCCTTAGTGAGCAGATAAATGAACCAATTAATAGAGTGAATATTCTCCCTGAAAATCTGGGTGAGATCCACAGACTCTCTCATTGGCATATATTTTGTTTTTCTTAAAGTTTCCCCTTTGACATGGGCAGCAATGTTTCTACTCATCATATAGGATACTTTTCAACAGTATCCAGTAGGAATTTTCACATTTCTGTGACACACTTTTCACTCTCTCAAACTAGAGTTTCCTGATCACCCTATGGCTTCTGCTTGTCATCTGGTAAAAACATTGAAGACATGCTTTTTTATAGTTTGTTATAAAACAACCAATCTATCCTTTGAATTAACTACTGCTAGATAACATCCTTCTTAATTTCCTGTATATTACAAATAAAAAATATTTTCTAATTTGTGTTTGGTTTTAGTTTATGGTTTTTATTCTTTATATGGTATATACTGAGTCTATATAAGGGAGCTTTGTTGAGGTGAAGATCTGCTCAAAATGTGATGTCATGGGTATTCATTCAAATATGAGCAGTCACAGTGTTACATGTCTGCCGGAGAAACTTCCAAACTTTGGGAGAGTCTCAATTCTTACCCATAATCTCATTTTCATCATCATGAACATCATCATAATGATTGTCATATTCATCACACAATAGTCTAGTTCAAACTTAGTTATGTAGTTTCTGTGTTTCGAACAGCGTTTCTCTTAAGAGATAGACACAGACTAGCATAGAATCCCTTCTATTACACTTTTTTGGTCAAGGGCAACTCACAAGATTAACCCAGGTTCAAATCTAGGGGAATTAGATACTTTTGATAGAGAACATTCATGATGATTTAGAGACATAAGGAATTTCTGGACCCATCTTTGCTGATAATCTATTGTGTTGTATTTTCTTTCAATTTCTTAAATCTAACAAAATTATTATTTTCCAACCCCTTATTTCTCTTTATTTTGACTTTTTTCTATACCATAACTATAGGAATTCAATGTATGACATTTGGGAATGAATGGAGAGTAAACTAAGAAAGGATGACCCTGGGTGTTAGTATTCAGGCATCTGTACTGGCCTGTTCTTTGGGTTCTGGCAGTATATACCCACAGCTGCAGCCACTAAGAGTACCACCTGTGCATATTCACCATGTTCCCTTTTTAAAGGGTCCTCCTATATCCAATCCTTCACTCTACTTCTTTCTCTCCCTCTTTCTGTCTGTTCCTCTATCCCCTTCTTTCCTCTCTCTCCCCCTCTTTCCTTATTCCTCTTTCCTGCTGCTCCTGTCCCTAGAGGCCACTCTCCCCCTCCCATCCCCCTTTTTATGATCCCTTTCCCTAATAAAAAACCCTCTGCTTGAACCCAGTCACATAGTGTATTTCTCTAGCATGCTGCTTTTCTTACATTAAAACATGGGAAACTACTTATAATGAATAGGAGTGGATTATCCAGAACTCCCAGTAATAAAATTCAATGTTTCTTTTTCCCACAGACCTAGGATGGATTTCAAAGAAATGTTTAAAAGAACTGCATTTCTTTTCTCTCATAGAATTCTTGTTAATTTGATCTATAGACTAAATATCTGTGATTCCATGAAAAAGTGGATTTCATTGGTAGAGAGCTCGTCACAGTTCTTTATGGCTAATATGTGTCATGAGTCATAATATATGATGTATGCTATATCCTACCTTCCTTTAAGCATCGACCCTTTATGTCAGCACTTTAAGAAATGAAATTCCGTGGGATTCACATTGGTGAGTTCCGGTTTAGTTAAATGAATGTGGAGAATCTGAGGTTCATATTGTTTGAGTCACTTGCTAATGGCAAGTAGGAGTAGAAATTTGGACCTGCCTCTGAGTAAGTGACCCAAAGAAAGTTCTTTTGCTCTCCTTGTGGCTGAGTTGTAGACACATACCACAGAAACATGATTTTTCGTCCTTGATTCCTCCTTTTTTTTTTCATCTCAAGCACACACAGTCCATTTTGTGGAATTCCACAGTTGTAGAATGATGTAGAAGGAGGCTCCTGTAAAATATGGTCAATGAACATTAGTAAGCATCACATTAGATTCTCAATAACATCCTTCCCCAAGATCTCATAAGATCTTTTGCTTTCAGTTTTCTGGAGCTAATTTTTATATTTGCAGAACAAAATCCTCCATATACTTTATGCAAATCTTTCATTGTATCAAAACCATCCTCTAGATCCTACATTCTTTCTCTATGAAAATGCACACATTTGAGCACCTATATGTGATTTTCAGGCAACCTAATTTCTTTGGACACATTCTCCTTAACCAACTTGGAGTTCTGGTCCTGTGTAAAAATGTTCCACCCTTTCATGTTTTCCAGACAGTGTCTAGTCAGAATGGAAACTAGCACAGAATTGGATATTTGGCAAAGGAAATTACATGTGGCCCTCTTAGAGCTAAGAGATGATGTCACATATTAAGATGAACACTGTGTTGCCTGAGTCTTTATGGCTAGAAACTATTGAGGTGGCATAGAGAGAATATTAGCCAGGGAGTCAAAGATCTGGATTCCAGTCCTGGAATAGGTGCTGCTTGTCTGTCTGTTTGACTCTGAGTATACTTCTTTAACAAGATTTGTTAAGATGCCTCACTAAGGTATATCTAATATTGTAAAAAAGTTATAGTACTTAAATCAGATGAGAAGATTTCTTTATTGGATGAGAGATATGTGGTCACCAATGTCACCATAATATAACCATGATTTGTCACAAAAAAAATAGTTTTATGCTAGGACAGGATGACCAATGATAGAACTGTTCTGTAGAAGAAACAGAAGAAATGCTTAATTTTGCTTGATAGGATCATTAATTCAGTTTTATTGTAGTTTTATAGCTATTATCTTTTCAATTATGTGTATGTGTGGGGAGAGCACATTCTATGAGTACAGATACTCATGGATGCCAGAAGTGTTGGACACCCTGCAGCTCAAGTTCCAAGCAGATGTGAATTTCCAACATGGATAAGCTGATAAACAAATTCAGCTTTTCAACAAAAACAATAAGTGTATGTTGTTATCTACTCAGTCATACCTCCAGCAAATTATTTCATATGTTCAAAAGATTCCTTGTTTCTGTGTATACAGTGGAAAGATGGGGTCCATTTAGGAACCCTCACAAATCCATCTAGGTAAGAAGGGATGGTGGTTTGGACTATGCTGTTGCAATTTTGTATTCATTGAGGACTGACTTTAAGCTTCAAGCTTTAGCATTTGGAGTGGTTTCTTTTTTCCATACTCAGTGGAAGACTGGGGTTTGGAATAGATAATGTTCCTTGTGTGATGGGAGTTAACAACTTATTCTAAACAAGTTCATTGTGCAACTTCTAAGCATGAAAATTGTTGAAGAACTTTGAAAGAATGGAAAATGACTAGTATTTATTAATGGAAGTTTCAGAGAAGGGCATTGTTGGACATCACTCATGAAAATGCCTACTCTTCACAGACTGAGATGTAGAGAACAAATGTCAAAGCAGAGGAGACTGTGAGAAATATAGAAAAGTGGGTCAGACCTAGTATCTTTGATCCGTTAACATCCAAGCTAAGAACAATACATGTCACCATTTGTAATAGCAGCACTGTCTTCTCCCAGGAGACATCGACTAGCCATTGTGCATCACTAGACATTAGAACTTTCAGCTAAGGTAGTTTGAGGATGAAAATAAAACATACAGGTTGCTTCTTTCTGTCTCATACTCGAGAAAAATATCCCCCCTTCCCCAATGAACATTGAATAAGTAACATTTGCCCATAACATTGAATAATATAGTACTTGTCTTTTTCCATGTCTGGCAACCTCATCCAGGATAATTCAGTTCGGACTTCAGTGTCACAACACAAGAGACAAGGATAGATTATAAGTAATTTAGAGGTTCCTTGTCATATTTAATTTGTCTTTGGCTAGAGATATTGAGTTGCTTTTTAAACTTTTTATTTTAAGTCAGCTCCAAAAATAAGGCATGATATCTTCTTTTGGATGTTGTCCAAAAGAAGCATACTTATAGCTCCATGGATCCCCCTGATTCATGTTGCTTTAGAGTTTATCATCTCAGGATGTCTTTGAATTCCTCTATAAGCAGAGTTTCCACTGTATGGATCAATCTTTTATTCATCTTTCCACTGTCTAGTTTAATATCTTTACTTTATATTTAATGTTACTTTCCATAACTCCTATATCAAATTAGTAGCTTAGTGGCCAAAGTTAATGAAAATTGATTACCTTAAATAAAAGATGAATGAGATGTTTGTGTTGACATGAATAGGTTAACATTACGTTGTTTTAATTGAGACTGTGTTTCAATGTGGAGATTCTAGTAAAACAGTCAACTTGGTTCCATGTGGCTACAATTTGGATGTGGTTTGTCCCTCCAATGATTATGTGTTTGTTGTTTGGTCCTCTGGGTAGAGGTCAGGTTGTAGACAGTCAAGAGGTAGAGACTAGTGAGAATGCCTTGGGTCACCTAAGGTCCTCACTGAGGTTTGTAGAGCCGAAGTATCACATTCCCTTTTCTATTCACTTCATCTCTCTTACTTCCATTTGTGGTCCTCCTACCATGACATCTATTGAAAGATCCTCAACAGAACTGATTTAGTAATGTGCCTTGAATCTTGAGAACTGTAAGCAAAATGTGCTCAGTTTTCTTACAAAATAACACTGCTCACAGTATTTTGCTATACTAAAAAGAAAGTAGTACACATGTGATTGAGTACCCAACTCTTCTTTTACTTGCTAGGAATTGGGGATCACTATCCCCATCAAGGCCATGTTATCAGATTCTTCCATGTCACCGTCTCCCCTGCTTTTCCTCTGTCTCAATTCTTACCAGGCCCCCACTCCCTTCCTCTTTTATTTTGTGATTAGATCATGTTCACAAGGCAATCCAGGAATCTCTCTACCTTTTGGACTTTAATTATATTGACAATGATACTAACTCTTGAAAGTAGTCTATTCACATGTGCTGTCAGCATTAGTATCTATCTGTGGGGGACACTTGAAAATGAGAAATATACTTTTACCCATTATATGATACCATGATTCCAGAAATAAATTTCTGGCCTCACATTCTTTCCACACTGAAAGAAACAAGAGTAAAAATGTATATAGTTCATATATGGAGGCAGCTAGCTTGTAACTTGATTGGTATATCAGGAAGAAAAAAAAAAACAGAAACAACAACAACAAAAACCTGTAATAATGTTTTATGCATGTAGAGGCTTGTTCCTTCAATCCTAGCTATGTGACATTGACCAAATAGTTTTGACTCTGAAGCAGAGCTTTCGCAAATATAAAGTCAAAAGTGCTGTGCCCACTTTTCAGTGAGTATTTAAGACATTGGTGAAGCATGTGTGGTGTTCATCTCTATAAAAAGTTCACTAAAGGGTGCCTTGTGCATCTGTGCAGTGCCCAGATGAGTAAACAGGCATTAGACATGGGGGAAGGAGGGAAACAGGGAGAAAGTTATGCAGTGGGATTGTGTTAAACCCCAGGCCAGATTACACAATGCTATGAGAATTTATTTACAGGAACAAAATTCCACACCTGCTTTTGACAGCATTCCATAAGAGGCTTGGAGATCCTGTGGCTTGATTGCCTTCTACCCGGGAATCCCACAAGAATTAGCAACTAAAAGGCAAGCATAATAGCCTCATCTGATGTGACAGTTTTGGTCTTCCTCTGGCATCATAAGTTCCCAAATTCTTCTTGAAGCTCTGACCTTACAACTAAATCAATGCCTGCTCACTTACTGCTAAATGCTTCCTGGACACTGAGCCATTTTGCTTCTACTTAGGAAAAATAGAGCTGTTCAGCATCAATTGATGTACAATAATTGTTCATTTCATATCAACTCCTAATCACCAATTTCCTGCTACAAGTGACACTTAATGCTAGGAGCCATGTGGATCATTATCCATTATCACCATGCTGGCCTCTTCTATCTACATCCAAACCTGTGTGCCTCAGATATAATGGCTAGAAATCCTAACATTATATAATTAGGTATAAAGAATAAAATTTACACTATCTTTCAGTGAAAGGAAATCTTAAATGTCTTTAAGTTTTTAGCTACAACAGTACAAGTAAGAGTTAAATCATTTTATTTTATGTATATAGGTACTTTTGCCTGCACAGAAGTTTGTGCGACTATGTGGATACCTGCCCCTGGAGGCCAGAAGAAAGCATTGGATCTCAGGAATTGGAGTTATAGATGGTTGTGAGCCACTATGTAGGTACTGGGAACCTGATTTAGATCCTCCAGAAGAGCAGCTCATGCTCTTAAGGACTGATAGGGCCATCTCTCCAACCACAAACTGACTCCTTTTTTAGAAATCATATTTGTAACTTGAAAGACCCTCTGCTTTTGAATGCACGAATGACACATTACCAGGCTCTGCTCCTCAACCCTTAAACCCGGCCACCCTCCTTCCAGATGCGGATGCAGAAACTGCTCTGCCCCATGACTGCCGCCTGATCCTGGCTGAGACCTGCGGAGCCCGGGAAGACTTGATGGATCAACCGCTACCAGGAGCCGAGGACACCTGTTTCACGGACGGGAGCAGTTTTCTGCAAGACGGTATACGAAAGGCAGGGGCGGCGGTGGTGGACGGGCAGACTACAATATGGGCCAGTGCCTTGCTGCCAGGAACCTCAGCCCAGAGAGCAGAGCTGATTGCCCTGACCAAGCACTCAAAATGGCTGAAGGTCGTAGAGTCAATATCTATACAGGCAGCCGCTATGCCTTCGCTACAGCCATGTACATGGAGAAATTTATCGGAGACGGGGACTTTTGACTTCAGCAGGAAAAGACATTAAAAATAAGACTGAGATCCTAGAGCTCTTACAAGCTCTTTCTCTGCCATGAAGATTGAGCATTATACACTGCCCCGGACACCAGAAGGGAAATGATCCAGTGGCTAGAGGGAACTGAATGGCCTATGAAGAGGCCAGAAAAGCAGCCTTGGGGCCACAAGTCCTCTCCCTAAAGACCTCTGATCCAACCTCATGTCAAGGATACGAATATACGGATAGCGACTTAGAAACAGTTCAGAGTCTGGGGGCCAACTATGATCAGGAGGCAAACGTCTGGCGCTACCAAGGAAAAATTCTGTTGCCCCAGGGGGCTGCTAAGGAACTTTTGTCACAACTACACCGATGGACCCACCTCAGGCACAAAAAGCTAAAAACCCTTCTACAACGGGAAGAACAAACCTACTATATCCACAACCTCAATGCTCTCATCCAACAGATCACCAGCATCTGTACCCCCTGTGCAAAGGTGAATACAGGACGGTTCAAGTTGCCTGAGGGAACCAGGGTTAGAGGAGAATGGCCAGGGACCAACTGGGAAGTTGATTTCGCCGAAATCAGACCTGGTAGCTTTGGGATCAGATACCTCCTGGTTTTTATAGACACCTTTTCAGGATGGACTGAGGCTTTTCCTACTAAGCATGAGACCACCCAGGTGGTGGTCAAGAAGATTCTTGAAGAGATCTTCCCAAGGTTCGGACTGCCTAAGGTAATAGGGTCTGATAACGGACCTGCCTTTGTCTCCCAGGTAAGTCAGTTGGTGGCCAAAACATTGGGGATCAATTGGAAATTACATTGTGCATATCACCCCCAAAGTTCAGGTCAGGTAGAACAGGCAAACCAAACAATTAAAGAGACCCTGACCAAATTAGCCTTAGAGACTGGCGCTAAAGACTGGGTGCAGCTCCTGTCCATGGCCCTATTTAGGGTTCGAAATACCCCCTCAGTGCATGGGCTCACACTTTTTGAGATTTTGTTCGGAGGACGCCCACCCATTATGGATGTGCTCCCTGCTGATCCTAACCATTCCGTTGACTCCCCATCCCTCCAGGCCCGACTACACGCACTCCAGATTATTCAAAACCAGATCTGGAAACCATTGGCTGCAGTGTACCAGGCCGGAAATCCTGCTGTACCTCACCCATTCCAGATTGGGGACTCCGTATACATCAGACGCCACTAGTCTAAGACTCTTGAGCCTCGCTGGAAGGGCCCCTACACCGTGCTTCTGACCACCCCCACGGCACTAAAGGTGGATGGGATGGCAGCATGGGTCCATGCCTCACATGCCAAGAAGGCCAACACCAGCGAGAATTGGGTGACGAACGAGACTCCAAAATGGACGCTACAGCGCACTCAAAACCCACTCAAGACGACTTTTATGCGATGTTTGATTATTTCACTATGCTTGATGCTTTTCCATTTCTCAGCCCTAGTTAAAGGAGCCCCACATGCCCCCCAGCAGCTAACTTGGCAGGCTCCTACAGTTTATACGTGAAAGGTATATCCATCACTCAAGCCCTCGTCCTAACTCAACAGTACCACGCTGTGCCAAGTGCTGAGGTCCCTGATGTTTCTTCTAACCTGAATCTGTAAGTTCTTAGGGTAAGAGGTTTGTTTTTCTTCTAGGTTATTTCTTTGTTAATTCTAAAGTCCTTCATTTACCCCCCCTTTTTTTTTTAGGTAACCCATTCTTGGGTTATTAGTGGACAATTTTATATAGCATTTCGATCAGGTAAATGGACGGCGTCTGTCTCATACTACTTCCTGCTGACTTTGGGGCATCGTTAGGGGTCTAAAAAATGAAATGTTAGTCAAAAGAAAAGGGGATTTAGGCAGTGGAGAAGCAGCTGGTTGTCAAACTGTTGAAGAGTCAGGAGTGTCCGCAGCAGCACGACTGGTTTATAGTCTGAGCCTGTCTGGGCCTCACGGTCCTTAGGAGCAGGCTGTAGTCAGCAGCTGATACTTAGATGTGTTCTTGAGTCCTAAAAAAAAAAAAAAAAACCATGTGGGGCTATCACCGTGAGTGGCTGACCCAGAGTCAATCTGTCTGTATCCTTGGTCAGAACTGCCACAGCAGCCACCATCCAGAGGCAGGGGGGCCAGCCCATGGCCACATTGTCCAATTTCTTAGAGAAGTATGCTACAGGTCTCTTCCAGGGTCTGAGCTGTTGTGTTAAGACCCCTTTTGCCATCCCAGCCTTTTCGTCCACATAAAGGGTGAAAGGCTTGTTTATGTTGGGGAGGCTTAGTGCAGGGGCAGACAGTAAAGCCTTTTTGATGCCATCAAAGGCCTTCTGATGCTCCTCTGTCCATGTAAAAGGGGTGCTAGCCTTAGTCAGAGGATACAGTAGGGCTGCCAGCTCCGCGAACCCTGGGATCCAGAAACGGCAGAACCCTGCGCTGCTCAGGAATTCCCGAACTTCCCAGGAGCTCTTGGGTGGTGGAATCAGGGCTACAGCTTGCTTACGGCTTTCTGTTAGCCATCTCTGACCACCCTGGAGCCGGTATCCTAATTAGGTGACCTGTTCCCTGCAAAGTTGGGCTTTCTTTGCTGAAGCTCTGTACCCCAGTTCCCCCAGCTTTTGCCCCTTGGAGGCAGTCTTGTTCAGATTCAGCTGCCAGGAGGAGGTCATCTACATATTGAAGCAGGATCAGGTTAGGGTTATGAATCTGGAAGTCTGCTAAGTCTTGGTGTTGGGCCTCATCGAAGAGGGTTGGTGAGTTCTTGAACCCCTGGGGGAACCGTGTCCAAGTGAGCTGGCCAGAAAACCCAGTCTCCAGGTCCTTCCATTCAAACGCGAACATGGGCTGGCTCTGGGGACTCAGTCTGAGGCAAAAGAATGCATCCTTAAGATCTAGCACCGTGTACCAGAGGTGGCTTGGAGGCAGCATGCTCAGCAAGTTATAAGGATTGGGCACTGTCAGATGGATGTCCTCAGTTCTCCGGTTGACCTCCCACAGGTCTTGAACGGGCCTTTACTCTCCCATACCTGGTTTCTTTATGGGGAGAAGGGGGGTATTCCAAGGGTTGTGACAGGGCCTAAGGATGCCTTGTTGTAATAGTCTATTAATATGTGGCCTGATTCCTTCCCGGGCCTCTTGGCTCAAAGGATATTCTTTAATGGCCACTGGAGTGGCTGAGGGCTTGAGGTTGATAATTAAAGGAGGCTGTTTTTTTAGCCAACCCCATGCCTGCTGTTTCTGCCCAGGCTTGGGGATATTTTTCTAACCAGCTAGACTCCATGGTTGGTGAGGGGGGTGAGGGATCCTCTAGAAGTCTATATTCATCCTCGAGCCTTAAGGTCAATACCTGGAGAGGTTGTCCTCCCTCTCCTGTGATGGTGGTCCCCTTCTGATGGAAGTGAATGTGGGCTCCCACTTTAGAGAGGAGGTCTCTCCCTAATAAGGGGTAAGGACATTCGGGCACCAGCAAGAAGGAGTGAGTCACGTGTCCAGTGCTCAGGTGGACCTTACATTCAGTTGTCTATCAGTGTAGCTTTCCTCCGGTGGCTCCCTGGACCCAGGCAGTCCGGGTGCTCAGGGGTCCCTGGGTCTGAGTCAGGACTGAATGCTGAGCTCCCATGTCTACAAAGAAAGTTACGGGTTGCCCCCCGATGTTAAGAGTTACCCGGGGCTCAGGGGGAGGCACCTGGCCCTGAGTGTCCTAATCTCCCTTTTCCAGAGAGAGAATAGGGGTGGGCTTCCGCCTTGGATTCTTCGGGCAATGTTTGACCCAATGTCCTTTTTCCTTGCAATAAGCACACTGGTCTCTCTCCACTCTTGTTCTCCTTTTGTCTCCCAGGTTCCCTGTCTGGCCTATATTCTGATCTCTGAACTACAGTGGCCAAAATTTTAGCCAGCTCTTGGTTTCGCTTTTTGTCTCTTACATTTTCCCTGTCCTCCTGCAACTTTCGTAATCTTTCTTCCTTTTCTTCGGGAGTCTCTCTCTTACTGAAAATCTTTTCTGCTTCCTTTACTAAGTCTCGAAGGGTGTACCCCTGTAGCCCCTCAAGGTGCTGAAGTTTTGTACGTATGTTGGGCGCCGATTGTCCAGTGAATGACATGATTATATCGGCTTCCCTATCCTGAGCCTGGGGTTCAAAGGGGGCAAACATTCTGTAGGCTTCCATTAAACACTCTAGAAACCCTGCGGGGGTTTCTTCCAAGCCCTGAACTACCACATGTACCTTGGCCAAATTTGTGGGGTGCCTTCCTGCCCCTTTGAGACCGGCCAACAGAGTCTGCCGATAAAGACGGTGATGCTCCCTACCGGCTGCTGTATTGATGTCCCAGTCTGTCGGTCTGGTCAAGGGAAAGACTTCATCTATTTCATTTGAGAGCTGGGTGGGTCTGCCATCTGGCCCCTGGACGTTCTTCCGGGCCTCTAGGAGTACCCATTGTCTCTCCTCGGTTGTGAGGAGAGTCTGTAGGAGCTGTTGGCAGTCATCCCAGGTGGGCTGGTGGATGATGAGGATAGATTCAATAAGACCTGTCAAGGCCTGGGGGTCCTGTGAAAAGGGGGGTTATGTGCCTTCCAATTATAAAGGTCCGCAGAGGAGAAAGGCCAGTATTGGTAACGCTCCTCCCCCATCGACCAGAGGGGAAAGGCCTGGGAGATTCCAGAGCTGTCAGGCCCCTCCAGTGTTCTGTCTCTTCGCGATCGAAGTCGGGTGGACGGTGGTGACGGGTCCCCAGGGTCTCCGGTAGTAGAGCTTGGTGGTGGGGGGCTCTGGTCAGGTGCTGGGAGCTGGGATGCTGCCTGCTCGGCATTAGGGTAAGGAGGAGGGGAGTCCAGGAGGAGGAGATCTTCCTAAGTATCGGGCAAGACAATAGGGGTTTTGGGCCTAGGGTTGGGAGATCGGGGCTCTGTCAAGGGGAGCAGGGAAGAAGTCGAATGGGGTGCAGAAGGAGTAGGGATAAGTGGAACAGGCGAAGGTAGAGGTGTCGGGTGGGGACCCGAAAGACAGGGTGGGAGGAAGGGCCTGACTCAGGGAGGAGGATCACGGCTCAGGCTCTCCCAGGTGACAATATAGGGTACCTGGTCAGGGTAGCCCCAAGGTCCTGGCTGGAAAACACGAGTTTTGACCTGTAAGATAGTAGTGAGGTCAAAGGTACCGTCTCTCGGCCAGCCTGTATTGAGAGCAGGCCATTCCGAGAAACAGAGAGTCCGCCACTTTTTTCTTCCGGATCTCTACTGATTTGTTGCGTGCTCAGTTCAAAACATCCAGCCAGTGACCTAAAGTCAAACTTAAGGGGGTAGTTAGTTGCTGACCCATGGGGAGAAGCAGAGATTGACACAAATGACAAGCACAACAGAACAAAATACAACAGACAGGACGAACCACAGTAGACAGGTGGCGCCAAACCAGTACAAAGCGGGAGGGAAGCAAAGTCCGGGGCCGGCCGCCTCCCGGGAGAAATGAGACTTCGTCTCTTCTCCCTTCTCCAAATGGCCCTCAGACTCTCATCTGGGCCGAACCAAAACTCCTCGGAACACCTCTGTACAAGACACAAAGACACAGAGACACAGAGACACATACACACAAATACATAGACTGTCTTACCAACAACTGGCTGTGAAATTGAGTCTGGGGCTTGTCCTGATCTCGGTGGGACCTCCAAATGAAAGACCCTCAGACCGAGGAGTCTCCACAAATCGGACGATCCCCCCAAAAACACTCAATGTCCAGTCCAGCTGAAGCAAAACAAGAGGTAAGTTTATTATGGGACGTTTGCGCAAACGGGCCTCCCAGTCCGACAGACAAAGGAAAACCTTGTTCCTCTAAAGCAGGCTTCTTTTATAGGAGAAAAACCATAGGCTTTTATGGGTTTGGGTATGTGACCAGAGTCACAGATCCTTTGGAGATCTCTTATCTTTGGGGCCAGATGGTCTCCTGACTCAGTGGGATAGTCTGTTCTTATCTTCATGACCCTAGGGCAGGGTGGCCCTCTAGGAATTCTTGGTATTTAGTTAGGTTGTCTTGTGGCCTTGTAAGGGAGTTATTTCTGCCAGCTAAGAAATTCCAGGGGCTCGGGTCATTGTGACCTTGGTTAGGTTTCTAAGTCAGGTCTCCCTGTTCTTAGGGTGAGAGGTTTGTTTTTCTTCTAGGTTATTTCTTTGTTAATTCTAAAGTCCTTCAAACTGAGTTATTTAATGCATTTATCTGAAAGCATTTTTTCTACAACATTACCCTTAATAGGAGGATGTAGATATGACATGACAATGTCCTGCAAACATGTGTTTTTTTTAAAGAGCAACTAGGTGTTAGGTTTTTAAAAGACTGAAGTTAGAATTACATATGTTATTGCGCTATTATTACTGGGATTTTAGTCAAAGGAATCAAACAAAAATAAATAAAAAGAAAGAAAGATATAAATAGATAGATAGATACATAGATAGAAAGAAAGAAAGAAAGAAAGATTGATAGTTGCAAACCTATGTGTGTCGAGAGATAATGAGATAGTTCCCAATAGCCAAGCTATGGGGTTATCACAGATATCTGAACAAAGAGGTACAGACCCTCTAGTGTCCACCCTGCTTGGCACACAACCTTCACTTACCACACAATGCCTTATTTATTTATTTATTTATTTTACATCCTGCTATAGTTTTCCTTCCCTCCTCTCCTATAAGTCTCTACTCCC
This sequence comes from Cricetulus griseus, assembly GCF_003668045.3. Classification (NCBI taxonomy): domain Eukaryota; kingdom Metazoa; phylum Chordata; class Mammalia; order Rodentia; family Cricetidae; genus Cricetulus; species Cricetulus griseus. Next base: position 81,216,661 of record NC_048595.1, on the reverse strand, counting down.
TACGTCCTCTATGTGCCCCCATCCATTCCTCCTCCATTTCTATCCAGAAAAGGCCAGGACTCCAGTGAATATCAACAAAACGTGACATATCAATTTGCAATAAGAGTAAGTACCTCCCCTAATATTAATGCTGAACAAGGAAACCAAGTATGAGGAATAGTGTCCCAAAAGCCTGCAAAATGTCAGAGACCACTGGGCTCCCACTGTTAGGTGTCCCACAAGAAAACCAAGCTACACAATTCTAACATAGCAGAGAACCTAGGTCTAGATAGCTGGCTCAGTCATTAAAGGCTAGGTTCACCAACAACGCAAATCACTCCAACTCACTCTTAACCCTAGTATTGCACCATCTATGATGTGTTTGAGGAACTGTGGCATTGATATCAGAGAGGTTTGATCTTTAATTCTACCTCACTATGCAGGCTGGAAGATCATTTTGCCTCCCTCTTGCTTTATTTTGATATTTTAAATAAGATAGAGTGGTGGATAGTGTTTGAGAGAATGAATGGCATGTTGAGAACCCAGGCTATAAAGTCAGGTAACAATTCAAATACCAGCCTCTCTTCAAAGGTAAAGCTTTCAGAAGGGATAAATCTCATTGGGATAATAAGGACTATCATTGTAATACCTTGAGGATCATCATGGGAACTGGATAAGAAAATATATTGAATGCATCTGAGTAGTATAAGACTCCTAAGAAGAGTTCAGTGAATGTTAGTTCTATTTAGTTCAGGACAGATGTACATGATTCAGTGGGGACTAAAATGACCCAGGGGGAAAAAAGAAAAGGACATTTGGGCAAACTGTACTCACATAATACAACATGACTGCAGCATCACATGTGGCTCCTCCTCCAATGTAGTCTCTGAGCCCAGTGAAATCCCAGGATCAGAGGGGAAGCAGGATGGCAAGGCAGATTAGGTTAATTGTTTTCTTTGGAAGCTAAAGAAGCAAAGTTTGCCTCTGGCACCTCTGTTACAGCAACTTCAAACTCAATCTCCAAATCCCACTGAAATAGTGAATAAAATTTAAAAACCACAAGAGAAGAAAAGGGAGAATGGAGGATAGGAGCCAAAAGGCTTGAGGCTTCAGTTGAATCCTTTCCTGTTACCACCCCACCCTGTCTTCACCCCATTCCTCTACAAGCTTTTTGTACCTTTTGAGCAAAATAGTTTTTCTCCCTGTGGTTTGCTGCAGGACGCCTTTCTGTTTGCATAAGTGTGAAAGTTGGGTACACATGTCAATTTACTGAGAGGAAAACTGGAGGAGTAAGTACTAGTCTTCAAATGCAAGGGATACAGAACATGGTCAAATTGCTTGCCATGTCACTGAAATGGCCTTTGTAACCTGTGTGGTTTTCTATCCGATGGGGAGGTGTTAGGGCCCCAGAATGGAGTCCATAAGACTCTCCCAATAACCCTATAGTTAATCTGTTTACTTCTCAACTTCAGCATCAATAAAGTGAATAGAAATAGGATGCTTAAAACAGCATCATAATTTTCAATGAATTAGCTTACTTGTCTTTTCTCCTCTACATTCTGTTTTTATTTCTTCCTCTTAAACTCTTTTCTCCTTCTGCCTCTTATAATTTAAATCATTTTGTTTTATATTATATTTTTAGACAAGGTTTTACTATGTTGCCCAGAAGAGCCTGGGACTCACAATTCTCCTGCCTACCTCCCCCCAGTGCTAGAATTTCAGGGTTCTATTCTCCTTTTTTGTTCTCTTTCACTGCTACCCAGGTAGACCCATGTTCCTTAGTCATCTCAGCCTCCTCTAAAGCCTGTCATGTAGCTATTCAATGGGTACGTGTATACCAAGAAAACCAATTAGTTCCTCAATAATAATTTCTTTCTATAATAGAACACACCATTATATTTGTGTTCTTAATAGCTAAAATAACACACACATTTCTAGTAAAAATAGATGAAGACCAGAATATTAATTCCCAGAAGCTACATAAAGCCAGACACAGTAGCACTTGTTTATAATGAAATATTCCTATGGCAGGGTGGGTGGCAGAGACAGGAGAATTTCAAAATGTTTCCATATCAGCTGAAACAGAAGCAAACTGTAAAGAGATCTCACCTTAAATAAGGAGTAGGCAAAAAGCCAACATCCAAAGTTGTCCTCTGACCCATACTTGGTTTTTACAATCACTCTTAGCTACATTCATGCTAGTGTTATCAACACACATCACACATACTCAAAGACAATAAATAAATAAACAAAATCCACACATATCAAAATGATAGTCTTATAAATAAGCTCTGTCTGGACTAAAGACATTTCCCTCAATTTAGCAAGGCTAGAATGCCCTTTCTAACCTCCTTCCTTCAATTAAAACCTACCCATTCCTTGAGTATGTGTACTGTTGATACCATAAGCCCAGGAATATGTATAACACATCCTTCCTTTCCTTTCTCCCAAAGATCAGATGTCCTTATAAAAATTTCATCATTTCAACTCTTTTCCATAAATACTTTATCAAAACTGGTGGACTAAATAAGTGTTTTAGTTTGGGTTACTGTTTCTATGATGAAATACCACAAACCAAAACAAGATATAGCAGAAAGGGTTTATTTAACTTACTTATATTTATGTCTTCTGTCTTGGTGTTCTACTGCTGTGAAGAGACACCATGACCATGGCAACTCTTATAAAAGAAAGCATTTAATTGGTTCCTGCTTTCAGTTTCAGAGGATTGGTCCTTTGATATAACGGTGGGAAGTATGGTGGCATGTAAGAAGACACGGTGTTGGAGAGCTGAGAATTCTATACCTGGATCTACAGGCAGTAGGAAGAGCAAGGCACTGGGCCATGCTTGAGGATTTGAAACCCCAAAGACCATTCCCAGTGACACAATTCTTCCAGCAGGTCCACACTTAGTCCAAGAAGGCCATACCTACTAGCCTTTGTCAAGTAATGCCATTCTCCATTGATCAAGTTTTCAAATATATGAGCCTATGGGGGCCATTAGTATCCAAACCACCACAACTTCCATATCCATAGTCCATCACTGAAGGAAGTCAGGACAGGAACACAAAAAGTATGGTAACCTGGAGACAGGAGTTGATATAGAGATCATGGAGGGCATTGCTTACTGGCTGCTCCCCAAGGCTTTCTTATAGACCCAGTACTACCTGGCCAGTGGTGACCCTATCCACAATGGGCTGGGACCTCCCCCATCAATCACCAATTAAGAAAATGCTCTACCTGCCTTCTTACAGGCCAGTTTTTCTCCATTTTTTTAAATTTAAATTATAAACAAGATTGTTTTACATGTCAATCCCAGGTACCTTCCCTCCTCACCCCCCATTTACTCCCCCACTAACACCCTACCTATCCCATACCCTTTCTGCTCCCAGGAAGGGTGAGACCTTCCTGGGAGCAGGGGGGCTTCAGAGTCTGTCATATTCTTTGGGATAGGCCCTAGCCCCTCCACCATGTGTCTAGGCTCAGGGAATATACCTCTATGTGGAATGGGCTCCCATAGTCCATTCCTATGCTAGGGATAAGTACTGATCTACTACAAGAGGCACCTACAGGCCAGTTTTATGGAGGGATTTTCTCAATTGGGGCTCTATTATCTCAGATGACTCTAGTCTATGTCAAGTTAACAATATTAGCTAGCATAGAAAGGAAACCTATCAGTTTGCATTGTGTATGGATGAACCAGGTTCATGTTTACCTGGGAAATTTTGAATTGAATAACAAGAGATCAGGATGGTAAAGAAAATTTGTCAGCAAGCTAGTTATATCTTAGTTCAGCATCCAAACAGCAACTGCTCCAGAAAGAAAAGAAGAATGGGTTTGAATATTGAAGACATGAGTTTTCTACTTAGTAATGAATATTAAGAAAACTATTAAAACAAAAGCAGACTAATCTCTAGACCTCAGGAAGTATTTGTGAGTGTAGATATCGTGTGTGTGTGTGTGTGTGTGTGTGTGTGTGTGTGTGTGTGTGTGTGTGTATTATGTAAAACTTAAGATGAGTTTTATCCAATCCCATTTTCCAGATAAGTAAAAGTAAGCTTTGTCTGAGGTTAACACACTTAATGGGCCAAAACTGGATAATTTACAAACCCACACTACAAATTCATCTATGACTGTGAGGCAGTCTTCAGTCATTGGCTGTGTTGTCATCCATTCTTCCACCCTTATTAAGTGTAGACCAAGAGGGGTATAGAAATTACTTTTAACAGTCATGTTGCAGCCCATTCTTCCAGTGCTGGGAAAGAACAAGAAAGACTTCAAGGATCTAGCCTTGCAATCCGTTGATTATTTATAGGAGATATTCCCAAAGCGGGTGGCTCCATACTCTGCCTTGCAGATTGCAGAGAGAGATAAATAACACATTCCTCATTCTCTTTCTCGCTGGGGAAATTGGGGGCTGTGTTTACATCGCTTTCTTGGTATTTATCCTCCTGCTGGCTATTCCATCTCCTCTATTTTATGTTGTTATTTTACTTCCATTAGGGGAGCAGAAAAAACATAAGAAGCCATTCTGATCCACCCGAATCCTCAGAGGGCATGACTCGGTCAAAGTCAGAATCTTCTCCCTTGTAATTTTCCCTACAAACATCTCATTCAAAAAGCATTTTTCTTCCTCTGAATACTAATGTCCCAATGATGATAAAAATTATAAAATTCTCCTCTCCCCTTCAAACCAAAACAGAAAGAAAAAATGAGGGAACAGAAAATCAATTGCATGCTTGATTCATTTTGTTTTTATCCTCCCAGATTTGTTTCCTATGCTCGTGGGAATTGCCTAGTTAGCACTTAGGAAGGGCCAGCTGGGTCATTACAGATGTCATGTGGCATTCCTGTGTTCTGTAGCTTTTCTTCCTTGGGAAAGGGTTGTGCTTTTATAAGAAACCTTCCAGGCATATGAGCTCCCATTCTTTACCTACCAGTTTCAAAAAGACATTGATGAAGTCTGTTTTGTATAGGAGACTGAAAATATTACTATTTTTTCAGTGTTTTCTTTCCAGGAGTATAAATTTTATTCCAAGAACACCCTGCAGTTGATCAAAAACAATTCTGATAATTGAGTCCTCATTTGGTTACATTTTATTTACATTTTCATTTTCTAATAAAAGCCATATACTGAATAGTGAGCTTCATACCAAGTCTATTAAATGTTTCTCTATTTCATACTAAAAAAGACAAAAGGACATTGAATAGAAGATAATTCACCTAACTTCATTCTCCATACAAAAGAAGAGGTCCAGTTTCAGAAATTATGTAGACAGATATATACTGACATGCACACTTATAATCCCTGTCTCTGGAAACTGGGGCAAAAGGATTTCAGATCCATTTCTTGAAAAGTAAAATTGTGTGCAGTATTTAAGTGAAAGAGACTGAGATAGCTTTGTAACTTACTGGTACAGATTTACTTCCCAAGAAAGCTGTAGAAGCCAATGTGCTATAGCTCACATTACTAGATTTCACGAGAATAGATTGAGGGAATATTTATCAGTACATAGGCAAACAGGCCCTCTGTCTGCCACCTGAGGTGAGTCTGGGCACTGCTCAGACCCCAGCTTCCCCTATCACTCCCACTCCTTCTTACTGAGCCTGTCCCTTTACAGGAGTGTACCTGCCCAGACAGGAACACCCACCCCGAGTCTGGCCACACCTCATCCTTTCCCCCCCTCTGCCCTCTGCCCTCCTCCTACCACCTAAGCCCTCCTCTGGCCCCAATACCCCCATAAACTCCTCCTCCTTCTTCCTGAGCCTGCCCCTATACAAGAGTGGATCTGCACTGACCAGAAGGCCCACCCTGAGTCTAGACAAACCTCACTATTGGTCCCCCCTCTGCCCTCCAATCTCTGCTTGATGAGACTAGAAGAGAGGGAGAGCTACCACCTGCACCCACTGGAAGAAGGGCTGGGAAGACAATGATAGAATGAGAACACACTCAACAACAGAAAGACCAATAGGACACCATCAGAATCTAGGGACTCCACACCAAAAAGAACTGAAAAGCTCAGTGAAGAGGATGAAGAAGAGATGGATCTTAAAAATTATCTTATGAAGATGATAGAGACCATTAAAGAGGAAACAAGAAAATCCCTTAAGAAATAGAAGGCAAAACAAGCAAAAAATACATGAAATGGAGGAAAAAACAAATCAAAAAAGTCAAGAAATAAACAAATCTCTTAAAGAATCTAAAGAAAGCCAACAACAACAAAAAAAAACAACCAAACAAGTGAAGGAAACAATTCAAACATTTCACAGTTTGAAAGCAGAATTAGAAACAATAAAGAAAACACAGAATGAGGGGATGCTGGAAATAGAAGAGCTGGGAAAATGATCAGGAACTACGGATGTAAGTATAACCAATAGAATCCAAGAGATGAAGGAGAGAATCTCAGGTATTGAAGACTCACAAGAGGTTATAAAGTCATCGATCAAAGAAAATCTCAAGTCCAACAAGTCCTAACACAAAATATCCAGGAAATAGGGTACACCATGAAAAGACCAAACCTAAGACTAATAGGTATAGAAGAAGGTGAAGAAATTCAGCTCAAAGGTATAGAAAACATATTTAACAATATCATAGAAGAAAACTTCCCCAACCTAAAGAAGGATATGCTTATGAAAGTACAAGAAGCTAACAGAACACCAAATAGATTGGACCACAAAAAGAAGCCCCCTCACCACATAATAATCAAAACACCAAACTTAGAGAATAAAGAAAAATATTAAGAGCAGTAAAAGAAGAAGGCCAAGTAATATATAAAGGCAGACCTATCTAAATTACACCCAAATTCTCAATGGAAACTTTGAAATCGAGAATATCGGGATAGAAGTTCTACAATGCTAATGGAATACAGATGCCAGCCCAGACTATTGCATCCAGCAAAGCTTTCAATCACTATAGATGGAGAAAACAAGATGTTCCATGACAAAACCAGATTTAAGAAATACATATCCACAAATCCAGCTCTACAGAAATTTTAAGAAGGAAAACTCAAACCCAACGAAGATAACTACACTAAAAAAACCATATGCAATAGATAATCCCACTTTATCAAACACCAAAATGAAAAAGGGGAGAAATTCACACATAACACCACCAACAACAAATGCAAAAAAATAAAAATTGACAATCAATAGTCATTAATATCACTCAATATCAATGGTCTTAACCTGCAGATACAAGATACAGGGTAACAGAATGGATATGAAGACAGAATCCATCCTTCTGCTTCATGCAAGAAACACATCTCAACTTCAAAGACAGGCATTACCTTAGAGTAAAGGGTTGGGAAAAGATTTTCCAATCAAATAGGCCCAAGAAACAGGCTGGTGTAGCAATCCTAATATCTAACAAATTAAACTTTAAACTAAAATCAGTCAAAAGAGATGAAGAAGGGCACTTCATACTCATCACTGGAAAAAATCCTTCAAAATGAAGTCTCAATCCTGAGCATCTATATTCCAAATACAAAGGGACCCACATTTGTAAAAGAAACATTACTAAAGTTCAAATTACACATAAACCTCACAGACTTAAAGTAGGAGACTTCAACACCCTGCTCTCACCACTAGATAGGACCACCAGACAGAAACTTAACAAAGAAACAAAAGAACTAACAGAAGTTATGACCCAAATGGGATTAACAGGCATCTAAAGAACATTCCCTCCAAACACAAAAGAATATACCTTCTTCTCACGGCCACATGGAACCTTCTCTAAAATTGACCACATACTTGGCAATGTGGCAAACCTACACAGATAAAAAAATTGGAATAACCCTCTATATCTTATCAGACCACCATGCTTTAAAGTTAGAATTCAACAACAGCATGAATTGCAGAAACCCTACAAACACATGGAAATTGAATAATGTGCAATTGCACCATTCCTGGGCCAAGGAAGAAATAAAAAAAGAAATTAAAGATGTCCTAGAATATAATGAGAATGAAGACACAACATACCCAAACCTTTGGACACTTTGAAAACAGTGCTAAAAGGAAAGTTCATAGCACTAAGTGCCCATATGAAGAAACTGGAGAATAGTCACACTAGTGAATTAAGAGTGAAACTGAAAGCTCTAAAACAAATGGAAGTGAACTTGCCCCGCAGGAGTAGACTCCAGGAAATAACCAAACTGAGGGCTGAAATCAATAAAGAAGAAACTAGGAAAACATTACAAAGACTCAATGGAACAAAAAGTTGTTTCTTGGAGAAAGTCAACTAAATAGACAAACCTTTATCCAAACTAACCAAAAGGCAGAAAGAGAGAGAGAGAGAGCATGCTAATTAGCAAAATTATGAAATGAAATGAAATGGGGGATGCAACAATGGACACTGAGGAAATCCAGAGAATCATCAGGTCGTACTTTGAAAACCTGTACTCCACAAAATTTGAACATCTAAAGGAAATGAACAATTTTCTAGATAGATATCACTTACTAAAATTAAATCAAGAAAAGATAAGCAATTTAAAAAGACCTATAACCCCTAATGAAATAGAAACCAGTAATCAAAGTCTACCAAGCAAAAAAGGGCCAGATGGTTTCAATGCAGAATTCTACCAGAAATTCAAAGAATAGCTAACACCAGTACTCCTCAAATTGTTCCACACATTAGAAGCAGAAGGGACATTTTCAAGCTTTTTTTTACAATGCTACAATAGCTTTGGTAATCAAGCCAAACAAAGACACAACTAAAAAAAAAGTGAATTACAGACCAATATCCCTCATGAACATCGATGCAAAAATATTCAACAAAATCCAATCCAATCCAAAAACACATCAGAGAAATCATCCACAATGATCAACTTGGCTTCATCCCAGGAATGCAGGGATGGTTCAACATATGAAAATCCATTAATGTAATCCACCATATAAACAAACTGTAAAAGACAAAAACACATGATCATCTTACTAGATGCTGAAAAAGCCTTTGATAAAATCCAACATTCCTTCATGATAAAGGTCTTGGAGAGAACAAGAATAACAGGAACATACCTAAACATAATAAAAGCAATATACAGCAAGCCAACAGCCAACATAAAACTAAATGGAGAGGAAACTCAAGGTGATTCCTCTAAAATCGGCAACAAGACAAGGCTGTCCACTCTCTCCATAACTCTTCAATATTGTACTTGAAGAGCTAGAGCAGTAAGTCCACAAAAGGAGACAATGGTGATACAAATTGGAAAGGTAGAACTCAAACTCGCTATTTGCAGATGATATGATAGTTTACATAAGTGACTGAAAAAACTCTACCAGGGAACTCCTACAGCTGATAAACACCTTCAGCAAAGCAGCAGGATACAAGATTAACTAAAAAAAAATCAGTAGTCCTACTATATACAGATGATAATTGCGCTGAGAAAGAAGTCAGAGAAACATCACCCTTTAAAATAGCAACTAAAAACAGAAAATATCTTGGGGTAATGCTAAACATGAAAGACCTGTATAGTAAAAACTTTGAGTCTTTAAAGAAAGAAATTACAGAAAATACCAGAAAATGGAAAGATCTCCCATGCTCTTGGATAGGTAGGATTGACATAGTAAAAATGGCAATCTTGCCAAAAGCAATCTACAGATTCAATGCAATTCCCATCAAAGTCCCAACACAATTCTTCAGACCCTGACCAGTGCAGATGGGTTGACATTGACAAGAGCTCCCTGGGTAGAAAGTCAGCCCCATGTACTATTGGCACCCTCCTCATGCTGAGTTGTGCCATGGAGGAAGATGAACCAAAGCATAAACAAATTAATGATGCTATTAATGTGTATATGTTATTACATTTAATCTTATTCCCCCTTTTTATTTTTTAAATATTTTTAAATTTAATTTAGAAACAATCTTATTTTATGTAACTATCCCAGTTTCCTCTCCTTCCTATCCTCCCATTCCCCCTGAAATACCCCCTATCCACCACCACATCCACTATCCAGGGAGGGTGAGGACTTCCATAATGTGTCATCAAAGTCTGTCATATCATTTGGGGGAAAGCCTAGGCCCTTCCCTGTGTATCTAGGCTGAGAGAGTAGCCCTCCATTGGGAATGGGCTGCCAATGTCCATTTGTTCACTGCATATAAATACTGGTTCCACTGTCAGAGATCCCAAAGCCTAACTTCCCAGGCCTCCTAAATGACACCCACATTCAGAAGGCTTAAAATAGGGACAGTTGAATTCTATAGTTTTGAATGTCATAATTGTTCTGTATTCAATATTTCAAATTGTTTGATATTATAATAAAATGATATCCCCCTTGCCTTTACTCCAAGCTCCCCCATATATGTATCCTTGTAATTTTAAAAAGTACATTCTAAATATCCTTAAATGAAACTTGATATTCTTTGAGCAGGGGCCTTTATTTTTCTCAGGAGCATATCTCATATACTACTTGAGTAGTCATAGAAGAAGCTGGAGAATATGCATCAAAGAAATGAATGAGTAAAGGAATAGTCATTAATTCCTGGATAATAATTATATTCATGACTCCCATTCTATCCTCTTCATTATATTATGGAAATATTATCTATTAATACAATGGGCATGTCATGCTCACCACTGCACTACAATTATTGTAAAAATACCAATGAGTCCAGAGAATGTAAAATTCTCTTAACAGAATATAATGCATAAGTACACAAAATGATTTTCTTAATTGAGGAATTGAAGAGTATATTTTAGCTAATAGTAACTACTCAAGCCTCAGTCTCCATATGTAACCAGATTGCTATGAAGGACCCCTCTGTTTAGGAGGGGGATTCCCACAGGGATGTGATGTCATAATCAGACATTTTGTTGATTTTGTCTCTGTTATTTATTTACTGACTGATTCAAGAATCTCATTCTCCTCCTCATCTTATTCTTCTATTGTGAATTATCTTGGGTATTATCGCTTTTATTGAAAATAAAATTTTTACATGATACATCTTTATTACAGTTTCCCTTTCCTCTATTCTCAGTTCCTCTGCCACTACCCTCCACCCAAATACCCCCCTTTATATCTTTCAATAGAAAACAAACTGCTGCCTCAGTCTATATGAGTTCTTATCTGTGTCCATCCTGCAGATTTATATTAGTCTTTTTTTCTTGGTGTACTCCATCCCCTCTAGCTCTCATGCTTTTTCTGCCTCCTCTTCTGCAGGGTTCTCTGAGCCATGAAGGGAGGGATTGCTGGTGGCAACCCATTTAGGGATGAAGGTTTCAAGGTCTCTCACTCTAGGCATATTTTATGTCTGTGGCTCTGTATATTTATTCCCAGATGTTGAAGAAAGAAGCTTCTCTAATAATGGCTGAGCAAGGCACTGATCTATGAATGCAACAGAATGTCATTGAGAGTCATTTTTTGCTATGTTCTTTTATCTTTTTTCCAGATTTTTAAATTTGAATTAGAAACAGAATTGTTTGACATGACAATCCCAGTTCCCATCTCCCTCCCATCCTCCCCTACAATGCCCCCGCAACTAAAACCCTATCTATCATATATCCTTTCTGCACACCCTGGATGGTGAGGCCTTCCATAGGGTGTCATCAGAGTCTACCATATCCTTTGGGATAGGGCCTAGGCCCACCCCCCTGTGTGTCTTGGCTCAGGGAGTATTTCTCTATGTTGAATGTGGTCCCAAAGTCCCCACCTATGCTAGGGATAAGTACTGAACTATTACAGGAGGTCCTGTAGATTTCTGAGGTTTCCTCACTGAAACCCATGTTCCTGGGGTCTGGATCTGTCCCATGCTAGTATCCTAGCTATCAGTCTGGGGAGTAAGACTTCCCCGATGTTCAGGTCATCAGTTTCTGGGGGTTTCACCAGTCAGGTCTGGACTCTTCACTCGTCCTTCTCTGCATCTAGATTCTACTTCAGTTCAGTGATTAGTTGTGGGTGTCTGCTTCTGCTTCCACTAGCTGCTAGATGAGAACTATCAGGTGACATATAAGTCAGTCATCAATCTCATTATGCGGGGAGGGTATTTAAGGTAGCCTCTCCTCTGTTGCTTAGACTGTTAGTTGGTGTCATCTTTGTACATCTCCAGACATTTCCCTATTGCCTGATTTCACTGAAAACCTAAAATGTCTCCCTCTATTATGGTATGTCAATTCTTGTTATCTTCTATTCTTCCTGTGACTCAAACTTTCTGCTCCCTCATGTCCCTCCTCTTCTCCCCTTCTCATTCTCTTAGCTCTCTCCCCACTCTGTCCCTGCTCCCAATTTGATCAGGGGATCGTGTCTCTTTTCCCTTTTCCTGGGGAACATGTATGTCTCTTAGGGTCCTATTATTGTATACTAGCTTCTCTGGCAGTGTGGACTGTAGGCTGGTAATCCTTTACTCTATGTCTAAAACCTGCATATGAGTGAGTGCATACCAGGTTTTTCTTTTTGTGATTGGGTTACCTCACTCAGAATGGTTTCTTCTGGTTCCATCCATTTTCCTGCAAATTTGAAGATTCCATTGTTTTTTTCCACTGACTAGTACTCCAATGTGTAAATGTGCCACATTTTCTCTATCCATTCTTTGGTTGAGGGGCATCTAGGCTGCTTTCAGTTTCTGGCTATTACAAATAGTGCTGCTATGAACATTGCTGAGCAGATGTCCTTGTTGTATGAATGTGCTTCTTTTGGGTATATGCCTAAGAGTGGAGTTGCTAGATCTTGTGGTAGACTGATTCCCATTTTCCTGAGGAATCACCATACTGATTTCCAAAGTGGTTTTATGAATTGGCACTCCCAGCAGCAGTGGAGGAATGTTCCCCTTTCTCCACCACCTCTCCAGCATAAACTGTCATTGGTGTTTTAGATTTCAGCCATTCTAACTGGAGTAAGATGAAATCTCAGAGTCATTTTGATTTGCATTTTCCTGATGGCTAAGGATGTTGAACACTTTCTTATGTGTCTTTCAGCCATTTTAGATTCCTCTATTGACAATTGTCTATTTAGTACTGTACCCCATTTTTAATTGGATTGTTTGTTGTTTTGGAGACTAGCTTCTTGAGATCTTTGTATATGTTGGAGATCAGCCCTCTGTCAGATGTGGGGTTAGTGAATATCTTTTCCCAGTCTGTGGGCTGCCATTTTGTCTTGCTGACTGTGTTCATTGCCTTACAGAAGCTTCTCAGTTTCAGGATGTACCTTTTATCAATTGTTGATCTCAGTGTCTGTGCTACTGGTGTAATGTTCAGGAAGCAGTCTCCAGTACCAATTAATTCAAGAGTATCTCCTACTTTGATTTCTAATCGTTTCAGTGTGGCTGGATTTATGTTGAGGTCTTTGATCCATTTTGACTTAAGTTTTGTGCAAGGCAATAGGCTTGGGTCTATCTGTAGTCTTCTGCATGTCTGCAATCAATCATGCCAGCACAATTTGTTGAAGATTTTCTCTTTGTTCCATTGTATACATTTGGATTGTTTGTCAAAAATCAGGTGTTTGTAGGTGTGTGTGTTAATATCAGTGTTTTTAATTCCATTCCATTGGTCTACCTGTCTATTTTGGTGCCAATACCAAGCTGTTTTCAGCAATATAGCTCTGTAATAGAGCTTGAAGTCAGGGATGGTGATGCCTCCAGATATTCCTTTATTGTACAAGGTTGTTTGGCTATCCTGGGTTTTTTGTTTCTCCATATCAATTTGAGAATTGTTCTTTCACGGTCTGTGAAGTATTGTGTTGGGATTTTCATGCAGATTGCATTGAATCTGTAGATTGATTTTGGCAAGATTGCCATTTTTACTATGTAGATCCTACCTATCCATGAGCATGGGAAATCTTTCCATTTACTGGTATCTTCTTTAATTTCTTTCTTTAAAGTCTCAAAATTCTTACAGTGCAGGTCTTTGAATTTTTGGTTAGTAATACCCAAGGTATTTTATTTTGTTTGTGGCAATTGTAAAGGGTGATGTTTCTCTGATTTCTTTCTTCACCAATATGTCATCAATATATAGTAGGGCTACAGATTTTTTTGAGTTAATCTTGTATCCTGCCACTTTGCTGAAGGTGTTTATCAGCTGTAGGAGTTCCCTGGTAGAATTTTTTGGGTCACTTATTTAGACTATCATATCATCTGCAAATAGTGAGAGTTTGACATCTTCCTTTCAGATTTCTATCCCCTTGACATCCTTTTGTTGTCTTATTGCTCTAGCTAGAACTTCATGGACAATATTGAAGAGGTATGGAGAGAGTGGACAGTCTTGTCTTGTCCCCAGTTTTAGAGGAATTACATTGAGTTTCCCTCCATTTAATTTGATTTTGGCTGTTGGTTTGTTGTATATTGCTTTTATTATGTTGAGGTATGTTCCTGTTATCCCTGATTTCTCCAAGACCTTTATCATGAAGGGATGTTGGGTTTTGTCAAAGGCTTTTTCAACATCTAGTGAGATGTCATGTGTTTTTTTCTTCAGTCTGTTTATATATTGGATTGCACTGATGGATTTTCATGTGTTGAACCATCCTTGCATCCCTGGGAGGAAGCTTACTTGATCAAGGTGTATTTCTCTGATGTGTTCTTGGATTCGCTTTGCCAATATTTTATTGAGTATTTTTGCATCAATATTCATGGGGGATATTGGTCTGTACTTCTCTTTCTTAGTTGTGTCTTTGTGTGGCTTAGGTTACTGTAGCCTCCTAGAAAGAGTTTGGCAATGTCCCTTCTGCTTCTATTGTGTGGAACAATTTGAGGAGTATTGATATTAACTCTTCTTTGAATTCCAGGTAACATACTGCACTGAAGTCATCTGGCCCTGGGCTTTTTTTGTTTGGGAGTCTTTTGATGACTGCTTCTATTTCCTTAGAGATCATAGGTCTGTTTAAGTTACTTATCAGTTCTTAATTCAATTTTGGTAAGCCATATCTGTCCAGAAAATTTTCCATTTCCTTTAAATTATCAAATTTTGTGGAGTACAGGTTTTCAAAGTATGACCTGAAGATTCTCTGGATTTCCTCAGTGTCTGTTCTTATGTCCCCCTTTCATTTCTGAGTTTGTTAATTTGCATGTTCTCTCTCTGCCTTTTGGTTAGTTTGGATAAAGGTTTGTATATATTGTTGATTTTCTTGAAGAACCAACTCCTTGTTACATTGATTCTTTGAATTGTTTTCTTTGATTCTACTTTATTGATTTCTGCCCTAAGTTTTATTATTTCCTGGCATCTACTCTTCTTTGGTGTATTTGCTTCCATTTGTTCTAGAGTTTTCACCTGTGATGTCAACTCTGGTGTGACTATTCTCTATTTTCTTCATGTGAGTATTTAGAGCTATGTATTTACTCTTAGTCCTGCTTTCAAACTGTTCCATAAGTTTGGGTATGTTGTGTCTTCATTTTCACTGAATTCTAGGTAGTCTTTAATTTCTTTCTTTATTTCTTCCTTGGCCCAGGAATGGTGTAATTGTGCATTGTTCAATTTCCATGAGTTGGTAGGTTTTCTGCAATTTGTGTTGTTTTTGAATTCTAACTTTAATGTATGGTGGTCTGATAAGACACAGGGGGTTATTCCAATTTTTTTGTACCTGTTAAATTTTGTTGTGTTGCCAAGTATGTGGTTGATTTTTGAGAAGGTTCCATGTGATGCTGAAAAGAAGGTATATTCTTTGGTGTTTGGATGGAAAATTCTATAGATGTTTTTTAATCCCAATTGGGTCATAACTTCTGTTAGTTCCTTTTTCTCTTTGTTAAGTTTCTGTCTAATGGTCTTGTTCAGTGGTGAGAGTGGGATGTTGAAGTCTCCCACTATTACTGTGTGAGATATTATTTTCTTGGCTATTTTGGCTTTCCTTGATTTCTTACATCTTTTAGGTTGTCTTTTCTTCCATTTTTCTGAAAGATTTTCTGATTTCCTCTTTTAGGGTCTCTGTCATCTGTATGAAGTTGTTTTTAAGGTTTTTATCTTCAGTGTCTTCTGTGTTGGGATGTTCATATTTTGCTGGTGTAGAGTCCCTAAATTCTGGTGGTGTCATATTGCTTTTCCTGTTGTTGGATGTGTTCTTATATTGTCATCTTCCCATCTCTTCTTCCAGTGGGTACAGGTGGTGTCACTTCCTTTCCTGGTGTGTACGGGTCCAAGGTTCTCTTCCAGTGGGTGCAAGAGCATCCAAATCTCTGATGGGTCTCAAGTTGTGTGCAGGCTGTTCTGAGACACTCACTCCCCAGGTGGATCTGAGCAAGACTAGCACAGAGATGTCAGTAGACTTTGTGTTGCTTGATCCTCAGGGGCTGAGTTGACCTGCCTGCAGACCCCTGGGCAAGATTTCCAAGAGTGGGCAGGCAAAAGTTGGGCCCAAGGCAGGGTCCAATGCAGCTCACCTCTGCAGTCTGTGGGGGCTGGAAAACCCCAGCGATCTCAGCAGAGTCAGGGTCCCTGGGTCTTCATGGACTAATCCAGTCTGCCTGCAGACCCTAGTGTGGGATTGCCCAGAGTGGACAGGCAGAAGTTGGGCCCAAGGCAGGGGCCCAAGCAGCTCACCTCACTCTGTGGGGGCCAGAATCTGATATGTTCTTTTAATAGAATCATAGTATTTGGTCCAGGGGCTATCTAATTTTCAGTTTTTCCCCCTCTGTCTCCCATTCATCTTAGAGTGACAGTTAAGAAATGGCAGGTCTACTAGGCAAGAAACTTGATGCAAACATGAATATCATCTGGGTTTAATGATTTAATTTCTAAAATTTGTATTTGCCATGAATACTCAAGTTGTGAAAGTAACACAAAATGTTTTGCTAGCTGAAAGAAGACAGTCATAATAACTATACACTAAATGATAATGTTTTGTGAAATTGTCCAAGAAAGGAAACATGCAAAGTTATAAAGGATATTAGTGGGCTGAAAAAGACTAAGTAATGGATTCTAGAGGTTATAAAGCTTCCTTTGAGCAGGATAAATATATCACACAAACAGATTATGCGCATCATGGTGCAAGTCTATAAATACACTATAAATCATTGAATTCTATACTTTAAACAAGTGAACTTTATGGCATATGAATTATATCTCAATAAAAGTGTTACAAATTGCCAGTGCTTCCCCAGCATGTCAAGTATAGGCAAATGAAATCTTCTCTAGAGGCACAGGCTTTCATCTCATCTCCCTCTAGATTCTTTCAGATAAAATCTAAGAGATGATCTCACAGCATTTAATTACAAAGAACACAATAAAATAATTTGCCAGGAGTGAGAGTCAGCAGCTGTGCTAAACAGAATGTTTAAGTTCTCAAGATCTTTACTTTGGCTCTATCAATGACTCAACCTTCTTTTTCATTCCTGTATTCATAGGGAATGCTATAATACCTGTTCTGTAAGATTTATAATAAAAATTTAATAAACAGCAAGTTTGATAGTGAAATCTATCAAATGAATGCATGTTGCATAAATTCTAAGGATAGTTAATTGCCAACAAGACAGTTTTAGTGAAAACAAAGCAGCTGGATTGAAAACTAGATAAACTGATAAATAAATGTACACTAATGATTCACAGGTGAAACTATTAGAATTGATGTACATATGGAGGGTCTTTGACTTGTAGGGGAAATTGGATCTATGCATAATTTTAAAGATATGCTTTTTTGGCAAAGATTAAACTATTTTTTTATATTACTCAGAGGTTGGTAGGAGAGTTTGGAAGTGCAGTTTGTGGTATACCCATCAGAGAAAATGTAACTTGGAACAGAGCATTCTAATGAGCATTTGAGGAAGTTTAACCCATTATGCAAAAGCCAAGCACAATTGAGATGAACTTCCATCCCTGGAAAATGATCTAGAACATGTAGAGCCACTTACATAAAATGGCGATGGCATAGTATGTTTGTTTATTTATTGGTTTTTTGAGACAG
The DNA here is from genome assembly GCF_003668045.3 of Cricetulus griseus. Classification (NCBI taxonomy): domain Eukaryota; kingdom Metazoa; phylum Chordata; class Mammalia; order Rodentia; family Cricetidae; genus Cricetulus; species Cricetulus griseus. The sequence continues at coordinate 81,198,874 of NC_048595.1, read as the reverse complement.
GGTTTCTCTGTAGCTTTGGAGCCTGTCTGTAACTCTCTCTGTAGACCAGGCTGGCCTGGAGCTCACAGAGATCTGCCTGTGTCTGCCTCCTGTGTGATGGATTAAAGGTGGGTGCCACTGCCACATAGTATATTTAAAGTGGGATACATTGTCCCATACTCCAAGCTCCTCACAGGTAACAATTGCTGTGAACAACACCTTTGTTTAGGAATCAAAACTAAAGTCCATAATACCTTTAGCTAAAAGTGTGGACTTTGGGGAAGCTTACCTCGGATGACTAAATGTAAGCACCCACTCATTAGCATGCCCAGGTCTTTCCTTCCTGATTGTGGGGGCACACAGCACCAGCCTCCTATGATCAAGATCTCAGCAACTCTGAGTCTTTCCACACACTGACCTGCTTTCACGAGCAACCACAATTTTCACTTCTCTATTAGATCTCAGTTCTAGAAACTTTCACTTACCTTTTGTGAACTCAGTTGTTTATAAGTTTTGTATTAGATTTTGGGTTTTTAAATGTCACTTATCAGGGGAGATTCACAAGAAAGCATCTCTGACTGCTGAGTTTTGGGACTACATCCACATAATTGGACCCAATGCACTTTCTGGCATTGTCAACTTTAGGACTGTCTCCCCAATTGGACTCTGACCCTCTCTGAAAGCAAAAGTTATCACTCCTCTAACTCTGCCTCTGGGTCTTATTTCCTAAAATTGTATTCTTCTAGTATTTGCTGTCCTAATGGTTATTAAGAGGACAAAATAATTTATTTTAAAAACATACCTGATTGATAGAAGAGATGGTTTTAAGTACAACTCTTGGCATTAAGTGGAATTAATGACATTTTTTAAATTTCTTTATCAATTAAACACCTAACAAAATACTTTTCAATTTCTCAGTCCTAAAGTATAAGTATTTTTTTATGTTTCCAGTGGAACATTTTTTTGTCATGAATGTCATTTGAATTGGAAGGGTGGCAGAGAGATTCTTTCTTGTAAATAGTTGTTATATTTTATATCAAATGTGAAGACAAATACTTTAGTGTAGCAGCAAAATCATTCTGCTTGAAATATCTGCCCAGGATGGATATTTCTATCTGATCTTTTGTAAGTTATTTTCCTTCATTGAGCATCAATTTTCTCTTAATACATCTGAGGATTGTTGTGAAAATTACATGCCACATCTATAAAATACCTGAATCATAGTGGGTACTCAGTAGATCAAAACTTCTGCTGTTACATCATAGCATGGAGAATCTCTTTCAAATATGAGCACTAACTTCCTATTGAATGTGTTTTCAAAGTACAGGGCCTGGGCAAGTGTCTTTAAAATAGGGCACACTGTGGCTTCTGGTTTTGTACCATGATGGGAAGGATAATTATGCAAGTTATGACAAGACAAGACTGCACTTGTGTGTTCTCTTGAGAGATAAAGTAAACATAAAGTAAAGCTGCTTTATTGTCATTTAATAATCACATCCAGCAGCAGAAACATGGATAATACCATGGTGCCGATGCATTAAGATGCCCTCAAAAGCAAACATACTTGATATAACCAAAAGTCTACCTCAGTGGCAACAGGGCAAACCTCAAGCTGTCCAGACAAGCCATAGAACTTCATTGGTATGTCACTACCCCCTGGTCTCTAAATGGTTAGCATCTCACAAAGACATTTTTACCAGTTACCACATTACTCTCATCTTGTGCCAAGAATGTGTTGGAAAAGCCAACAGGAAATGAAAACTAGCCAGTTTTAGACATTTTCTCACATCTTTTGTTTCCCAATGGATTTATATATCCATTGATGCTTTGGTGTTCTTCAGACTGGAATGGACAACAAAAGTCTCAGGCAATAAAGTCCTGAACATGGCCAAGATTTTTCTTTGCATTTTCTGGTCAAAATGGCTCAGATCTCCATGAGTGAATATCATAACCATGAAATTATCTCATCTGTAGTACTTCTTCCTACTTGTTTTGAGAAATCGTGGGAAAGTCTATGTTTTATTACTTGTGTGTTTAGATATCTTGGACCAATCAATGGCCACTTTCAGGTTTTCTTTTGCTATCTATGAAATTGAATTGCTGTCTACTTATAAGATCAATGTTATTTTCCCATGAAAACATTTGTGAATATAGTTTACAAATTTTAAAACTCCATATACATGTGAAAATGGCCATTCTTTTCTTCTCTGTCACTAAAAAATTTTAAAAACCCTCATTCATCTTTTTGGCTACTGCCATTCTTAACACTAGATTGTCTTCAATTTGAGTGATATTCTGAGAGAAAGAAGATCATAGAATCATCTTATATTGCAATCTTCACTTACATTTATCTCACCAAACATCTAGAAGTATATTGAATTACTAAATATTGAATGATAGTGTAATTTCTCTATAATTTAGAAAAGGCTCCTTAAAACCCCAAATGTAAGGGGCTGGAATTGAAAGTCAGCAACAGAATATGTAATTCTGATCACCAAGGCTTTGTTTCAGTCTTCAGTAACACACAAGCAAACATGTGTTTCAATTATAAAGCATGTCAATTCAATACTTCAGCATACTTCCTTTCAGTTTTGCAAATTACTGTAGAGAGATCATGTGCATTATTTGGACATCCATAGAGAAAGAGAAGGACAGTCTGTGCTTTTAAAGACTTCAAATAATTGAATTAGTCCCAAGCCTTCTGCATTAAAATCTACTGACTTAAATCCTTATCACTTCATGGCAATACCTAGACCGGTGCATATCCTAGTTAAACTGACCCATCACATTGACCATCTTAAGTCCAAACACTGGAGAGGGTTGAGAAGCAGAAATGGCTGGATGGTGATATGGAAAGGCATGGGGAGTACATGATCTTTGATGGCCAGTATCTAAAATGCAGTTTCTAAGTTTCATTTGCTTGTAGAGTTCACCAATAGCCCAGAAAAGTTCAAGAAGTTCTGTCCACAGACAAAGCTCCTGAGAAATATCTCTACCAGCTCCAAATATCCTCAAGTAGCTGTATTGTTTTAATGAAGGTGACAGACTAAAGCTGAGCTGCTATGTTAAGTGGATGTTACAGAGGAAGGAATATAGCATCAATGGGGATGGCTCTAGGAAATATCCCCTTCCAAAATAGGGGAGCCTGTGAGTCAAATAGAACTCGGGATCACACTGGGCACTGTCCAACCCAAGTTCATTATCAATGGATGCACTTTCCTCTCAATGCAGATATAAACCTGTTAGACTTATGCTTTATTTTTTTTTCCTGTCAGGAGCATTTATTTTCCAACATGCTGATTCTTGCTGAAAACACATTATAAGCTGACTGTTTTCTCACTCCGCTGACAAAACAGAACTGCTGAAAGGAAGGTCTAGTGATGTGTTCTGGTGTTAGCATTCTTTCATTTGATGCTGTGAGTACTTATTCCACAGGCATGGATTCTGGAGTAGGAGCAGTTCAGTCATGTTGCAGCATGGGAGAGAAATAATTTTGGTTAAACCTGATCAGAGAGAAATAACTATGGTTACTCAGATGTTCCAAGTTATTCTAGGCACATTGATCTCCTCTATGACTTTTCAGAACCTAAGGAAGTTGACATCTGTCTATCTCATTTCCATATCTGAGAACCAAATAGGTTTACTAACAAATACTAAATTTTAAGTTCTTTCTAGTTTTTTACACTTGTTTTTATTTATTATAAATTATCTTCAAAGATCTTATACATTATTAATATATAATACATAGACATATTATGTCTTCATCATATATGAAATATAAGATTATTTTCTGAATAAGAGCTTAGTCTGTGAGAATATTGGTACTTCCTTAAGATGGGTTATACAGTGCTCAGTTTAAGGATCTTGAAGAAATACTACTGATTTTTTAACTATATTTCAAAGAAAACACATTCAATAGCACATGCCAACCTTCCCTCCAATTAAAAGTCATTTAGAGATAAGATTGTTTTCCCTTGGTACTAATCCAATAGAAAAACAATTCCTAAATATTCTCATTAGATTATTCTAAAGGCACATACTATGTTATCCTGGGCTGTTTGTCTTCTTGTGCTCTTCATATTCCTTTGTGAGGGTCATGTATTCATGTTCCTTTCCATGTTTGAAATTCTTGTTTGTAATGTAGAAATACAAAGGTACGGACAGTTGAAAGCATCTGCTGTGCTTTCAGGTGCTGTCAGGCACCTGCAGCATGTTCCTTCCTGTTGCTGAACAATTAGCTGGAACTGGAGGCAAACCTGTTTTCTCCTTCGACTGAGATTCTCTTCTTGCTAGTGAATGAATGAAATATGCAGAGAGGAGAACTCTTTCCTTGCTCAAGAATCATAGTGCCTACCACTCACTCTGATGAGGGTCACCTACTCCTCTCAACACAGGAGTGGCAGAAATCTCAATTGGATAAACACAGGAATGCCTCTATTTATTTTGCTAGTGCTTGGGATAGATTTGAAACAGTACCAATAAAGATAGTGTCTGTGTTTCCACTGGGGAGGAGGAAGAGGTAGGAGAAAAGAGCTATTCATACCCTGAGTTTCTGAAATGAGTCAGGATACACATCCTCAAGAAACCTACAGGTCTGGATTGTAGGGATCTTTAGTTCAACCCTACCACAGTATCTGAGAGCTGAGCTCATAGACATAGATGGTGTTGGGATATCCTAGAAATGTCTGCTCTACATTTTTTACTGTAAACTGTGGCCCAGAGAAACACACTAGCATGATATTATTAATCATACTTCTTACTCAATGTTTGTAATTCACTATAGACATGATCCACAAAGAGAGACTTCATCTTCACAAAATCTTTCTGAGTTTGGTATTGTTTCCCTTCCCACAATTTTTCTTTTTGTGTGTTGAAAATCTACTCTGAAGCTGGAGTTATACAGTTAAAAACTGAACTCAATTGTCCAAATTCAGTTCTGATTCAACATCAAAGACTAGTGTTCCTAAAGAGTGGGGGCAGACAAGACAAATAGAGTGCACATATAGGGTGAAAATGTAATTCTATGCTGTGGTTGTTTGAATGTAACTGACCCCCATTATCACATAAGGAGTGGCAATATTAGGTGTGGCTTTGTTGGAGTGGGTATGGCCTTGTTGGAGGAAGTATGTCACTGTGGGAGCGGGCTTTAGGTTTCCTATGTTCAGGATAGCACCCATTGTCCCAGCCAAGTTTCTGTTGCCTGCAAGGTGTAGGACTCTCAGTTACTCCTTAAGCACAATGTTTGCTTGCAGGCTGCCATATCCCTGCCATGGATATAATGGACTAAACCTCTGTAACCATATGTAAGAAACCCCAATTAAATGTTTTCATTTATAAGAGTTTCTGTGGTCATTGTGTCTCTTCAATGCAACAAAAACCCTAAGACATATGCTAATGTGTGTAGAATTTAGGGGAAAATCTTATCTGAGGATTAGTTGTTTTTTTTTTTCAACTATGAAGTATAGATGATAATAACTGCTTCTTAGATTGGCTGTAAGAGAAAGTAAAATATCAAAATCCTGATTTAAGTATCTCATGTGCATAAGGCCTCAAATAATGAATGACAGTTTACCTCTCTGGAGATACTCAACAGGGGCAGGAGATGCCTACTTGGTGAAAATGTTAACGGAAATCATATGCTCCTGTGCTAAAGAACCAGCCAAGGTAAGGCCTTTCTGGTGATTCCATGATGCCTTGAAACACATACTAAACATAATACACACAGGCTCTGCCCTTCTTGTGCTCAGAGACCTTATTTTATCCATAGAGTTATCAGAAATGGACAGTTAATTTGTTTCTAACTTTCCAATTAGGGAGATGAAATGTGAAATTGAAAAGCTTCACAATGTTTATTTAAGTTTTGAGCCACTCCAGACAAGCTACAAAAAAGACAAAACAAAGCCAAATCTGAAACACTGGGCCTGAAAAATAAGTGCTTAAAAATAAGAAAAGAATTTCCTGTGGAGAAAGAAAAATGAAGTAGAAATGGAATTGGATTGGATGGCATTTATTAAGGAAAGCCTAGTGGATTCACCTCTGTGTATTGTACCCTTTACTTGCATGACTCTATACCGGACACCAGCACTGAGATGGTGTTTTTACCATTTCAGTAAGCAAAAAGAAACCAGAATTATATGGTCTCTAGTACCTTCTCCTCTAGCTTTCTCCCCTTCTGACTTATCATCAGATTTCCTTATAATAGTTAATGTGTTAATTGACATGGCCAATAAATGCTCAGATATTTCATAATGGCTATACATTATTCTAAGTATTCAATGGAGGTATTCTGGAATGAGATTAACTTTTAAAATGAATAAAGTAGAAGGCCCTATCCCCAGTGCAGTTGAACTTCATCCAGGTTAAACACCTATTTAGAATACAGTCTAAACCTGCCCCCTCAGAATAGCATATTCCTTCTTGACAACCTTTCAGCTGGGACATTGTCTTATTTACCTTCAAACTTGAACTAGTACTTGAATGAGCATGCTGATCTTTGAACTAGAAATAATTCCTTACACTTTTGGATCTCCAGTTGGGTGAAATTACCCTGCAGAGTTTCAGATCATGGCAATTATTTGCAATAAATTCTTTACTCTCTGTCTTGGTTTCTCTCTGTGTCTCTTTTTCTGTCTCTGTCTCTCTCTGTGTTTCCATCTGTCTCTCTTCTTATATTATCAAAGAAACTTCAAAGGCTGGATAAACAAATCTAGTTTAAGGTGTTATTATGGCTGACAATTAATCCATAACATGATATCTCAATTTATTACTAACCATTTACAAACTATTCTTTACACTCATTCCTTGAGAGAGCGTAGTTGGATGGGGGAAGATGGAGGAGCAAAGTGGATAGAAAAGGGAAGGATAAAGGAAGGAAGGAAAGAGAAAGACCCCTCGACATGCCCAAGTGACCAATTGCTTCTTGCTATGCTCCACCTCCCCAGACTTCCAGAAGCTCCAACAATATCACCATCATCCAGAATGTACTCCCATAATGAGACATTTTAGAAGATATTTTGTATCACAGAATAACAAGTTGTTAAACTTGTGAAGAGAAGAGAAAGGCATGGACTCCAGAAGCGAGATTAATAAACAAGGAATAGGAAGGTCAAAAAAGTAAATCCAGACTACAAGATAAAGGTACCATGAAAATATATTAATGCTGAATCAAGGGAAAACATCATCTGCAGCCAGCAGCCAGCAGCCATTGTAGCATTTGGAGACATTTACTTCAGTGCCATTTATACAGATGGTAGTGTGACCTAGACATTTAAGTGCTAACCTTTCCAATGACTCAGATTTTAGGCTTTGGGGGTGGGGTAAATGACAGCAATAAGTTAAAAGGCATGCAGTAAAGAGATGCACATAGATGCTTAAACAAGAGAAAGATGATTTTAAGAACAAATACTTGTTAATAATCTTCTAACCATAACCCAAGATAAGATTGCATAGTCCCTTGAAGAACAGGAGAGGGAAAAGAACCCCTGAGCAAATTGGGAGCATGGGAGGGGGGAGAAAAGGGAAGTGGGAAGGGGAAAAGGGGAAGAATAGAGGAGGAGAAGAAAGGAGATAGCTTGATAGAGGGAGACCGCACAGGTATGGAGAGAGGTCTAGCACAGGGGAAATGTTAGGGGATCCACAGGGATTGCCCCAACTAAGAATTTAGGCAGTGGTGGAGAGGCTGCCTTTGATGCCATTCCCCTATAATGAAATTGATGACTACCTTGGTTACCATTCTTAGAGCCTTCATCCAGTAGTTGCAAAGGGTGAGCCAAGATGGTGCTGCAGAAACCTGCAGAAACAGTTGACCTGCCCTAGTGAGAGCATGGAGACCCTACTGGTAAAGCAGGAGAAACAGCATTGGACCGAACCAAGCCCTCTGAATGTGGGTGCCAGCTAAGAGGCCAAGACAGTCTCTGGGACCTCTAACAGTGGAGCCAGTGTTTATCCCTAGAGCACAAATGGACTTTGGAAGCCCATTCCCTATGGAGAGATACTACTGTAGTCCAGATACAGCAAGAAGGGCCTAGGCCCTCCCCCAAATGATGTGAAAGAATTTGAAGGTCCCCCATGGAGGGCCTCACTATCCCTGGGGAGGAGGTGGGGGTGAGTTTGGGGGTTTTGGTGGGGAACATGGGAGGATGAGAGGGTAAGAGAATGGGGGCATGGGTATGTAAATATGAGTGCCTCTAAAATAAAAAAATAATTAAAAAAACAAAAATCCAAATACACTTTGAATTTGAGAGTAATTTCAGATATAAAGACAAATAGCAATAAAATCCTAAGACCTAAAGATGTCTTGCTATTATTTAGTATATGCCTTTGGTCAGTAGAAGGTTACTAAATTCATCCAGTCTATTGTCACTGGGTAAAATCTACATTAAATGAGAAAAGTAGCCATTTGATAATTGGTATCTGCCATGTAACAATATCAACATGTCTTGGGATAAGATTGAACCTTTCCGGGTGTGCCCAGCTCCATGTGAATCAGTTCTTGAGAGTGTCTAGCAGTGGAAGTGATTTAAAATGACACAGAGCTTATTATTCTATTTACCAAATCTTTCCCACGTCTGTCATGACCACTATAAAAGTGTGTCTGGCATATTACATTCCAGTGTGGTTGAAAGATGCACTTGGGGTCTGCAGCACATTCCCCTTCCTCCTGTTTCCATTACTCAGGGAGCATTTTCAAAGGATGAGATCGGCTCGATTTTGGAATAGTTTCCAGAGAGATGTGGCAAAGGGCTGCTTCGTTTGATTTCCTTAAAATTAGAGGAGAGCAAGGAATCCCAGTGTCCACTGGGAGCAGCTGTGTATGGGCAGGAATGTAAGAAGAGCATGGTGCCCATTTACTGTTGGTATGTGAGGGCTCCCCATCATTGTCTCATATGACCCCCCAGATTCTTATGATTACCACTTCAAGCACTGATCTCCTCAATGAAACCACAATGTCATAATTTTGCTGAGTTTTCCCTTCATCCTCTATTCTTTTACCAAAAATTGCCCTTCTGGCTTCATTTATATTAATTTTAGTGGAGTTAGAGAGCATTTAAAGGAAAAATGTCATTTAGACTCAATGCCTATTCCCCAGGTTCTACTCTATGAAGTCAGCTTCAGGTTTTATGTAGAAAAGATGTAAAGTATTCTCCTCATTGTGTGTGTGTGTGTGTGTGTGTGTGTGTGTGTGTGTGTGTGTGTGTGTGTGTGTGTGTTAGTCAGATCAGACCTCTAAAGACTTTTTTAGATTGAGTGACATCAACAACTAAAGCTAGAAGTCTGAGATGAGAGTGTTGCCATGCCCAACTTCTGGTGAGGGCTTTGTTCTTGCCTTACCGATGCATGCCTTCTCATCTTTGGTCGTCACATGAGAGAGATACAAATAGAGGTAGATTGGGAGAAGTAAAAATGGAGGGGGAGGGAGAGAGAAAGATTCTTTTTTCTCTATGTGTCTGTGTGTATGTATGCATAGCACATGTGTATAGATACTCATGGAGGACAGAAGGTTTTGGATCCCCTGCAGCTATAGTTACAGGAAAGTATGAGCTGCCCAAAGTCTGTCCTGGAAATCAAACAGGTCCTCTGGAGCAGTAAGTCCTCATAGTGGCTGGTTCATCTATTCATCCCTGAGAGGTTCTTTTTTTCCCCTCACAAGTCTAGTCCTTTATTTTCAAAATTCATTTATGGGTTAGTTAATTATTACATAGTGTGTTTACATAAAGGGAAACACATTATATGATATCATCTGTTGGAATTTTTAATAAACTGAAAAGATTTCAGTAGAAATAAGAGCACATATATGTACAAGATTTGCTCATTTAATCAGTTTGATAAAGAGAAATTATCATGACTTACAGAGTGATGTTATAGAAAAATGTGTAAAATAGTCTGAAACTCTCCATAGATTCCCTTCTAGACTTCTTTATCATTGGATTAAGGTTCCATGTTTATAAGATCTTTTTCACCTTAATTATGTTTCACCTTAACTTTGCCTGGTGGCCACAGTTGTCACAAGAGGGTATTTGATTCCCTGGAACTGGAGTTACAGACTCCCATTCCCTCATGCCTCGAAACAACCCCCCCAATCTACTATCCACCCACTCCCCAAGGATTGTGAGGCCCTCTGCAGGGGACCATCAAAGTCTTTCACATCATTTAGGGGAGGGCCTAGGCCCTGTTTCCTGTATCTGGCCTGCAATAATATCCCTCCATAGGGAATGGGCTCCCAATGTCCATTTGTGCAGTAGGAATAAACACTGGCTCCACTATTAGAGGACCCATAGCCTGCCCAGGCCTCTAGCTGGCACCCACATTCACCACTAGACTTGGTTCAGTCTAGTGCTGATTACCCAGCCTAACGAGTAAGGTCTCCTCCGTCCTCTCACTAGGCCAGCTTAACTGTTTCTGCAGGTTTCTCCAGCACCTTCTTTGTTCCTTTGTTAATCCCTCCTCCCTCTCTGCAGCTGGATTCCAGGAGTATGGTTCAGTGCTTAGCTGTGGGTGCCTATTTCTGCTTCAATCAGCTACTGGATGAAGGCTCTAGGAATGGCAACCAAGGGAGTCATCAATTTCATTATAGGGGAAGGGCATCAAAGGCAGCCTTTCCACCACTGCCTAGATTCCTAGTTGGATGTCATCCCTGTGGATCCCCTAACATTTCCTCTGTGCCGGACCTCTCTCCAAACCTATACTGGCTCCCTCTATCAAGGCATCTCCTTTCTTGTCCTCCTCTATTCCTCTCCTGTGTCAGTCCTCCTGTTCTCCGACCCCCTCCTCTTATCCCCCCCTCCCCTGCCCAAATCCATCCTCTCTCCCCTCATGCTCACAATTTGTTCAAGGTTTCTCATCCCCCTTCTCTTCTTCAGGGGACCATGTGTTCTTCTCTTGGGGTCCTCCTTGGTTCTTAATTTCTCGGTTGGTGTGAATTGTAGGCTGGTAGTCATTTTCTCTATGTCTAATATTCATATATGAGTGTGTATATACCCTGGTGTCTTTCTGGTGTTTGGGTTACCCCACTCAGAATGTTTTCTTCCAGTTCCATCCATTTACCTGTGAATTTCAAGATTCCATTGTTTTTTTTCTGCTGAATAATATTCCATTGTGTAAATGTACCACATTTTCTCCAACCATACTTCTGTTGAGGGGCATCTAGGTTTCTTCCAGGTTCTGGCTATTACAAACATGCTGCTATGAACACAGTTGAACATATGTCCTTGAATGAATGTACATTCTTTGGGTATATGCCCAAGAGAGAAATTGCTGGATCTTGAGGTAGACTGATTTCCATTTACTGCAAAGTCGCCAAACTGATTTCCAAAGTGGTTATACAAGTTTGCACTCCCATGAGAATGAAGGTGTGTTCTTCTTTATCTATGTCCTCTCCAGCATAGACTGTCATTGGTGTTTTAGATTTTAGCCATTCTGGCTGGTGTAGAATGGTGTCTCAGAGTTGTTTGAGTTTCATTTCCCTTATGGCTAAGGATGTTGAGCAATTTCTTAAGTGTCTTTCAGCCGTTTTAGATTCCCCTATTGAGAATTCTCTGTTTAGTTCTGCACCTCACTTTTTAATTGGATTGTTTGGTGTTTTGGTGGCTAGATTCCTGAGTTAATTGTATATTTGTGAATATCTTTTCCCATTCTGTGAGCTGCCTTTTTGTCTTGTTGATTGTGTCCTTTGCCTTACAGAAGCTTCTCAGTTTCAGAAGATCCCATTTATTAATTGTAGATCTCAGTGTCTGTGATACTGGTATTTATGTTCAGGACATGGTCTCCTGAACCAATTCTTTCAAGGGTACCTCTCACTTTCTCTTCTAAGAGGTTCTGTGTGCCTGGATTTATGTTGAGGTCTTTGATACATTTGGATTTAAGTTTTGTGCATGGCAATAGATATGGTTCTACCTGCAATCTTCTACATGTCAGCATCCAGTTATATGAGTAGCATTCGTTGAAGATGCTTTCTTTATTCCATTGTATAACTTTAGCCTCTTTGTCAAAAATTAGGTGTTCAGAGGTGTGTGAGTTAATATCAGGGTTTTCAGTTTTATTCCATTGGTCTACCTGTCTATTGTTGTGCCAATACGAAGCTGTTTTCAGGACTATGGATCTATAATAGAGCTTGAAGTCAGGGATTGTGATGCCTGCAGAAGTTGATTTATTATACAGAGTTGTTTTGGCTGTTCAGGATTTTTTTCATAAAAAGTAGAGTATTATTCTTTAAATTTCTGTAAAGAATTGTTTTGGGATTGTGATGGGGATTGCATTGACTCTGTAGATTGCTTTTGGCAAGATTTCCATTTTTGACCATGTTGATCCTACCTATCTAAGAGAATGGGAGATCTTTCTAGTTTCTGGTATTGTCTTTAATTTCTTTCTTTATAGATTCAAAGTTCTTGCTATACAGGTCTTTCACTTGTTTGATTAGTGTTACTCAAAGGTATTCTATGTTGTTTGTGGATATTGTAAAGGTGATGCTTCTCTGATTTCTTTCTCAGCCCATTTATTGTCTATATATAGTAGGGCTACTGATTTTTTTTTTGAGTTAATCTTGTATCCTGCCACTTTGTTGAAGGTGTTTATCAACTGTAGAGTTTTTTGGGTCACTTATGTAAACTATCATATCGTCTGCAAATAGTGAATATTTGACTTCTTTTCCAATTTGTATTCCCTTGGTCTCCTTTGTTGTCTTATTACTCTACCAAGAAGTTCAAGTACAATACTGAAGACATATGGAGAGAGTTGACAGCCTTGTCTTGTTCCTGATTTTAGAGGAATCACCTTGAGTTTCTCTTCATTTAGTTTGATGTTGGCTGTTGGTTTGCTATATATTGCTTTTATTCTGTTTAGTTATATTTCTGTTATTCCTGATCTCTCCAAGACCTTTATCATGAAGGGGTGTTAGATTTTGTCAAAAGTGTTTTCAGCATCTAGTAAGATGATCACATGGTTTTTCTTTTTCAGTTGCTTTGTATGGTGGATTATATTGATGGATTTTTGTATGTTGAACCATCCATTCTTAAGTCTCAATGTTTATGTAGTTTAATGATGACTTATTTATTGTCAAATATTATATCTTCAAGCATTTGTACACATGAAGGATAAGGATTTTGCTACCTAAAATAATTTTAGAATAAATTAGTACATATCTATTTGCATGTTTGTCAGAAATTAATGCAAGACTATAAGCAGTAAACATTGGCAGAAACTGCCTATACAGGATCGTGTTACAGTCTGAGTGTGAAATAATCCTGAAAGAGTCATGAATTTTTGACTTGGTTGTTCTCTTTGGGGAGATTGTGAAACTTTTAAGGTGGTTGTTTGTTGGGGGAAATTGGGTTGCTGAGGGTGTGTTTTAAAGATTATAGCAAAGTACTACTCTGGCCCAAAATCTCTAATACGAATTTGCAGCATGTGAGCAAGCTAAGGTGCAAGCACTACAGTTGGAGCCCAGCCACTAAGCCTCCCATATTATTATGGATTGCATTCCCTGAGCTGTGAACCAAAATAAATATCTTCTCCATTAAGCTGTTTCTGTGTTTGGTCACAGTGATATAAAAGTTACTATTACCAATGGGTAGAATATGCAGTACATCCTTCCATGAATATGTATCTTACTGAAGTTTCTTTTAGAATTATGATCGGGAATAACACATTAACTAAATACATACACCAATATGAAACTGGCAAATACAATCAAAAGGAAATAGAGAAAATGGTTTGTTTCAGTACAAGATGATCTAACCACAAGGACGAAGAAAACACAAGATGAGTTTGAGAAAACTTACAAGCTCCATGGAAAAGGGCATGCCCATGCCCAGGAATTGATGGATATGTGAAAAAAGACATAGAAATTGACTCAAAGAAGGTCTGATAGCCACTTATGACAGAATGAGGAGAGGAGCACCACAAATATATATATATAATATATATATATATATATATATATATATATCATAAAAATCCTGTTTTCCGTAATGATATGATGAGATAATAACTGAATAAAGAAAAATGATTTTCCTTAGTAGGTTCCAAATAGATATGAGCAGAAAAGTGGATGGATTGTGTCACCTGAAAAACATGACAGCATTAACTTATAGGAGAAATTTATCAGTAGAAAATGGAAATTCAGAGGAAGATGTGATAAGAAGAATATATTTAAACACAGGCTTTTCTACATAAAGCACTTTCCAAGAAAATAGTAAATATCCTAGAGGAAATAATAACTTACCATTGTCAGATTTTCTGGAAACCACCTTCTTAACCAATGGTGAAATTTGATGTGTCAGTCATGAAGAATACAAACAGCCTTTACAACTTTGTATGGTACATCAAGAATACAGTAGCAATATTATGCTATTCTAGTAAAAAATGCTTCTTAAATTACATAAAAAGAATGTCAGATTGTAGGCAGTGTTTCAAATATTTAGCTTATATCATATTCATAAGTGAAAACCAAAAATATAATAATACAGAGATAAAATCTGAGCATTTTCCCTAAAACAAGAGAACAGAGTGTACTTAAAGTCAGCATTACATCCTCATCCTGAAAAAGGATACCAGTGGGACAACTGGCAAATTTCTAATCTTATCTGTAAATTAGTAAGAAGAATTATATCCACATTAAACTTTACAACTTAATTATACCTAGGTCATAAAGGAAGTTAATATCTGAAATTATGTATTAAAATGTAAACAGAAAATTCAATGTCATCCTCTTAATTTTGTTGTATTTTTCCTCATAAGACAAAGAAGAAGATAACAATCAATCCAGATAGGGATAATAGAGATAGGGTTATAAACTGAAATAGAGAAAGAGAGAGAGAGGTGGGAAGGAGGGAGGGAGGCAGGCAGAGAGTAAGTTTGTTAGTTTATTCCTGTTATGAGGGCCTTGCCGTTAGACTCAAACGGTCATAAGATCTGTTGCCAGAATCTTGAGGGAGCATTTTGTTGTCTACTGTAATTGAATGTGATTTTATGTCTTATTTCCTTAAGAATCCCAGAATCAACAAAGTCATATTCAAAATTCTGGGGCAATAAAAACCAGCAGAGTATCAACATACACTGTGCCAGACAGTACGCTGGGCACTTATTTACATCTCTGGGTTACACATCAGTTTGCATCATGTCATTTTCTTGTCCTCTACTGAGTACCATAATTTTAATTCTGTTTTACAGAAAGCACTCCAAAGCAATCCATTCCTCTTTCTGAACACAGAGAGCAAGCAGCTTAATTGGAAATTACTGTTTTTCTTCTCCCTATGATGGTAAAAATCATTTTCCATTTCTTCAGGCAGTTAAGAGTCATTGCCCTCCAGGAAATGAGGAACATTTCCACAGGCTTTATTTTTCTACATGCCATAAAATTAAGTACAGTTTTCCTTCATATCAGAGTTGTTGCAGAGATAACAGAGCAAGAGAAATATTTTAGAGCAAAGAAGTATGTCATATTCAAACCTTCAAACCTGTAAGGTGCTTTGGAAGTCATCAGAAACCAGGCAAATGTGGTCTGATGCTTCCAGACCTCCTCTAAGGGCCAAAATGAATTGAAAGGAACCTGTTTTTTCCCTCTTGCATGCACATACATGCAATACTCTCTCTCTCTCTCTCTCTCTCTCTCTCTCTCTCTTTCTCTCTCTCTCTCTCTCTCTCACACACACACATGCACATACCTATACTGAAAAATCTAATATTTCTTTGTTAGTTTTGCAAGACATTGTTTCTCTGTGTAACCTCTCTGGCTGTCCTAGAACTCACTTTGTAGACCAGGCTGTCCTTGAAGTAATGGAGATCCACCTGCCTCTGCCACACAAGTGCTGGAATTAAAGGTGTGCACCACCAGTACCCAATGCCAAAGAAGTCTACTTTTAAGCCTACAACAATAATAATTATCTTTTAAAAGATACTTATTCTCTCTCTCATTCACTAATCCACCGCCCTGATCTTACTTGTGACCAGATGCATTTGTGTGTAATCTTGGTTTACTTAGTCCCTCTCCCCAGGTCTGATGGAACTACTGCCTCCAACAGAGCTTATACTGTTCTGAGTTTTTACCTCACCACTCATGACTGCACACGTGACATTTTGTTTGAATCCCTGCCTATTTTTTCTGAATAGGATTTTATTATTCCCCCTAGTGTGCAAATTGCATTACTTTCTTCAGCTGTTTCCATAATAGCCTGTCTTCAGATTGACTGTATGCCCCTGTTTCCAACAGGAGCCTGGAAAAGCCTTGAACACAGGTGGAGAACACATACTTTACAATGCACTCTTCTCAGGAGCATAAACCTACACTCCCTCAGAAACACTGCACAGGAAGGGTACAGGGAATTTCAGGAAATGTGCTTTGGTGTACATGAGAAGCTTAGGAATGTGCAAAGTTTGCTTCTGTGGAACATACCACACCAAGAGCCTTGTTTGCAGGTTTTCACAGAAACATTTTATGGTATTTCCCTACATCATTCTTTCCTAGGAATCCAGTCACATTACAGTGGTATTGGGGTTAATTTCTCTAAGGAGAAATCAGAGACTCACATTGGATTGACTCTGCTTGGCTTGTTCAAGTCTTCCCTGGGAGGATCAAGCACTACCAGAATTAGGTGAAAACTGGAAGAGGAGGCTATGGAAAGTTGTTAAGACACTGCACTTGGAGACCCACAGACTTGACCATCAGTCTGGTTTGCTCATGTCACAGCTCAGTAGTTATTTGCTTATTATTATTAGCTTTTATCTCTCTCTCTCTCTCTCTCTCTCTCTCTCTCTCTCTCTCTCTCTCTCTGTGTGTGTGTGTGTGTGTGTGTGTGTGTGTGTGTGTGTGTGTGTGCATGCACACTTGCATGTTTGTGTTGGCTAGTTTTATGTTAACTTGACAAAAGCTAGAGTTACTGGAGACAAGGGAGCTTCAACTGAGAAAATTCCCCCAGATGATCTGGTTGCAGGCAAGCCCATTGGGAATTTTTTAATTAGTGATTGAAGAGAGAGGGAGCAGCCTATTGTGGGTAGGGCTACCCCTTAATTGGTGGTCCTCAGCCCTGTAAGAAAGCAGACAAAGTAAACTAGATCAAACCATTAAGCAGCACTCCACCATGACCTCTGCATCAGCTCCTGCCATGTTTGAGTTCCTATCCTGTCTCCCTTAGGTGATGAACAATGATATGACAGTATAAGCTGAATAAGTCCTGGCACCTGCAACTTACTCTTGGCTATAGTATTTCATCACAAGAAAAATAATGTCAACTAACCACATATGCAGTTAGTTTTAAGGACACCTGTGCTTAATAAGTGATTATTTAGCAAGGTTCCTAATTTTTACACCATGTCAATTCCAGATGATCCACTTAGTTAGGAGAAGAGACTCCCCAGAATCTCCAAGTTGCTCAAAATTTAGTTCTCCCTGTGTGCCTTTCAGGGTTCAGTATTGACCAACAAGGAGCTTCTGCTGTGTTAATGGTCCACATATCACCTTTCTGAACAGAGGTTTCTTCTCACAGGCTGGGGAGAGCATGCACCGTTGGGGTCATAGAAGTCAGATTAATCCACTGGTTAGGATCAAAACCATGGGTCATTCCTAGAATGACTGGGTATGCACCCTAGCTCTACCCCAGAGTAGCAGGAACACATGCTGCCTACTTGCAAACTGGGAATAATAACAGAAATTCCTTACAGAACTCCTTGAGCATCCATGAGACCCTGTATAGGAATCTTTGAGGATGGTGAATCTTGTCAATGGAAACTATTCTGATTCCTGTACCAACCACTGAAACCTACTGGGAGGATCCAATGAAAACAGTTTATAAACTTCATCATTCTAGTGGAAAATAAAGACTCTGTAGAACTAATATGTTCTTTTATTTAAAAGAGGGGAAAAATGTGCCCTCTTGTTCCAAAATCCTTTTGGGGCTATAAGCTAAGAATCCAGAATAATTTGTGCCATTTATAGGAGTATTTTCTTCTTTCCAAAACATTCTAAAATTGAATTTTATAGTAAATTTTCTTCAAAATGCCCTTTTTAGATGCAGTTTACAGATCTGAGCTTTTGAATAATTTTTAATTATCTCTCTCCTAAAGTTAGTAAAACATTTAAAGAGGAAATAAAATTAAATTGCAAGTTACGAAAGCTGTTTTAATCTGTGAAGATATTAAACTGTAAATAAAAATATCATACTCTACACAGCAGCTTATTCCATAAATGATGTATTCAAATAATAACTTAAAAACTGTAACTTTGTTTGGGGTTAGTAAGAAAAAATCATTTTATTTTGTAAGCATTATAAATGTCAAAAGAATGGGTGACACATGGTTTTCCTCTCATCCACAAAGCAATAAACCCAAACAGAATAATAGTGTAGTTTTAAAAACAGCACACTAATGCATACACTTCCTGCAAACAGTAGGATCTTTGGTCTGTCTTGTGATATAACACTGGCATCGTGCATTCCCAAGGCCTGACAGTGTCTCAAACAGACATTGACCTGAGGTTGATAGTAAACAATATTGGTTAGCTAGAATGGTATAAGACAATTTACAAATTAGTTAATGGCTAGTTTTAATACCTTTTCATTTTTAGAGCTGGAAGAGAATAGCCCTAAGAATTTTGGGATTTGTAGGGAGCCTGATATGTCTAGGAAATACATAATATTAATTCTATCTAACATCTAGATTTACTGGCAAGCTTCTATTTATAAATACAAAGGGCTAAATATGCAAATATACAAATTCACAAACTATACAAAAGGTTAAAATGTGTGCCATAGAAAAGTAAAAAAATAAAGAAATATATTATTGAGTCCTGTGTTGAATGTAAAATGACTTCTCTTATGGTTGATGAACAAAATAGAGAGGGAGTATGAAGATAAAACAACTGTTGGATTCCCCAAGTAGTTTCATCTATCTCAGAATGAAGTATGTTTAACCCAACTTACACGAATTTTCCACAGTTTTATTAGTTTATTTTATCACAAAGAACTAGTCATCTACAAAAATGGTAATGATGAAGGGCCTTTTAAAGTATGAGGATGTTAGACAATAGGTGGCAAGAGGGATGTGGAAACATCGAAACAAAAGAACAGATGACCTAAATGAAGGAAGGAAGACATGGATTTGGACTCATCCTGGGGAAGTGGTTGTCATGGTGTATGCTGTGAGGTAATGATGGCAAGGATCTGAGAAAGGTTGCATGAAGCTTCAGTGGCTAAAACTTAGCCTCTTTAGTCTTAAAATCTAACCTCCTACAGTATTTAACAGTATTTACCTAGCTTCTGACAAAGAACCTCCATAAGCACGATGATAACGCATTTAAAAAATAGATTAAAAAAGTAAAATAAACAGCATAATTAAATATGCTTTATCTTTATGGGACATCTTGGAGCCTTGAATAACTTGTACAATTTGTCATTAACTAGAAAATATTTAGAAGGATCTAGACATTTCGAGACATAGAATAGAGGGAAATGCTCCATTAATACATTAACCTAGGTTTCTTAGTTCAACAAATAATACTGTGTGCCTTTTATATCCCATCTGTATGTGCCAGACTGTGAAGGCAATATCCCTTGGTTCTATTCTCATTTAGTTCATATCTTAAAAACTTAGTCTGCAGTCCATAAGCATTTTAGCAGTAGGTGTGAAGGTGAGTATTTGGAATATATTTAGGATGTAGAGGAAGCAACAGAATGATTTTTCTATACCAGATGCCTAAAGGGACTGAAATAGAGACTGTTATATGTTTGACATTCAACAAATGTTGATAAAAAACTGGAAGGGAGTAAGAGAGCTGGGTAGTGGGGGGAACTGGTAAAGATCATTTAGAGCACTGCAGTGAAATTCATTTCAACCATTGTTGGAAAACTTATGAGTGTTCCCACAGGAATTAGGCTAGTTCTGTCTAATAAACCCAGCTGGGAATTACAGTGAAATCTCTTGGATCATAAGGATGCTTGAAGTAGTCCCATTATAAATACACGGTTGGATAGTTTGTATAGTTGTCGCTAGAAAGATCTTGTGGGATCTTTTTAGGATAAACTTATTTCCCTGACCTTTCCATAAGAAAGGTCAGTTTTTATGCTGTTGTTTTGGAAGACTGTGATTTGGATAATCTGCCATCTTATCCCTTTTTGTGTCATCTCTGAAACTAAAGTTCAATGTAGTTTAATACTCAATTGTTGCAGTGGGTTCCCATTAGGTCCCAGATAAGACTATAATTTTCCTCTTGTCAATAATTCTCGAACATATATAATTAACTGCATACTATCAGGTTCTGTGTGAGATATACTTAATTCTTCTAAGAGTCTCTACTGATTTTAGGAAATGCATTTTCCATGACTTGGATAAGTCATTGTCTCATGAAGATTTTAAATATCTGTCATGTACCAGGGTTGTTATTAAGAACACTAAGACAGATAATAATTAAAAAGGAAGGTTACTGTATTATTTTAATGATGAATTTAATGCTTATCTGTTGATAATAAATGATGCCAATAAAACAATGATTTCTAAAATGGTTTATTATGGATGCCCAGGAAGATATATCATTTATCACTGCTGGTCTCCTGAAATTCTTGTGGTACCTAAAGGTTCATAGGACACTAATTATGAACATACATAGGTCTAAATGTGGAAAATCTATGTGAGAAAAAACTCTGACCCAAGAGTTCAGAAATTCTTTAAAACTTGTATTTTTGTTTGTTTGTTTTTTCTCAGCTATCATGTATTTGGTTAGTTTCCTTGGGAGATCTCATTTGTTGACTCGTGTTTCTGAAATTGAATGGTAAATCTAACTTTATCGACACAGCATGTTAGGAGAATGCCTACCAAATGTCAGGTCCTAGGTGAGACAAATATGACAAGGCAATGTTTCTGAGTTTCTTCACTGAAGGAATCTCTTTGAGATCCTTCTGCTAATCAGTAATGTAAATATATTATCTAAGTTCAGATTATGGGAAATTCACATTCCAATTTTATAATTGAGTAACCACCGTGACCAATCTCTGGGCAGAACCATCAGGAAATAACTGGTATTTAGCTTTGAGTTTCTTTGTTTCAATCATACCCTGACAATAGAAGGATTATACCAGGAAGTAACAGATAAATGCTTAGCATAAACACATTCTTTTCAGAATGGAGCAATTTCCCCGAGATGGATACATGACAAGTGTTTCATGGAAATTAGAAAAAAGGATTTAGGTTGTGGACTTGACATTTTCTGACACTTTCTTGTCTTCACTGTTGGCCCCATTAACTCTATCAATAGCCATTTTCCTGTTGCCATTATTGTATACAGGCTTGAGTTTGGCACAAAAGATGGAATATGTAGAAGAAAATGATACTTTGTTCCAGACAGAACCCAATATGACAGCATTCACAAAGACTCTGGTATGGGTGGAACCATGTAAAACTATTCAGTGTGTAGTGTTTATATGTTAAGAGAAAGAAATTCATATGAGAAAATATCAGGTCATGAAGAAAGATAACTGTAGAGCTGAGGTTTAAAGGAAGGGAAAGTATAAATTCATTAATAGAGTGTAGGTGATATGAGTTCATTTTTATTATGAAAGCAAAGCATAGAATTTGAAGAGAAGTAAAAAAGGACAAGGGATTGAACCTCAGAAAAACCCCTAGTTAAGGAAGATTAAGGTAAAATAAAGCCATAAAAGTAGAGGGAAGCATTTGCATCCATCCCTTGGCAAATGTTGCCCACTGTGATGGAGTGAACTGCGGTAGCATATCTCAGACCGCAAGACTCTGTGGATTTGAGAAAGTCTGCTGTTTTGCCATATAAGGGCAAAAATACCATTTTTCACCGATTTTGACCTTCTTTTTCCCCAATATGCCTCAAGAACATTGAATTCCATCAATGATAATTCTTAGGAAGAAGTCTTAAATTCTGCAGTCTTAGAAATCATTTTCTTGAAAAAATGTTACTTAGTGTTGCATTTCATATGCACCAAATTCACCAGACAGCCAAAATTAAGCTAAGGTTATTTCAATTCAGTAGGCTTTTAATCTATCCCTGACAATGCATGGTGACAGAGACTGCTATAAGATAGTATGTTTATTTAGTTTGAAACCTTTAAATGGGAAAATCACCAAAAGTTATAAATGTGAAAGTAGAGATGGTGAGACCAGAGAGATAACTCTTGGTTAAGTGCTTGCTGTACAATCATGAGGAACTAAGTTCACATCCCCAGCACTCAGCTAAAAAGCAAGGTTTAGTGACAGTGGCATCTAATCCCAGTGCTAGGGGTAGAAACAGGACAGTCACCAGGGCTTGCTCATCTGGCCAAGCTAATCAAAAAGGTGAACTCCAGGTTCAATGAGTGACCTTCTCTAAAAAAATAATGCACAAGACAAATTTTTTAAAACGCTGTAATGACACCTGATATTATTTTTACCAATTAAAAATAAAATTTAATAAATGATGAGGAGCATAGAAGAAAACATCTGCCATTGGCCTCTGTCCTCTGAACTGGCATGAATGGGTTTGCATACCTCCTCACACATGCATATATGTCACACGGAAGAATAAGAAATAAAAAATAAAAATAATGCCCTCAGTATCATGAATTAAATGTGATAAATATTGACAACAAAAACCCACTATTCTGAACATAAGGGTAGCACTATTAGACACAGTCATTATAGAAAGCCATCATGAAGGGAGATTGTATTTGAGGTCTAAAGGATGAAAATATATCTGTATAATGAGTCTGAAACAAAATTTCAATCAAACTGAATGGTATAATCACAGTTGGGGGTGCAAAAGCCAAGACAGTTTTAAGGAGCAATAGGCTAATAGTAAAAACAATAGGAAGGGAAGAAAGGCTAAAGGCCAATCAATGCGTGACGACCACAGTCAGCCAAGAGACACTGGGCAAGTGTCTGATCTCTCTGGATCAGTGCTGTGTAAGAAGAGTAACCTAATGGCCTTTTCTGTTTGTCTGTGGAGCCACAGACAGAGGAGAATCAGGGACAGGTCACAAGCTTGCTGTTTGAAAAACAGTGAATGCTTTTATCTACTACTGACAGCAAGATGAGATAGTGCCAAATATCAGAACCATAGCCCAGTTTTGTCTCAAATGTACTCAGTTTGGGATACTGGTGGATTATATTTGGAGACAAGGGCAACAAAAGTTGTAAACAAAGAGCCAGCATCTCCATATGAAGAAAACTAGCAGAGAACCCACTAAACTGAAGAAAGCTGTGCTGTGGTCTTTTAACTCAGTCTTCACTTTAGCTGTTAGCTAGTGACCTTGATGCTGAATTTTGAAGACACTCAACAGAGCGTCTTCTACCAATTTATATATATTTATCTTACTCTGTAAATCTGCATAGTCTTTTATTTAATAAAAATAATCAATTCTGCACTATCAGAGTTGTATTTTTCTCCACTTAAGTTAAATGTCATCTAAACAGATGATGTTATGGGAAAGAAGCAACCAGAAAAAAGAGTTTTTTCTTTATTCAGATACATTACTTATTAACTTACTGCCCAAGGCTGTTGTATTATGGATAATTCTGAAAAGTAAAACTAAATACTTGTTAAGCTTCCCCTTCCCTGCCTCCTCCCTTCCCTCCCTCCCTTCCTCCCTCCTTCCCTCCCTCCCTTCCTCCCTCCCTTCCTCCCTCCTTCCACCCTCCCTTTCCTCCCTCCCTCCTCCTCCTCCCTCCTCTCCCTCCCTCTCTCCTCCCTCTCTCCTCCCTCCCTCCTCCCTCCCTCCCTCCCTCTCTCCCTCCTCTCTATGTCTCTGTCTCTGTCTCTGTCTCTGTCTCTCTCTGTCTCTCTCTGTGTGAGTGTGTGTGTGTGTGTGTGTGTGTGTGTGTGTGTGTGTGTGTGTGTCTGCATTTCTTCCAGCAGACACATTCAGAGTTTAAGTTGCTAGGGAAGGCAAAGAACAGAGGGTCAGATAATAAGTTGCTAGGTGAAAATACTGAACACTCATTCTCAAGAGACATGAAGGAACGAAGGAACGTGTTAGCTACAGAAAAAGACTGTGTCAGGAAGACATGGGCCTCCAAACGCCCCTATCTGAGTTTCCTAAAATATACAAGGCAAAGCAGCTGACACCAGGTGGAGTGATCAATAAGAGAGACAGAATATTCTTTCTCTGAGAATGTGTGGGATCAAAGAAACAGACATATGTAGTAGAGTAAATTACAACATTGGAAGCTGTCTTTCTCAGCAAAGGTATTAGCTAATTTCAGCATGTAAATTTTGGGAAGAGAAATTCTAAGTGTTATTTAAAAGGTCAATGGATGAAGGTGAGCTTAAATAGAAATTTAAATCCTTCACAATTAGGAAAAAATAACTCCACACGCATAGAAGATAAAATCTCTAGTGGAAAGAGAATAACAGAATCCCAAAGATCAAGGTGTGCTTGCCAATCTCAGTATGCATGGAGACTACAATCCAAAGTGGGAAATCAGTGCAAAAAATATAGTCCTCCAGGAGGAAAATGGGTAGACTTCTTCATTGTCTAATTGTCTACCCAAATCCACCTTTCTGACTTAAATTGTTTTGTGTGTAAAATTGGCTATACACACAGCACGATAAAAAGCAATTTCTGATTAAATGGAACCTATTATTATATCTCATTTCTTTATTGAGATGCTGAGTATTTTGGTCCACAAATGTTAAATGGTGGAAAAGGATATTTTCCTACTGGTTTTTCAGAAAGCAAAACTCTTCATCTTCAATGAATCATCTAGTCAATCCTGGTTCCTCCCACTGGATATGAATGAGGAACTGAAGCTCTCAGACAAGAGGAAAATCAGATGAAAAAAAAAAACCCTAACTAGTCTGGTACTGTGTAAGAAACCCAGCCCTATGAATAAACAGAGAAAAACTGAGTCCTAGTGACATTTTGTTTTCAGCCAACAGATTAAGCCTCATTTTAGAACAGTGATATTTCTGGACTTTTGAAATACGTGAGTCAATAAACCCCCCTTATGTTTTGAGCCAGTTTGGATCAGATTTGATATCCCTTGCCATTTAAAGCATCTTAAGATAGACTCCTTGAAAGGCACATGGAGATTTTGGTTGGCAATAAAGGATCTATTAATATTTGTAGCCCCCAGAGTGTCATACTCTGGGAAGTGATTTCGATTATAGTATCAGATGATGTAGCACAACACTAAATCAGGGGAGTACAGAGCAGAGACCATTGAAATCAGCCGGCCTTTTCATCTGAGATTAGCCTAAATTCACTTTCGTTTCCCTCTTAGCCATTGACTCCTTCCACTGTCTCCCAGCAGAGAAGAGGAAATAATCCACTTAAGTCTCTCCTCAGGAAGAGCTACCTCACTGAGCCTGGGAGGCTGACATGGTGCATCTCTCTTCCATTGAAGCCATAAATGTATCCATTCCTTTTAGTTACTTAATATAAACCAGATAAGCCACAAATGTATAATAACTATAGCTCATTTCAAATCAGAGGCAAGTTGAATTTGGGGGACCAATGTTTGAAGTTTAGGGTACTGTGATTTCCATGATGGGGATACTTGGGGAAATGTTTTCTCAAACATTCCTTCCAGTGTTTAGATTATGGCATACAGTCCACAAGTGTATTATGAGCAATCCTCCTGAACCCTGTCACAAAGTCCTCATAAATCACATTCAAGAAGATATATATATATATTATATATATATATATATATATATATATTAAATATATATATATATGAAACTCAAGAACTTGAGCAAGTGGAGTGAATTCCAAACTGTCAACTCATAGCAGGGACTTCACTTTTCAATGGAGGGCCTGAGATTTGCGGCGAAAGGCTTTAATGGAAAGAACATGTTTATTGAGAAACCAGGGGGTCAGAGCCTGATTCCTGGAATGCTTCATAAGGAATGATACCCTGTTTTGGAATTTTGAGGTGGGTTTTGGTCCCAGGTGTTTGTGGAATTGGACTGCTCCCAGATAGTATGCCTCAGTCTTTTAGCCTAGAAAATAGGTTTATTCTTCCTATTTTATAGTTTAGTATAATAAGAAACTATTATTGATTAAGCGTATGATGCTTGTGATTTCTTCTGTTCCACTATGTATCAGATACTGCTTCACAGTCATGGCTACCTATCATTTATTTAGCTCTTCATGTGATCAGACACTAAATAGTGATGTGTATTACTATTAAACACACTCAATACTAGAAACTTCTTTGGTGACTATTCTGTAAGAAAACATTTACAAACATAAATGTAAAAGTGTTTACCTAAGCTCACATGAGTGAGATAGAGTAAAACATGAAATTGTGTTCTATTTTCTTTTCCTGACCAATATGAAGAACTAGTCTCATCAATATCATTTTTTTCTGATGAGAAACACGATTGACTGACCTATCCTGTTTCTTACTGCTGTTCCAGAAGATGCAAAACTAGTCAACTATAAAAAGGAGAAATTAATTTTTTCTCAATCTTTTGGAGGCCAAAAAGTCCAATATCAAGATCTGGTATGGATGTCACACTTTTCCTTAACATTATGCATGGTGGAAGATAAAAGAGAGATAAATTAAGCACTCCTCACTGACAAAGAATGGGAGAATGTGAACTTACTCCTTCTTTGGTGATATCAGTGTGTAGGTGACTTGAACTCCAGTGCAATGTGGTGGTGCGCTATGGGCTCCTGACCGATGAGATCTCCATGGTCCAGGCCCAGGGCCGAACTCGAGCTGGTAGAGTGTGCACTCCTTTGTGGCAACAGAGGGCAGCTGGGAGCTACAGCGGGAGCTGACCAATGTGGCTCTGGAGGTGCTGATGGAGCAGGCAGTGACTACAGTACAGATGATGGACCCCAAGGAGTTCAAGGCCAAGATCCAGGAACTGCAGCTGGCAGCGCTAGCTAAGCGAGCAGCACGTGCAGCGCAGTGGAAGAGTCGGCAGAAGCAGTTCCTAGCAGAGGACGTGCAACTCCTCAGCATCCACTGCATGGTCGCTATGGGCTACGGGAGTGACCTGCGGAAGGTGGAGGGCACCCACTACGTCAACGTGAACCCCAACTTCTCCGTCTACTATACTGTCTCCTAGAAGCCTGTGGTCATTAACAAGGTCTTCAAGGACTGGAAGCCTGGGGGAACCATTAGCTGCAGTAACTGTGGAGAGGTCTGGGGCTTGCAGATGATCTACAAATCGATGACCTTGCCGGTGCTCAAAATACAAAGCATGCTCCTGGAGACCCCTCATGGGAGGATTCAGCCCAAAAAAATGGTCCGCGTGCCCTTTTTGATACTTGACTTTGACATCCTGCAGGACAGAGCCCGGAGCCTGTCTGATCTCTCCCTAGACTGACCCCTTGTGTCTGTATTATCTAGCTCAGGCTGCAGGGGACAGGATAGTCCAGCAAGCCTTTCTTCTCCCCGTGGGTAGTACTCCAGTCCTGAGTAGTGGGCTACCCATTATTCTGCCCCAGATACTCTAATATACATTGGATGGATCTGGAAAGCTGATGCAGGAGAATTGACAAGCTGTGCTGTACTAGGAATCACAGCATTCCGCCATTGCCCAGGCAACGTCTGGGTTTTTCGGTTTTTGTTTGTTTGTTTGTTTGTTTGTTTGTTTGAGGCCCTTCAAAATTAAATATGTCAAAATGAGATAGAAAATGTGTAATCATTTTTGTTTTCGAAGTATAATTGATGGAAAATAAACCTCATGTTAATAAAAAAAATAAAACATTTAGGTTCCATCTCCTCAGACCAGCATAGCAGGGTGTTTTCAAATTGAGTTTTGGAGGCAATGAAGTGTTTCAATGGTAGAGTTTTCAAAGTGTAGATGTCTTTCATAAGGTCATTAGTAAAACACCTAAATTCAAACCTTAACTCAATATTTTAAATATTTACATTAAACTATGGCATTTTCCTCACCCACTTGCTGTACACAAAATAGGGGCAAAAGATATAAATTGTAGGTTATCTGTACTAAAAGTAAACTAATATGACTTTCAGTATAATTGTTGCGTAGCATCATGTAAACAAACTATGCTAACATAATTATATGATTTTATAAATTTAAAATATAATTGACAATTTCATTTGAAATATTATGTTTTATAATACTTTAAATACTTGTGGCCAAATTAATTTCTTAAAAACCACTAACTCATTATCATGTTTCCTTCACACCTTGCATCTTTTATTTTTATTGATTCTAAATTTAAGTTTAGTTAAGATTTTGAGGTTTGAATTCACACTGTTTGCTATTGGTAACTTTCAAAGTTGTATTATTTTGTTGTATTTTATCATCATACATGATACTGTCTCCTAAAACTGTTCCCTAAGTTGAAAGGTGTATTTAGATTTCTAGACAGAACTTTGGAATGTATAGTTTTATCTGTAGTTGTTATCTCAATAAGCATTTACAGCTATGTTCCAACCTAAGTTATCTAAAAGGAAAGGTTTTGCTTCATGATATCATCTTTTCTGTTTTATTTAATATTTTTTTCATTTTACATACCAAACCCAGTTCCCCTTCTCCTCCCCATCCCCCACTCCTTCACTCCTCATGGGGGATAAGGCCTTCTTTGGGGAGTCAACAAAGTCTGGCATACCAAGTTGAGGCAGGATCAAGCCCTCCCCATTAGTATCAAGGCTGAGCAAGGTATCCCACAACAGGGAATGGGCTCCAAAAAGCCCATTCATGTACCCAGGATTAGTCCTGGTCCCATTGCCAGGCTCTCCCCACATCTAGAAGATGAAGCCATATAACTATAGTCCACATTCAGAGGGCCTAGTTCCATCCCATACAGGTTACCCAGCTATCAGTCTATAGTCTGTGATCTATACCAGCTTGGGACAACTGTCTCTGTGGTTTTCCCCATCATGATGTTGAGCCCATTTATTCTTATGGTCTCTCCTCCCTCTCTTCAACTGAACTCCAGGAGCTCAGCCCAGTTCTTGGCTGTGGGTCACTGCATCTGCTCCCATCAGTTACTAGCTTCAGGTTCTATGATGACAATTAGGGTAGTCACTAGTCTGATTAAATGGGAAGGCCCTTTCAGGCACCCTCTCCATTATTGCTAGGAGTTTTATCTGTGGTCAACCTTGTGGATTCCTGGGAATTTCTCTAGCACCAGGTTTCTCCTTAATCATGTAATGGCTCCCTCTGTCAAGAATAATATGAGGAATGCATAAAGAAAATGTGGTACATTTAGATAGTGGAGTACTACTTAGTTATAAAAACAATGACAACTTGAACTTTGCAGGCAAATGGATGGAACTAGAAAAAAAAAAAAAACCCTGAGTGAGGTAACCCTTATCCAGAAAGGCATGCACATAATCATAAGTGTTTATTAGACATAAAGCATAGGATAACCAGGCTACAATCCACAACCCCAGAGAAGGTAGGCAAAGAGGGGGACTCAAGAGATACACACATTGAGGGTCCCAGAAAGGGAAACTAGTCAGGATATTCTGGGTAAACTGAGAGATGGAATAGAAGGAAGGTGACAGGGGATGGGAGCATGGGGGACCAAGAAGACCCTGTTGGGGAAGGGATGGAGAAGAAGAGAAATGAAAGAGAGATCATGATTTAATTATACAGCGCAATAAAACTTTTTAATGGTGCAAAATCACCAAATAGCACAAAATACAAATTGACCAGGTTAAAATGAGGGCAAACTGAATGGGTGAATGGATGCAATCATCAGCAAAGGAAGGCATGGACCAGCTCTGCATCAGGTACTCATAGTGCTTAGCATAAATTTTGTGCTTCTGAGCTTGCAAAGAATTTCCAAACACCTCATTTTACTTAATTTATATTAAGCCACCCCCTGAGGCAGTTATTTTTTTAAATATTCTGAAAGTAAGGGCCAAAGACATGCCAGAATTTCTTAGGGGTGCACAAGGAATAAATGAGAGGACTGGGGCTATGAACAAAGTGCTGACAGCAGAAGCCAAGAAAAGCTCTTTGGACCAGCAGGCAGGGACGGATATAATCAGTGCAGAAATTGTTAAAACCCCATGAGTTTTCATTCTGAACATGCTGATCATGGATCTACTGGACTCAAGTCAATGGTTTGGGGTTTTCTTCATTTTTGTCTCTTTCTTTTTGTAGTTTTCTTGGCCACATTTATGAGAAATGACTCTAAAGTCAAACTTTGGGGCCAGTGCTGGTGAATGTCAGGCAATGCAGATTCTCTAGGATGTGGACAAAGTTGGATTCATTGATAGTTTTCTATCTACCCCTATTCTGACCAGCATCTCTCAGGACTTTCTATTAGCAGAGATTAAGTTTCTTTTTCATTGGTCTTGGCTATAAAAGAAGTGCTCAGGCACCCAGACATTGCTTCTATCTGGGCCAGCTCCTGTGTGCTACTTTTACATGAACATTTTTTAAAACAGAAAACTCTTTCACTTTTTCAAGTGCTTCACTCTTTTTTCTCTGCCTTGCTTCCCTAGATGTGCAATTTATGTGCTGATTTGTCTTTATTTTCTTTTTTCTATATTCCAAAGTAACATGTTGGATTAGCTAGAGCCCAAAACATAATGGCCTTTGATCTTGCATTTCCATTTGCCTTGGGGTTTTGTGTCTTAAACTATTGATTACGTGAGACACAGCTCTGTCTGTTATCTGGTGCCAGTTAGACTTTCTGATTCACTTAACTTACAAAGGAAGATTGAAATTTCTGTACTATCAACTCTGTATAATGATGTAATTTGTGTGGGATGGACAAAGACTTCATTATGGTTCTCTCTCTCTCTCTCTCTCTCTCTCTCTCTCTCTCTCTCTCTCTCTCTCTCTCTCTCTGTGTGTGTGTGTGTGTGTGTGTGTGTGTGTGTGTGCATGTGTTCTCTGTAATCCTTTATCAACCTTACTGATTCAATGAGAAACTCAACTGAACCTTCCTTAGTTTGTACCGGAAATCAACATGTTTTGCAACTTTGTAATCTGTTATTGAAATAGGGTGATCTAAAAGCTTCCAATGGATTCCCATGTTTGTCCTGTGAAACTCCTTGCTCAAAACAGAAAACCTAGAACAAAGTTAAGATTTCTGGCTGGGGCCCCAGTGTCTATCAACTGGACTACTTCTGACTGCTCTACTCATTAAAATTGAGCTTCAGTGTTCAGGTGGGCACACAGCCTCTCATCTCTAAGCCCAGTGTGTCTAGGATGAGAGAATATACCTCTATGTAGAGAGGGCATCCAAAGTCCATTTGTGTACTAGGGGTAAATATTGATCTACTACCAAGTGGCCCCATACATTGTCCAGACATCCAAACTGACCTCCTCATTCAGGGTTTCTGGAAGAGTCCTATGCTGGTTTCCCAGCTATCAATCTGGGGTTCATGAGCAAGCACTTGCTCAGGTCAGCTGTTTCTATGGGTTTCTCTAGCCTGGTATTGACCCCTTTGCTCATCAGTCCTCCCTCTCTGCAACTGGATTCCGGAGTTCAGCTCAGTGTTTAGCTGTGGGTGTCTGCTTCTGCTTCCATCAGCTACTGGATGAAGGCTCTAGGATGGCAAATAAGATTCATCAACCCCATTATCAGAGAAGGGCATTTAAGGTAGCCTCTCAACTATTCCATAGATTGTTAGTTGTGGTGAACCTTGTAGATTTCTGGACATTTCCCTAGTGCCAGTATTCTCTTTAAACCTATAATGGCTCCCTCTATTATGGTATCACTTTTCTTGCTCTCATCTATTCTTCCCCCAACTCAACCTTCCTGCTGCTCCCTCATGTGCTCCTCTCCCCTCCTCTTTACCCCTACTAATTCTCCTAGCTTCCTCTCCCCTCCCTCATGCTCCCAATTAGCTTAGGAGATCTTGTCCCTTTCCCTTTCTCTGGGGACCATGTATGTCTCTCTTAGGGCTCTAGTTATTCCCTAGCTTCTCTGCTTGTGTGGATTGTAGGCGACTACTTCTTTGCTTTAGATCTTAAAACCATATATGTTTGAGCACATACTATTTTTGTCTTTTTATGGATGGGTTAACTCACTTAGGATGGTTTCTTCTAGTTCTATCCATTTGCCTTTGAATTTCAAGATTCCATTGTTTTTTTTTTTTTTTTCTGCTGAGTAGCACTCCATTGTGTAAATGTACCACATTTTCTCCATCCATTCTTCAGGAAAGAGCATCTAGGTTGCCTCCAGGTTCTGGCTATTACAAATACTGCTGCAATGAACATGGTTGAACAGATGATCTTGTTGTATGAATGTGCATCTTTTGGGTATAAGCCTAAGAGTGGCATTGCTGGATCTTGTGGTATAATGATTCCCATTTCCCTGAGGAATCTTCATACTAATTTCCAAAGTGGCTGTACTAGTTGGTACTCTCATCAACAGTGGACGGGTGATCCCTTTTCTCCACATCCTCTCCAGTATAAACTGTCATTGGTGCTTTTGATTTTAACCATTCTGACAGGAGTAAGATGATATCTCAGAGTAGTATTGATTTGCACTTCCCTGATGGATGAAGACGTTGAGCAATTTCTTAGGTGTCTTTCAGCCATTTTAGATTCCACTATTGAGAATTCTCTATTTAGTACTGTACCCCATTTTTAATTGGATTACTTGGTGTTTTGGAGACTAGCTTCTTGGGTTCTTGCTATATTTCGAAAATCAGTCCTCTGTCACATGTGGGGTTGGTGAATATCTTTTCCCATTCTGTGGGCTGCAATTTTTCTTGTTGACTGTGTTCTTTGCATAACTAAAGCTTCTCAGTTTCAGGAGGTCCAACTTATTATTTGCTGATTTCAGTGTCTGTGCTACTGGTATTATGTTTAAGAAGCAGTCTCCTGTGCCAATTCTTTCAAGGTTACCATCTACCTTCTCTTCTAAAATGTTCAGTGTGGCTGTATTTATGTTGAGGTCTTTGATCCATTTGGACTTAAGTTTTGTGCATGGCAATAGATATGGATCTATCTGCAGTCTTCTACACAACAGCTTCCAATTTTGCCAGCACCATTTGTTGAAGATGCTTCCTTGTCAAACATCAGGTGTTCGTAGGTATGAGAGTTAACATCAGGGTTTGCAATTTGATTCCATTTGTCTACCTGTCTATTTTTGTGCCAGTACCAAGCTGTTCTTTCAATACAGGTCTTTCACATGTTTTGTTAGCATTACCCCAAGGTATTTTATTTTGTTTGTGGCAATCGTAAAGGGTGATGATTCTCTGATTTCTTATCGGATTTATCATCTCTATATAGTAGGGCTACTAATTTTTTCTTTTTCCTTTTAATTAGAAAGAAGATTAATGTTAATCCTAGGTCCCTCTCCCTCCCCTCTTCCCCAGCCCCCCCCCAACTAATACCCTACCTATCCCATACCATATCTGCTCCCCTGGGAGGGTGAGGCCTTCCATAATGGGTCATCAAAGTTTGTCATAACCTTTGGGATAGGGCCTAGTTCAACCCCCTTATGTCTAGGCTCAGGGAGTATCCCTCCATGTGGGATGGGCTTCCAAAGTCCATTTCCATGATAGGGATAAGTACTGATCCACTACAAGAGGCCCCAGACATTTCCAAGGTGTCCTCACTGACACCCACATTCAGGGTTTCTGGATAAGTCCCATGCTGGTTTCCCAGATATCAGTCTGGGGAGCAAGAGCTCTCCCTTGTTCAGGTCATCTGTTTCTGTGGGTTTTATCAGCCTGCTATGGACCCCTATGCTCATCTATCCTCCTTCTCTGCAACTGGATTTCAGTTCAGTTCAAGGTTTAGCTGTGGGTGTTTGTTTCTACTTCCACCAGCTGCTGGATGAAGGCTATACGATGGCATATGAATTAGTCATCAATCACATTATGAAAAGAGGGCATTTAAGGTAGCCTCTCCTCTGCTGCTTAGATTGTTAGTTTTTTAGTTTATTAGTTAATCGTGTATATTGCCACTTTGCTGAAGGTTTTTAACTGCTATTGGAGTTCCCTGGTAGAGTTTTTTTTGGGGGGTCATTTATGTAAACTATCATATCATCTGCAAATAGTGAGAGTTTGACTTCTTCATTTCCAATTTTTATCCGCTTGATCTCCTTTTGTTGTCTTATTGCTCTAGCTAGAACTTCAAGGACACTATTGAAAAGGTATGGAGAGAGTGGACAGCCTTGTTTTGTTCCTGGTTTTAGAAGAATCACATTGAGTTTCTCTCCATTTAGTTAGATATTGGCTGTTGGCTTGATGTATATTGCTTTTATTATCTTTAGATATGTTCTTTTTATCCCTGATCTCTCCAAGACCTTTATCATGAAGGGGTGTTGGATTTTGTCAAAGACTTTTTCAGCATCTAGTGAGATGATCATGTAGTTTTTTATCCTCAGTTTGTTTATGTTATGGTGTATGAAATTGATGGGATTTTGTATGTTGAACCATCCCTGCATTCCTGGGATGATGCCTACTTGATCATGGTGTTTGATTTCTCTGATGACTTCTTGTATTTTATTGAGTATTTTAGCATCAATGTTCATGAGGCATATTGGTCTGTAGTTCTCTTTCTTAGTTGCGTCTTTGTGTGGCTTGGGTACCAAGGTTATTGAAGCTTCATAAAAAGAGTTTGGCAATGACCCTTCTGCTTCTATTGTGTGGAACACTTTGAGGAGAATTGGTATTAGCTGTTCTTTGAATTTCTGGTAGAATTCTGCACTGAAACCATCTGGCCCTGGACTTTTTTGGTTGGGAGACTTTTGATGACTACTTCTATTTCATTAGTGGTTATAGGTCTATATAAATTGGCTATCTGTTCTTGATTTAATTTTGGTAAGTGATATCTATCCAGAAAATTGTCCATTTCCTTTAGATTTTCAAATTTTGAGAAATACAGGTTTTCAAAGCATGACCTGATGATTCTCTGGGTTTCCTTAGTGTCCATTATGATGTCTCCCTTTTCATTTCTGATTTTGTTAATTTGCATGTTCACTCTCTGCCGTTTTGTAAATTTGGATAAAAGTTTGTCTATCTTGTTTATTTTCTCAAAGAACCAACTCTTTGTTACATTGATTCTTTGTATTGCTTTCCTACTTTCTACTTTATTGATTTCAGCCCTCAATTTGATTATTTCCTGGTGTTTACTCCTCCGTGATGAGTTTGCTTCTTTTTTTCTCTAAAGCTTTCAGTTGTTCTGTCAATTCTCTAGTGTGCCTATTCTCCAGTTTCTTCATGTGGACACTTAGTGGTATGAACTTTCGTCTTAGCACTGCTTTCAAAGTGTCCCATATATTTGTGTATGTTGTATCCTCATTCACATAGAATTCTAGGAAAACTTTAATTTCTTTTATTTTTCTTCCTTGACCCAGAAATGGTGCGATTGTACATTATTCAATTTCCTTCCATTTGTAGGTTTTCTGAAATTTGTGTTTTTGTTGAATTCTAACTTCAAAGCATGGTGGTCTGATAAGACACAGGGGGTTATTTTAAATTTTTTGTACTGTTGGGGTTTGCTATGTTGCCAATATGTGGTCAATTTTAGAGAAGGTTCCATGTGGTGCTGAGAAGAAGGTATTTTCTTTTTTGTTTGGATGGAATGTTCTATAGATGTCTGTTAAACCCAATTGGGTCATAACTTCTATTAGTTCCTTTGTTTCATTTTTACGTTTCTGTCTGGTGCTCCTGTCTAGTGATGTGACTGGTGTGCTGAAGTCTCCCAATATAAGTGTGTGTTGTTTTCAGATTCTTGAAGCAAGGTTAAAATGCATATCACTATAGCAGCCACTATTGTCTATGAGGTTGAGATACATATCTGAGAGATATTGGAGTAAATATCTGAAATAATCTGAGTCACTAATGTAAAAGAGCAGTCATATAAAATCCACACCTCCTCTACAACATGCTTTAAAATGAACAAGAACTGATCTTTCCTATTTGAATATAATTATATTTGTTTTCTTCACATGCAATTATATAAATATATAAACCAATTATATAAATATAGTTATATAGAAACATTATACAAAGAAAAAAGGTAAATAAGAAAGTAAAGGAAATAAACATGTGTGGATCCAGTCCAATTGTAATATATAATTTGGAATAATTTTTCACAAATATAGACTATTTGGTGATTATTAGATATCCTCAAACAATGTCAGAATACGATTTTCCTGGCTGTCTAGTCCAACATGAATTGATAAGGTCTATAATCATCTCTCTGAAATTCCCACTTGCCAGCCATTTAGCTTTGAATGAATCCTTTTTCTCTATATGTATCATGTTTAAGATAGTGAAATAGACTTGGCAAGTAAATAAATTATAGAAAGCAGACATTTTTTTTGTGGTACTTCAAATAAAGAAGGCATCCAAATAGTAAGAATTCCCATAGGCTCAGATATTCTCTACAGAGCTGAGGACTTGATGTCTGGCTATCCTAGAAAGAGCTCAATATATCCTATTGAGAAAAGCTGTTTTCTGCAATACAATTCCATTTTCTCCCCCTTTTGAACATATAAAATATAAGTTTTAGTGATTCTGCAAAGACTCTGCTAACATTAAATAGAGTACACATGACCCAGTAGAATTTAGATTCTCTCTGTAGAAAATTAATTAGAAATGTTCTTGTCGAGAGAGTTGTTGTTTAAGAGATATTGTCTGTCAGTAAGAGCTTTTGTCTTAAGGGTTTGTAAATATTTATATTTTCAAACTACTATGAGAGGAACAACAGCTATTCCACATGAATGGATTACGTTAAATGTACCCAGAGTCTGTAATTCAAGCTGTCAAACGTGAGGAAATACCAGACTTTAGGCTACCATTCCAATCCACTCAGAATAAATAAGGACTTTGGGCAGAGCTCTTTAACAGAATGGCTCACAGACATATGGAAGATGTTACTAGGGAAGATGACTGAAAAAAAAAGGGGAAAACACATTAAATTAATTCAAGAAATACCTAGTTTTTTCTTCAGGAAGGGGAGGGACTGTGGCTTGAGGAGATTTATTTTTTTTTTTTTGGCTCAGCAATAGGGAAATGGATTAACATTAAACCAAGAATGAGAGGTGGCACGTGGAGGCCTTTCCTATTCCTAAGATATTTGTCTGGTTTTCATTTATTGTTTTGGGTTCTGGTGATATGACACCAATATAGGAGTTAAAATATGTGCTCGAAAAAGCCAGGTAAGAACAGGAATTTTATTTATTATGGAAATTCTGCATTAGGACTTAGAGACAGCTTCCTGGCACTCCACATAGTCAGAAGTGGTGTTCATTTAGTTGGAAAAAATAATGTAATATAAAGATAGAAGAAGAGCAGGTCATAGACATCTCATTCAGTTCTTCATGCATGTGCTGGATTCTTAGGTTGTATCAGTCAATGGCAAAGATACTTTAGAGCAATCTGCCTGAAGTCCAACAGTGGCCAGATAGATCATAACTCCCTGTCTGCATCCTGGAAAGAGAATGCTCCAGAATTGTGCCACACAATATGAATGAGAAGTGTGCACATAGTCTTTAAAGTTGTTGAGGTGTAGTAAGAAAGAGAGGAGTCTCTTTTCATGGCAGTTATAGCTATCCCTATTGACTTTTACTCACAGGACCAGAGAAAATTCTATTCTGCAGTGTATGGATTTTGTTTTAGAATGTGTTGAGTAATGCTGTGTGCTATATCACAGTAGCTATTTGCCTAGAGGGGGTAGTGAGTAAGTAGTGTTTGGAGTCTTGCCTTTCTTAATTTTTGCATATGCATGTGTTTATGGTGTGCACAGGTGTATACAAATTTGCTTGCATGTGGGCACATGTGTGTGCAAGTGCCTGTGCAAATTTTGTGACTTGTGGAGGCCTGGGGTTAACATCAAGAACCTTCTGCAACTGTTCTCCATTTCATATATCAAGGCAAGATCTCACTTCACTGAGGAAAATTTTCCTAAGGATAATGATTTGAAAATGATAAATACTATTTAGAGAGTACCAATAGCTGTGTTGTCCTGTCTTTTACAAGCATGCATCATGGAAATGCCCACTTGTGGCCCTTCTAGTAAGTTTGTGGGACCTTTACTGGAAGACAACGTTCATGCTTTGAGGGAGATGTCCACAGGCACGTGAAGAATCGAAGGATTCAACCACATCTGTGTACTGTTTTTTGAAAGAAGGCTGTTAAACAGTATGCTGCTAGAGAAATGTCTGGAGGAATCCACCAAACTTGAGTTCAAATTCAAGCCCCATTTTCTCACTGTCTTGTTTGGAACACACAACTCAAACCCATAGGGTCTCAGTTTTCTCACTTATAAAATTGGTTGTAATTGTGTGGACTTATAGAGAGAGTGTTATGAAGATCCTGGGACTTAATCAGTGTAATGTGACTGGAACAAAGTGGGTATTATACAAGTTTGATTTGCAGTCTCCTTTCTTCCCCACATACCACTTAAGTGGTGTGCAATGTGACTGCTTCTGCAGCACACCCTTGAATAATGTTTTTTTTACTGGTCACTTCACCCTTTA
Source organism: Cricetulus griseus (assembly GCF_003668045.3). Classification (NCBI taxonomy): domain Eukaryota; kingdom Metazoa; phylum Chordata; class Mammalia; order Rodentia; family Cricetidae; genus Cricetulus; species Cricetulus griseus. Next base: position 81,160,574 of record NC_048595.1, on the reverse strand, counting down.
ATTTGGGGAGCCCAAAAACAATTTTTCATGGTAAATCAAAGGAATTTTTACCATCAAAGAAAAGAGCCAAACATTCTGCTTTATATCCCACTTAAAGTAGCACTTGTGAGAAAGACTTTGTGCCCGAAGAACAAATGACTTGGATGAGTATATGTACAGGGCAGGAGCTGGCAATGGTCCCCATTCTCACATATCATGTAGTCTGTTGTTGGAGGAGATTGTTGGAGAAAGATGTGCTTTGTGATCCAGATAAAGGAAGTCTGACCAACAGATCAAAGTTAGCATGAGGTATTTCCCAATTCAATTCACTAGAGCTAATATTGTTCCACATTGAGTCTTCAGAGGTCGTGAGTGTTTGTCCCCAGTGTGCTGTCACATTCAAGATGAGGTTGGGCAAACACTTGCAAATTAATGAGAAGCTGGTGTTTTCACACTGGTGGGTGTTTATACCAGATGAATCTCAAAGCAGAAAATCTAATGGTGGTTCATAAATACAGAAATGGGATACTTAAATTATTAAAATTAAAATTCCACACTCTTGATGAAGATAGTATTAAGGAACACTCTGAAAGCCATGTTTGGCAACTGAGAGGAGGGGCAGGACAAGGAAGAATAAACAAGAATAAGCATCATCATGGTATATTACTGGCCCAGGAGAGAAATATAACATAATACTTTGTATAACTCATATGTGCTAACAGAAAAGTGGTCACTGATAAAAGTGAATTATAGAAACAAAAATAATATGTCTAATTACACTTACAAAAAGTTTCAACTTGTAACTGTAACAAGTGTTTTCAAAAATAACCATCTGCTGTTAAACAAAAGCAGGTTTAGGACCCTGCCCTTCTCCTATTGACAGTCTAGGGAAAAGTATGAGGAATAATAAACATGAACGATAAATGAAAAATCCAGGTGTGGTGATATGTGACTGTAATCCCAGCTTTCAAGAGACTGAGGTGGGAAGATCACAAGTTCAAGGCAAATATGTGTTATATCATGAGGATCTTTTCAGGAAACATCAAGAAAGCCAAGCATGCTGGTTATAGGGCTTTGCAAAGAAATGTGGGGAAAGACAAAGAGTGCAGACAGGGTCTAAAGGGGTAGAGGTGATTCAAGTTTAATATAGTAAACAGTATTCTTGAGAAGAAGTAGCAGTTTTGTAGCCACAACAATTTCAGAGTTTACATTGGCATACAATGTAGACATGGAAGCATTTGAGGAAGCAGACCACTACATCAGTTTTTAAATTATGTTCCTTTGTAGCTCTAATGTTTTAATAATAGAACTCTTTCATAAAATCTGAAAACTTGTAACTTCAAATCTTACTAGAATCATCTCAATCTTAAGAGATTTACATTTTCAAATTAGAAGAAATTCAAAAGTTTGAGTATTATTCTTTTCTGGTCTCTACTCACCTTAATTATCTACTGACTATTCCTGCATGGTTTAACAGGTAAAATATACGATAGAAGCCTGGGCATATATGCAGTCTGACATGGATGTGCAATTGTGCAAGAGGTTCTGTTCACACACTTGAAATACTTTTACAATAAATGAGAGAGAGACCGCGGTTTTCTGTGAATAGTCCAAATCATCAGGCAAACAGGTCTGAAAGCTCCAAATCTTTTCCTAAATGTTAATTGTATCGTCTCCAAAAGTCCTTACGAAAATAAAGAGACGTTGATTCCTTTCAGTTATTGGATTACCAAAAATCTATTTCTTTTTTTTTCTTTTCCTTCCCTTCCTTTTCTTTTCTTATAGCTCTTCCTCCCCTCTCCTCTTCTCTTTCCCCCTCCTCCCTCTTCCCCTCCTTTTATTTCTCTTCCCTTTTCCTTGTGGGCACAAAGTCCTTAGTAATAGGAATCAAAATTTAGCATCTTTCCCTATCTATAAACATGTATGAATGCTATCATTGAAATTAAGTTATTGAAATTTTGTAGGTGAAAGAGAAATATGAAATTTATGACCAATTGAAATAACTATATAATATGTGATAATTTTAAAATATGAAGGGTGGTTGAGCAAAGTTTGTAGATTTGTGTTAATCTGCTCCAATACTCAAGCCTTTTTTCCTAATACATTTTTGAAATCAAGAACTTTACATAAAACTAATGGAAACGGGACTCACTGAGGGGCGCACAAAGACCAGTGTTGATGAAATTTTGCCTTACCTTCATTTTTTTATGTATGTTTTACACTGTTTTAAAGGTCTATATGACAGGCAACTGTGTGAAGCATTTTAATGGTAATTCATTCATATCTACAGTAATTCTCTAAGATAATAATTTTATCTTTTTAACATCAGGAAATCAAGTATTTTTATGCTTTCTTCTTAAGCAATCCAATGCTTACCTGAAATGTTTGCCTGAAGCCCTTAGACCAACTGCAATTGAGAGTCAATAAGTCAAACTCTAAATCCTCCCAGTGTCTTCCTTTTGCCATTATATCACAATTTTTCTTGTTTTTAATCAAACTGTGTAAGAATAATTAATAATAAATATTTGAATATTTTAATGCATGATACAAAGTTTAAAAACTTTTTCATATCATTTTTCCAGAGGATGAAAGTTTTCAAATATGAAGGATTACCTGATATAAGCGTTTAGTATCAAAGCATCAAGCCTCATCTCAGTATACTAAGATGATGAATTAGAATGACACACTGCCACTTTCTAGAGCTTTTTATACTATTGACACAAAGTTGTATCCAGTTGAGACCCAAACAAATCTGGATATTTTCCAACACACACACACACACACACACACACACACACACACACACACATATATATATATATGTATATATATCTAAAGTGCTTAGAAAAGTTGCTTTCATTTTTGTTGTGTTTGTCTCCCTTATTTGAACTATGCCTTTTCCTTTAAAGTCTGTCTTATTTAGGACTTCTATTGTTGTGATAAAATGTCCTGACCAAAAGCAACATGGGAAGGTTTACTTTGGTTTACTTTAGCTTACAAATTTCAGGTCAATGAGGTAAGTCAGGGCAAAAACTCAAGGCAGAATCCTAGAAGTGGGAATTGAAGCAAAGATGTGTAAAAGTGCGGCTTACTGATTTTTCTCCCTATATCTTGTCAGTCTGTTTTCCTATACCATCCAATAACAACTCCCCAGGAGTGGAGTCACCATGGTGAGCCAGGTCCTCCCACATTAATTGTCAACCCTGAAATTTTCCTACAGACTTGTCCACAGGTCAGTCCTATAGAATTATGTTCTCAATTAAGCTTTCTCCTTGTCATATATGGCTAGATTTGTTTTGTGCCCAAATAAACCAGCACAATTGACCCATTCTCAGCCTGGCATACAAACACATCACTTATCTAACTACAACCTTTCTTTTCTCATTTGTCCCCAAGATGTAATATCAACATCAATATCTCAATATAAAACACACATTGACTTTTAAAACCCCATAGCTTTGAAAAATTTAGGCTTTTTAAAATATCCAGTCTCTTAGAAAGTTTAACTCTCTCTAAAATATCCATTGTCTCTCTAAAATATGCAAGGCCTCTCTAAACATCCAAAGTCTAAACTGGGGGTCCTATAAAACGATATATAAATGTAACACCTTCTTATTCCAGGAGGGAAAAAGCCAAAACACAGTTTTATTCAAACCAAAGTAATGCCAGAGTTCAGCAGCATGAGGAGTTCAGTATTAGACACCTGGGACTCACTTGTGAGGGACTTACGATAGAAATCATAGGACTTACAAAGAGCTTGTATAAGCTCCAATTCTCTGGTTTTTCCATTAACAACATGAAAAGTTTGTCTTATAGGCTCTAACTCCACTCCAAATTTGCTTCTGTCCTTGGTGTTTGTTTCATGATACAGAAATAGTCAATATACTGGGATTTCTATTGCATTTGAGGCTGCACACTCACCTGTGGGCTCTCCTAGTCTCTCTTTGGGGATTCTGACCCTGCCACAAGGTTCCAAATTAAGCTGTTCATGTGACCCTTTCATGCTTTCAAATCTACTACCACAGCCTGAGGTACAACTTTGGCTCCCTATAGACCACAGCTTCTTTGTGTTGACTCTGAGAAAATATTTCACAGAAGATTTTGTCTCAATGATACTTGTCTCTCTTTTGTCACAAATGGTTCCTCAGCTCTAAGTGATCATAAACACAGTCTTAATTTGAAGTATTATTTAGTAGAGTCTTTCCTTCCCTCTGAAACTTTACAAGCCAGGCCTCTATGATCTGTACTTTCCTAACATTCTTATCTTCCTAACTCCTACAGTCCACTGAGATCTGAGTACTCAATGGCTTTTCTATACCAAAGTTCAAAAGTCCTTACACATTCATGTCCAAAACATGGTCTCTATCATAACAATACCTTATGGCAGGCTACTCATTTTTGTCTTGACTATGATTTCTATTTCTGTGATGAAACACCAAGATTGAAAGCAACTAGGAGAGGAAAGTGTTTCTTTTGCTTATAGGTTACAGTCATTATTAGGGGAATCTAAGGCAGGAACTCAGACAGGAACCTGTAGGCATGAACTGATGTAAAGGGACACTGGTTCCTGGATTAATCCTCATGGATTAGTTGGTTTTCTTTCTCATACACCTCAGGAACACCTGCCTCATAGGTGGGATCACCCTCACTGGGATTGGCATAGGCCCTTCCTCTTCCACCATCAACCAAGAAAATGCCCCACAGACTTGTCCACGGGTCAATACCATGGAGGCATTTTTCTTAATTATGGTTCCCTATTCCCAGATATCACTAGGTTTGTTTCAAGTAGACAGAGACCAGCCAGTACATGTCCTTTCTTCAAAACCAAGTTGGTATTTTTACCAACTTTGTTAGACTGGCCATTGAAAATCCCACCCTGACTAGCCTCTTTCCAACAGAAAACACTAGAAATACAAAGCCAAAAGAATCACTAAAAATAATTTATCTCCACCATAATCCATCCAATGAGACAGTAAGGAACACAAAACGACCGGGGCCTTGGTTTCTCAATGCCACAAGGCAATTCAGTGCAGACTTAGGACCAGACATAGGCCTCCACATTAGTCTGTGACCTGAATTGCCTCCATAGTGATTAATTCTGATGACAAGACCTCACAGAGAGAAGATGCTTTGTTGTTCTGTCCTATTATGTTAGGTCCAGAGCACAGAAGGTTTACCCTGTAATGAAAAAACGATCACTCTTCCTAAAGAATAAGTGAAATAAAAAGGACTGAATAATTGTAGTACATCTGTAGATACTGTTATGTTGAGGCACTGAGTGCATAATAACATAATCTTCATGGAAATTAGTTACTGTCTAAGTATACCAGCTGCTTTGACTCCCTCACAAATATTAATATTGCATCAAAATATTCAAGGTCCTCTTTGGCCTGTATTATAATATTGTAAAAAATGAGAAGACAACAATATCAAATATTTGTTTGAATAGATGTTTAAGGTAAAAATAAGAGAGTTAAAAATTTCTATAGAATTGAGTATTTTGTTTATACAGACTATTCCACACTATGTTTTTTAATGTGAGAAGAAAATTCACAGGATAAATAGATAAGAAGTTAAATCATGTCACAACATACTTGTATAAAAAGCAGAGAAGAAACACCAGGGAGATGTGGAAATAAAAAAGTATAAGTTACTGTTACTGGAGGAACTGGGAGTCTCACTTTGAGTTTCTGCTATTGTTACTAAATGAATTTAGAAGCAGACTCACAAGGATGTTTGATGACCATGTTATTAGAATTTGAGAGAAAAAGAACAGGGCTGGAAATCTGTAAATTTCAGCAGCTCCCAGGAGAAAGGAGTAGAGGAAAAGTGAAAGAAATGAATTTAGCCATGGAGGTTGTCAATCCTAAGCATGGTGAAAGAAGGTGCTTCAGAGAAATAGAAAGCTTAGAGCATCAGAAAAAACATTCCCTGGCTTTTGTCAGTATCCAAATGAAAGAAGAAAATGAATTATAATTCTCTAAGTGATTTACAATGCAAGCAAACTCCATAATGCTACATGATGGAAGCATTGTACACATTGCTGCAAAGGACAGGCCTTCTGAGAAGGACAAGGATAATATCTCATTAAGGAGATAATTAGTCCTCCATTCAATCTATCTTCGAAAGACTCAAATATCCTGTGGTGGTGATAACAGCAAGAAAATTAAGAGGTAAATCTAGCTACAGTAATTCTTAAAAGGCCAAAAATAGTATGCAGTGTTTGGGATATCTTAGAATACGAAGGCCAGATGTAGAATTTAGATAACATTCTTTTGACCAGGTGGAAGTAGCTCTTTTTTAATGTGTCTCAACAAAACCTAGATACCTACATCATTTTATACAGTAATAAAAATCCTAGAGTGACAAATCTGACACCAGGAAAAGTAGGAGGTGGTACCAAAGTTGACCAACAGTGGGTAGTTCATCATGACTAACCTCCAAATATGTTAATATCTATAATAGTACTTACTCCAATTTGCCATTGGAAAGATTCATATAACTTGTATAATATATTACTAATTATAACGCAGTGGAATAACCATCATTGCCCATTACTCACAAAGAATGAAGCTGCAATTTGGCAACAAAAAACAAGGAATCTAGTCATTCCCACACACATAGGAGACTGGGATTTAGAGTGCTAATACTTTTTAAATACCGTGTTTCTTCAGTTGCTTACATTATTTCCACTAAACAAATAAGGAATTTTAGGTTGAGAGATTGAAACATATGGTAGAGAGATAAATTCTTCTCTTCAAATTAAAGACCCTTTTATTGAGAAGATTTCTATCCTATTCCTTTGTATTTCAGAATACTGAGCAAGAAACACAGATGGATGTAATTCTTCTAAAGGATGCTTCCTAAAGGGAAGAAGTGCATAATATCGTAACAGTCTGCCTCAGAAACCATATGCTTTACACAAGTTTGGACAAGAAGCTAAGAATAGACCACAGGGAACCAGGGAAAGACTGAAGTCTTATATGGACTTTGGACTGGGAAATCTCTAGGAAGACATCAAACTCTACATTTCTATGATTGATCATGCAATCTGTAGCACTTAGTTTCACATAAGAGGCACATTCGATTCATGTAATTTTAGGTTACTAAGTTTTGCCCAAATGCATATTTTAGCAAGGGGAAAAAGAAGTCCGTGGCAGTGCTATATTATGGCTTTTGGCTGAAACTGCATGCCTAAAATGTGTAACTGAAATATGGCTTCATGGAGGAGCTCCAAGTTTTTTTTTCAGAATTATGTACTGTTTGAGATGGGTCAACTGCAGATCTGTACATCTCCACAGTGTCTTCAAATATTGTGAATTGCTGAGGTCTGCTAAAGCAATTTGGAACATTCCAGAATGGGAGGTCCTTTTGGCTTCCTCTCCTCAAGCTGTTATCTAGGAGAACAGAAAACAGAAACAGTACATACTTACTGAAAGACACCAGATTGGAAACGCACTAGCATTAGCAGCAGGTAGGCCCAGGAGATCTGTCAAGTAGGTGAGATTCCTCTTTCATGCTCTGTAGCCTCCTTAAAAACCAAAACTATTGGAGGTGAAAAGTCCCCCAAATATATGTTCCTTCTATTTTTATTTCTGCCTTGAACATTAAGCTAAAGCTCAGAAAGGGAAAGGAAATTGTTTAAGAAAACACCGTGACTTCGTTCCAAAGTACTAAGTTCTAAGTTTCTTGATTCATTTGATGCTCAGGGGTTTACAGAATTTCAGAAATAATTACATCACTAAAATTCCTGTAATTAATAACAAGGGGTTATTTTAAAGGAGTTTTCATTGGTCAAGAAACTTTAGGAAACAGTGAATATGGCATTTATTTCCTGGAGATTCATGACACTTATTGCCAAAGCTGTAAGATGTGTCACAAAAAAAAGTTCATTTAAATTTTATTCTCTTCAAATTCTTTCTGTTCTACTGACATACTGGGAACACATGATATTTGTAGAGTATGGTTTAGAAACATGAGGTTTGCTCATTCCAACTCAGTGCCTGGCTTCTCTACCAGTTGATCCATCATTTAAATGTCAAGTTTGATGTTCACAATATCAGAATACTTACTTACCACTGTTTTCCCCTTTCAAGTTGTAAGGTATTTTATCACAGTATTGGGGTATGTCCACAATTTTGTCTTCAATTTAAGAAAACAAGTTTCTAAAATCATTCCATATTTCTTCAATAGACAAGCTTGGCACACTTAAACAACTCTATCAGAGTGCCATCTTACATACGCATCTCCAGTGGGTTTGATACAACCCTGGTCCTATTCAGTACTGACATCCTCTCTGTATATAATATGGCCCTACAAAGATTGAAAATTCATGTTACCTCACTCCCCTTTCTCATATGACTAAGTTTATTAATCATGTACAGATTTTATCTAGCATGATCTCAAGACTCATTTATATACTGGCAGCTAATTCTACTTACAGCCTAAAATTTTTGTATAATTCAGTGACTTACTCTACTTGGTTTATGTGTGAAATTATTAAAAAAGAATATATGGCTTTATGAATCCTAAGGTTGCGAGTCTCCCTTGAAATGTGTGTGTTTCTTATATATTTTATAAAATGAACTCCATGAAACTGTCATGAGAAAAAAATAGAATGCACTTGTGGTTTATTATAATATTATGCTTAGTAGAGTTTACCCAGCATTACCCACTTATCCTCATTGCCTTAATTGCTTCAACATTCCTAATTTATAGATATCTACTCCAAAATGGCACAATTCGTTCCTAACTTATAAATACTAATTCAAGTGAGAAAAAATAGAATAACCAACCATCAGAAGCAACTGGGTACTTCTGTTTCTGACCACTTTCAAAAAACCAAGTCCAAGCTCCTTCATCTCTTACAGAATTGCAATTAGATTTCTTTTCTCTGTGACTCATTCACAGGCATTCTGGGACCATTACTCCATCAAACACCTCCACACAAGAATCCATTTAAAGTCCTTTTTCAAGATACAACATGTAAAATATGAAGAAATGACATGAAAATCAGTAATGAGAAAAGGAAGCAGGGATGAGATAGGTGATTTTACCTTCTTTAAATGAAGAAATTTAAGGAACACAGGTGTTCCTTAATCTCTGTTGTATAGGTTTAATTCATCTCCTATCCAGACATCAAATTCTTTTTTTTTTGATGTATTTTGGGGGGGTGGGGATGTTGAACTTTTCTGAACTTGTGGCTAGATATAAATGGAAGTAAGCACTAATTGGAATGTTAAACCAGTCATATCTGTGTCTCAAGATTTGAACACCTCACCAATTTGAAGGATGACTTGAATCAGTTATCTTTTGAAGGATTATGTGATTATGACCTTTAGCAGTCTTTTTGTTTATTTAAGAAATAATTACAGTACAACACTCTGATTATTGGGGAGAAAAACAGAAAGTTTGCCAGGAAAAGTCTCTAATTTCATAAGAATTCCAATCTAAGTAAGAATGACATGTAATTATGAAGAATCTGAAAATATGATGGCTCTTCTCTACTTAAGAATTCCTGGGGTGTTCAATGCAGTAGAATAGAATGGGAATGCAGAAAGTGAGGCATGTCTTCCACTGGGACTGTCCTTATTGCTGAGGAATGAAAAGTGAGCCATATCAAAAGTTAATGAAAGAGGCTGAAAAAATAAACATGAGGCACAAAATCAGATTTTTCAGTATGCATAATTTGAGCAATTGAAGGCAATCGTTGCAAAGGTGTCCTAGTTTTAGTTATAATGATGAAAATGGCAATGAGCATCAGAACTTTAGGAGTCAAGTTTCTCTTACTCCTGGATAGTGTGTGCTCTCAGTAAGATGTGTATAACAGCATGTCTGTTTATATCACCTCCTACAAGTGCAGATTATTGTGCACTCTGTAAACATATTGAATCAGAATCTCAATGGTTAGGGACCAGAGCATGCCTTATAATACTCTCTCTAGCTTGTTTTCATGCATTCTGGAGACTGAGAATCATTGTTCTATGTATTTCAGGGATTGAAGGGCCCTTTTGAAGTACATGGTTCAAACCCTGGCATTTAAGACTTTATAAACAGAGACACAATCAAACAGCTAGTCAGGAATATTTGATGCTGAGAAGCTAAGTGTGTAGAGCTCCAAATTCCCTTACAAGACCCTAAACTTTGTGAACAAAATATGACCTCACTGTAGTCTAAAATATAGCTCTCTAGAGAGTATGATGTTTATAGGATTCAGGAATATCAATTATAGGACAAAGACAATTTCCTCTCTGCAAACAGCCAACAATAGCCCTGTTTCTCCATAAATGTCACTACCAGGGTGGGTCAAATATGATTTGGTTGGTGCTTCCCCATGAAATACCTTTTATGTGTCACTTAAAAAAAAGAAATAGGATAATTTAGCTTCAGCTTAATGTTTTACATTAATATGTTGCAACCTAGACCCAGATAAGAAAAACTGCCCCTCTTTGCTAAGAGTAATGTTAGTACCTCTTTAAGGCATTATAGGAAAAGATAAATGGTAATGGAAAAAAACAATTTCCATAGTGCTTTCAGCCATGACTGAAATCCAGCATCTGAGCAGAGGCTTTATTGAGAGATTCTAACAGACAATGCATCATACCCAATGACACCAGGAAGGACAAACTGTGCAGTAAGAAATCTCTATCCTCATGAAGGACTTGGTTACTAAGCTTGGAAGATCCTTAAGATAAATAGAAATTAAAGCATTACTGCATTTTATCAAAGGACCGATAAAATGTTTCTATCTTGCTTGCTTCATTAGCGTGGTCAACAAAATTTAAAAATGAAAACAAAAGTTTTATGATTATGATATTTTTGTTTAAGTGAAGGAAAGGTAAGCACCAAAGAAAAACAATGCTGTGTACTAGGGTTGAGGGAAGCTAAATGTCATAAGATTTTCTAAATGACTGGCATTTCTCTCAGTTGACACATCCCACTTATTTGATAAGATAATTTGCGTTTTAAATACCAAATTTGTATTCACCACACATCCATGATAATGTATTCTTATAGGTTGTTCCCTTATTTTAGAGAAATTGGTTATTTTTATTAATCTTGCCCAAATTAGATGAGATATGTAATAGGAATCTCAGCGTTCCTGAAGCTTTTTGCCATCATTCCTGCAACAGAGGCTCTAATTAATCATATTTTCTATTGTTTCATTCAAAGTCATGTTCTTGTTTCACAATAAATGAAAACTCACTTTGAGTCAGAGGAAAAGTCTTAAAGCATACAGTTGAGATGAGGCTTTGTATCATATTTACCTGATATTTTTGAAGAATGAAACTATATCAATGATAAGATTTAATAAAAAGTCCATTGGGATACTTGAGCAGTTATAGGAAGGTCAAACAATGTGTAGGTGTTCCCTATAGCAAATCTACCTATCCATAGCCACCCACATAAGAGCACGATGCCATCTAGTTGCTTTCTGTGTAAACACTTGGAACTAGAGCAATGGTTCTCAACCACCCTAATGCTGTTACCCTTCAATATAGTTCTTCATGTTGTGGTGAACCCAAACCACAAAATAATCTTTGTTGCTACTTCATAACTGTAATTTTGCAACTGAGCAGTATCTCAGTTTTTAACACCATTGGAATATGTGTTTTCCAATGGTTGTAACCCACAAGTTGAGAGCTACTGATATAGGATGTAATTGAGTTTATAGAAGTGTTAATACAAGTCATTTGACAAGGTAGAGAAGAAAAAGCATCAGAATATTTATCAGGACACCCAGCCTTTACCTCTGCTCCCCACACATGGCCATATAAAGTTCATAAGTCACTTTCCCACACTGTGTTTCACTACAGTTGGGTGATAGAAGTAAATGACTTCCAAGCTCCTTTTAAATGTAAAAGGTTAATGATTATTGTTTATTTTGAAATCACTTATTTGAGACTTCACCACTTTTACACCTGCTTTTACTGTCTTTTATATGTCATGTTATACAAAGTATTAAAATGTGATGGATATTTAAATTTTACATTAACAAGGTTATTTATCAAAAATAGTCCATTAGTACATCCACCAAAATATAATTCATGCTAATTTCAATGTCTTGTGTTAAAGAATATTGATGGGTTAATGGAGAGGAAAGCACACTATCATAAAATCCTTCACATGAAGGAGAAGGACTTGTAATGAGTAGGCACAGACAAACAAATAAAATGAAAATAACTCAAAGGAGGAGAAATTGCTTCCATGTGGCAGGATGCAGGTAAGAATTTAAATGATACCTGAAGGATAGTCAAAAATTTTGTTTTGATATACAAGGGTCTCTAAGATGTGAGTCATATATTGAGCATGTGTGTGTGTGTGTGTGTGTGTGTGTGTGTGTGTGTTCATCTTAAAATAAAAATCAAGCTTCTGTCTTAGCCAGGTATCATAGTAAAATTAGGATCTACTTTGCAGAATTAAGGTGATAAGAAAACCAGCACATCCAAACGTTATGGAAGAACAATATCAAAAACTGATTACCAGATGATACTGAAGGTTAGGTAAAGCCTTCCCAAAAGATGCATTGGGTGGGCTCTTTGGAAATTAAATGCTATTAGTACAGTATATTATTCTTCTTTAGAATCTCATAAGTTATCAGAAAACATTTGTACTATTAAAAATTTCTTTCTCTGAGTCTGGGGAGATGGCTTGTGGCTAAGCACATTTCTCTTGCAGAGGCAGAATTTGTTTCCAAGCATCATCATCAGGATACCCAGTTCACAACCACTTAGAGCTCCAGCTCCAGAAGATTAGAACCCTCTTTTGGCCACCATGTGTACACACACACACACACACACACACACACACACACACACACACACACACACACACACACACACACACACACACACACACACACACACACAAATAATTAAAAATAGATAAATAAAACCATAAAATAATTTGGCTTTATCCAATTTTTTTGAGAAGCTCATGAACATAAATATTTGTGTTAGGTTTTTCATGTCACTAAAGAGGGAACATAGAACTTGCACAGAACAATCTAGGTTAGAGCTGTGGTGGCCTGGCATTTCTCAGCCTCAAACCATGGAAGCCACAAGGTTCAGCCTGAGTGGAGAAGCATGGACTTGGAAACTCCTAGCAACCCAACGGCAATAAAAACCAGACACAGTCATCTTGACATCTTTAGAGAGCTCTCAGTTCTATGCTGTAAAACTGGAGTCTCTTTTTATTCAACATATTCCTGGCTATAATCTAATCGTGCTTCCCTGGCCATTTCTCTCTCATCTTCCTAGACCTTATCAGCAGATCTCTCTCAACTGTTTCTCCTTCAGTAGACCCCTCCACCAGATACCTCCTAACTCTGTGTCCTCACTTGACACCTACACCTAGCCCTCCACCTTGGTGCAGGCCTATTCAAATGCTTAGGTCTGTAGAGATGCAAACTAGGAGGCATTCTCAACTGAGGCTACACTATTCAATAGCAATCCAGCTGGTATCCACAATACAATGAAGATCGGAGCTCTGGAGCTTTGAACTCCCAGAAATCATCTAATAGTATAATATTTGGCTCCCAACATAGAGCCATATTCAATTTACAATGTCTTAGAATCTAAGACTTAGAGGGTATTCCTGTACATGAATGGGCCCCAGAACAAATAAAAAAAACTAATTATAAATGCAAGTATCTTTTCTTCATGTCACATGTTACCAATTCTGAGAGTTCACTCTTTTGAGTGAAGAATCTGTACTTTCACCTGTACTATGGATGATTTGATCCAGTTATTGTAATTATTTAAAGACCTGAGTTTGAAAAATATTTGTGTGGAAAAGATAAAGAAGCAAGAGATATGGAGGCAGGAAGAAGAATGATAACAGAGCTGGGAGTGTCTCCTATAGTTAAGACAAAGGAAAAGTAGAAGATTATGATGCAGTAATGCACTTCAACATGGAAGATAGCATGGTTACAGAAAAAAATAAAGGTTATATGGAGAGTGAAAGTATTTCTACATGTCCAGGCTTGACTAAAGACATAAAGAAACATCATTTTATTTTTCTGTCTCTTTTCTATTTCTGTCATCCTCTGGGACTGTGTGCTCTGGGTCTCATGAGGTTATGAATCAGAATATTCTAGCATATGTAGCCAGAAGAATATGCAATAGCTTTAAAATGAGAAGATCTGTGCTGAGAATGTCCATGATTTCATCCTTCAGTCTAACAATATTAGTGCCTCCTATGTGAAAGAAATGTGAAATATTTATAATCTTCCCCAGATTCTTTACAATGCAGCCACTATCCTTTAAAAGTATTTTGTCTTTTTTTACAATTTATTTATTCCTTTAAATTTTATTTTACATTCCAACCACAGTTCACCCTCCCACTGGTCCTCTCACACCCCTTGCCTCCTTCCCATGATAGGGGGTGTTCTTCTGTATCAATGATGCTCTTATTAGTTGATGAATAAAACACTGTTTGGTCAATAGAGGCAGGAAGATAGGTGGGACTAGGACATGAGGAGAAATTGGGGAAAGGTGGGCAGAGATACCAGAGAGACACCATGTAGAGACCAGGAAGACAGGATGTTCCAAGATTTCTCTGGTAAGATAAGGCTATGTATAAATACATAGATTACTAATTATGGGTTAATAATCAAGACAGAAATGGCCAATAAGAAGCCCTAGCTATTGGCTAATAGTTGTATAATTAATATAAGTCTTTGTGTGATTATTTGGGCTGAAGCAGAGGGAGGAGCTGGCAGGACAAATAAATCTAGCAACATTCCCATTGCCCATGAGGGTTTTTGGTCATTCTGGCTACTCTCACTCTACCTGGGAGCCACACCACTGTCATGAATTCCTACCAGCCTGGTTCCTGAAATGCAGAGAGAAATTCACCATCTCTTCATCCCTAAGTGAGCAAGTTTCCTTTTGGAGTATGTATATTTCTAGTAACTAAGGCTAATTAAATCTGTGTACATATATTACAAATCTCTTTACATCCAAAAAGAGAATCTATATTACTAAGCAATTCTTTTTGTAAAGACATAACTGATTAAGGACTAAATGCAAGAATGGAGTCTAACCCACAGAAATGTAGTTTAATTTTTGGAGGAGTCTATCATTCTCAGTCTCATTTTGATTCCACAAAACACAGAGTTATAAACACAAATAATTCAGTACATTTATGCACAATAAACAGAAAACCACTAAATAGAGATTCCTCTGGATCCCATAAACAATCATGTACACAAAGCTGGGGTCGGCATGCTGTATTTTCTGTACTCCAGTTTTAAGGGGAAACAAAGCCAGAATCAAAATTAATCATATATAGTAATTTTGTACATTCAGCATTGTATCTTGCAGAGAGCTGTGGATATTTATTGATCACCTGTGGTTCACCAGACCCTTTTTTAGGTCCTATAACAGCCAAGATTCTCAAATACTGTATTTCTTCCTTTCACAATTGTACACATTGAAACTCAGGCTGTTTAAGTGACCAGTCCAAAGTTACCTAGTAAAGGACCTAGCCTTGGATCATAGTGTAAACAGTTATGAGTTGCATAGTAACAGGAAGGGAGAAGGGAAAAGTTACTCTCAGGAGTCCCTAACTTCTCACCTGGGACACAGCAATGCAGAAGTCAAGCTTCAACCTGTTCCTGGTGTATACTTACATATACATCATAGACTTGAATGTGTATTGACATGGATACTGGAATGGGGACTAAGCAAATGAGATTCTTTGTGAAGTTTTTTGTAATGTGCTACACAGTTTTAGACATTACCTGGATTAGAGCCTGAAAAGCTGGGACAAATATCCTTTAGGGTTCACCTGGTACTGAAATTTAATGTTATTTCTCTTCCTATATTTATGATATCATCATTTCCTGTAGAAAACTTCTGGTTTTGTTTTCCTTTGCCTTTCCAGATCACTTTGTAGGTCTGTTTTATCTACATGGTGTTTTTGGGTCAAAGATTCTGTATTTGACATTAAAGTTACTTTCAGCTCATGCTGCCTGGTCTGAAATCTAAAAGGTATTAATAAATGGTGCTCAATAAAGAAATAAATAAATCCATGAGTTAATAGATGTTTTGACATTTCCCTGATAGGGGATTATAAAATGAATGGCACATCATAATTCTCATTCCAATCATCATTTTCTTCATGTAGGTAGAATTTCATATAGTGAATACCAACTTGTTTTCAAATTAATTGCTTCAAGACATAAACATGATGAAGGAACTGGCCTGGGAAATGAAGACATTCACAATATTTTAATTAACTGCAAGTGCTGGAATATGGAAAACGTCTTTCTTTTCAACCAAGAATATCTCTTTTAAAAACGAAATTATTTTTTACTACTTTATTTTGTTGTCCTTATAAAGAAAACCAGATTAAAGAAACTGAAAAGGTAGTTGGAGTTAAGCAAGACAGTCAGGGTTAGGAAAATCTGTGTAAAGAGAGAAATGAAATTTATTACATGGCAACTATCTTCCAGAACTATCTGAGGCCTTCTGAATGTATTATACTTAATATTTTTATTTTTCAGTAAGAAAGGTGACACTCACATGTCATTTAGTGTTCTATTCTGAGTCTTAGAAAAAATTAGTAAAAGTTTGGAGATAAAAGCTCAGACATTTTGGCACTAATGAATGACTGCCTCAACAACTAAACAGAGAATAAAAACTTTATCATATCCAGTATGTAAAGTCATCAGTGGTGGCCAGGATAGATTTTCCAAAGGGTAAAGGAAGGAGAGACAGACAAACAAAAAGACAGAGGAAGTACAGCAGCACAAAATCATATATTGTTTAACTATTAGGAAGTTCTAGGCTAAACAGAAAGAAGGGTACCATGGCAAAGCATATTTTCTGCCCATAAAGAACTGCTGGTGTATAGTTAAGAAGGCATATATGCAATAAAAAGTAAGTTAGTGTAGCTAGGAAGATGTCTTGATCAGTAAAGTGCTTGCTCTGTAAGCATGGGGGCCTAAACTTGAATCTCTAACACTCATCTAGAAGCTAAGCATCCAACTTGTGTCTATAACCCCAAAGACAAAGGAAAGTCAGACAGAAGATTCCTATAACTTACTGTTCAGCCAATTTATGCAGCAAATGCTCTAAGTTTAGTGAGAGACTCTATCTTAAAAAATTATATGGAGAAAAGATTGAGGAGGGCATCAGACGACTACCTCTTCTCTACACATGTGCTCTAAACATGTGTTCCTCCATGAATGCACACATGAAAAATTAACTGCCTACCCTGGTCCTCTGCCCTGCTCAGGGGCAGGGGGACTGCTCATAGTGGTGGACCCCAATTCAGCAGGATCCAGCCCTCCCAGAGACTGCCAAGACCCTGGTACCAGTCCTTCATCCATCCACAGTACTTGGTAGGCTTGGGCCTATTTCTGGTCACCTTCTTCTGCCCTGCTTGGGGATAGCTGAGGCCTGGGGACTGCTCACAGTGGTGAATCCCATTAGGCAGGAGCCAGCACATCCAGAGACTGCCAAAGCCCTGTACAATTCCTGTCTCCATCCACGGGACTAGGAAGAGGAGAGACATCTGAGTATTGGGTCTGTTTGCACCTACCAGAAGGGGAACTTGGTCATGCACTCACCAGAAGAGGAAGAGATTCCTTCTACACCGACCAGAAGAAGAGATGGGAAGACAATAAAAAACACATTCAACAACAGAAAAAAAAAAAACAATATGACACCACTGGAGTCTAGGGAACCTACACCAGCAAGACTTGAACATCACAATGTAGATGAAGCAGAAGAGAATGACCTTAAAAACATCTTCTTGAAAATGATAGAGGGCTTCAAAGAGGATATGAGAAAATCTCTTAAAGAAATGGAAGGAAAAAAATTTTTAAACGCTAGAAATCAACAAATCTCTTAAGGAAATCCAGGAAAATACAATCAAACAGCTGAAGGAAACAATTCAGACAGTTCAAGACCTGGAAACTGAAATGGAGACAATAAAGACAAAGACAAAAAACACAAACTAAGGGAATTCTGGAAATAAAAAAGCTGAGTAAATGATCAGGAACTACAGATGCAAGCATAGCCAATAGAATACGGAGATGGAAGAGAGAATCTCAGGAGTTGAAAATACACTAGGAGAAATAGACACATTGACCAAAGAAAATCTTAAGTACAACAAATCTCTAACACAAAATATCCTGGAAATATGGGACACTGTGAAAAGACCAAACCTAAGAATAATAGGTATTGAAGACTGTGAAGAAAGCCAATTCAAAGGTGCAGAAAACATATCCAACAAAATCATAGAAGAAAATTTTTCCAACCTAAAGAAAGACATGCCAATGACAGCACAAGAAGCCTACAGAACACTAAATAGAGTGGACCACAAAAAAGGCTCCTCACCACATAATAATCATAACCCCAAACATACAGAATAGAGAAAGAATATTAATAGAAGCAAAAGAAAAAGGCCAAATCACATATAAAGGCAAACCTATCAGAATTACACCTGAATTTTTCCTGGAAACTCTGAAAGCCAGAAGGTTCTGGGTAGATATTCTACCTACACTAAGAGACCCCAGATGACAGCCCAGACTACTGTACCCAGCAAAGATTTCAATCATTATAAATGGAGAAAACAAGATATTCCATGACAAAACCAGTTTTAAAAATATATATCCACCAACCCAGCCCTACAGAAAGTGTTGGTAGGAATACTCCAATGCAGGGGAATTAACTACAAACAGAAAAAACATAGGCAATAGATAATCCCACTTTACCAACATCCAAAAGAAAACTGGGGTGGAAATACACACACAATTCCACCACCACCATCAAATCCAAAACAAAGAAGAATGAACCATCAATAGTCATTAATATCCCTCAATACTAATGGTCTTAACTCGCCTATAAAAAGGCACAGGCTAGTAAAATGGATAAAAAGACAGAATCCATTCTTCTGCTGCATACAAGAAACACCTTAAAATTCAAAGACAGAGGGTACCTCAGAGTAATTTGTTGGGAAAAGATTTTCGAATCAAATGGGCAAAAGAAACGAGCAGGGTTAGCAATCTTAATATCTAACAAAATGGACTTTAAACTGAACTCAATCAAAAGAGATGAAGGAGGTCACTTCCTACTCATTATGGTAGAAATCCATTCAAGATGAAGTCTAAATTCTGAACATCCATGGCCCAAATACAAAGGTATCCACATTCATAAAAGAAAGACTACTAAAATTGGAATAACCCCCTGTATCTTATCAGACCACCATATTTTAAAGTCAGAATTCAACAACAACATGAATTGCAGAAAACCTACAAAGTAATGGAAATTGAATGGTCAAGGAGGAAATAAAAACAGAAATTAAAGATTTCCTAGAATTCAATAAGAATGATGACACGACATACCCAAACTTATGGGACACTTTGAAAGCAGTGCTAAGAGGAAAGTTCATAGGACTAAGAGCCCACATAAGAAACTGGAGAATAGTCACACCAGAGAATTGATAGAACAACAGAAAGCTCTAGAACACAAAGAAGCCAATGAGCCCTGGAGGAGTGAATGCCAGGAAATAATCAAATTGAGGACTGAAATAAATAATGTAGAAACTAAGAAAACAATAAAAAATGGCAATAACTAAGAGTTGGTTCTTCGAGAAAATCAACAAGTTAGACAAACCTTTATCCAAATTTACAAAACGGCAGAGTGAACATGCAAATAACAAAATCAGAAATGAAAAGTGAGACATCAGAATGGACACTGAAGAAATCCAGAGAATCATCAGGTCTTACTTTGAAAACCTGTATTCCTCAAAATTTGAAAATCTAAAGGAAACAGACAATTTTCTGGATAAATTTCACTTATCAAAATTAAATGAAGATCAAATAAGCAATTTAAATAGACATATTACCCCTAAATTAATAGAAGTAGTCATCAAAAGTCTCCAAACAAACAAACAAACAAACAAAAAAAAAAAGCCCAGGGCCAGAATGCTTCAGTGCAGAATTCAATCAGTAATTCAAGGCACAGCTAATACCAGTTCTCCTCGAAGTATTCCACAAGATAGAAGCAGAAGGGACATTACCAAACTCTTTTTACGAGGCTTTAATAACTTTGGTACCCAAGCCACACAAAGACACAACTAAGAAAGAGAACTACAGATCAATATCCCTCATGAACATTGATACAAAAATATTCAATAAAATACTGGCAAATTGAATTCAAGAAATCATCCACCATGATCAAGTTGACTTCATTCTAGGGATGCAAGGATAATTCAACATATGAAAATCCATCAATGTAATCCACCATATAAACAGACTGAGAAATCAAAACCACATAATCATCTCACTAGATGCTGAAAAATGCTTTGACAAAAATCTAACACCCATTCATTACAAAGGCCTTGGAGAGATCAAGGATAACAAGAGCACACCTAAACCTAATAAAGGCAATATACAGTAAACCAACAGACATCATCAAACTAAATGGAGAGAAACACAACTTGATTTCCCTAAAATCGGGAACAAGACAAGTCTGTCCACTCTTTCCATGCCTCTTCAATATTGTCCTTGAAGTTCTAGAGAGAGCAATTAGAAAACAAAAGGAGATCAAGGGGATACAAATTAGAAAGGAAGAACTCAAAATTTCACTATTTGTAGATGACATTATAGTCTACATAAGTGAACTGAAAACTTCTATCAGGGAACTCCCACAGCTGATAAACACCTTCAGCAAAGTGACAGGATACAGATTAACTCAAAAAATTCAGTAGCCATACTATATACAGATGATAAATGTGTTGAGAAAGAAATCAAAGAAACAACACACTTTACAATTGCCACAAACAACAAAAAATACAATGGGATAATGCTAACCAAAAAAAGTGAAAGACCCACATCACAAGAACCTTGAGACTTTACAGAAAGAAATTAAAGAAGATACTAGAAAATGGAAAGCTCTCCCATGTTCATAGATAGGTAGAATCAACATAGTAAAAAACGGCAATCTTGCCAAAAGCAATCTAGAGATTCAATGCAATCGCCAACAGTATCCCAGCACAAGTCTTCACAGACCTTGAAAGAATAATTCTCAACTTTATATGGAAAAACAAAAGACCCAGGATTGCCAAAACAACCCCGTACAATAAAGCAACTTCCAGGGATATCACCATCGCTGACTTCAAGCTCTATGATAGAGCCATAGTCCTGAAAACAGCTTGGTACTGCCACAAAAATACACAGGTAGACCAATGGAATCAAATTGAAAACCCTGATATTAACTCTCACACCTACAAACACTTAATTCAAAAACAAAGAAGCTAAAGTTATACAATGGAATAAAGAAAGTATCTTCAACAAAGGCTGCTTGCATAACTGGATGCTGGCACGTAGAAGACTGCAGATAGATCCATGCCTATTACCATGCACAAAAATTAAGTACAAATTGATCAAAGACCTCAACATAAATCCAGCCACAATGAACTTATGAGAGAAATTTGGAAAAACCCTTGAATGAATTGGTACAGGAGGCTGCTTCCTGAACCTTACACCAGTAGCAGAGACACTGAGATCGACAATTAATAAATGGGACCTCCTGAAACTGAGAAGCTTCTGTAAGGCTAAGGACTCAGCCAGCAAGACAAAATGGCAGTCCACAGAATGGGAAAAGATATTCATCAACCCCACACCTGACAGAGGGCTGATCTCCAAAATTTACAAAGAACTCAAGAAGCTAGTCTCCAAAACACCAAGCAATCCAAATAAAAAGTGGGGTACAGAACTATATAGACAATCATCAATAGAGTAATCTAAAATGGCTAAAAGACACCTAAGAAAGTGTTCAACATTCATAGCCATGAGGGAAATGCAAATCAAAACATCTCTAAGATGCCACCTTACTCCTGTCAAAATGGCTACAATAAAAAACACCAATGACAGTTTGTGCTGGAGAGGATGTGGAGAAAGTGGAACACTCCTCCACTGCTATTGGGAGTGCCAACTCATACAGCCACTTTGGAAATAAGTATGGTGATTCCTCAGGAAAATGGGATTCAGTCTATCACAAGATCAAGCAATTCCACTCTTACACATATACCCAAAAGAAGCACATTCATACAAGGACATCTGTTCATCTATGTTCATAGCAACATTATTTGTAACATCCAGAAGATGGAAACAACCTAGATGTCCCTCAGCTGAAGAATGGATAGAGAATATGTGGTACATTTATACAAGGAGTACTACTCAGCAGGAAAAAATACAAAAAACAAAACAAAAAAAAATGGAATCTTGAAATTCACAGGAAAATGGATGGAGCTAGAAGAAACCATTCTGAGTGAGGTAACCCAGTCACACAAAGACAAACAGGGTATGTACTCACTCATATATGGATTTTAGACATAGAGCAAAGGATTACCAGCCCACAATCCACACTGCCAGGGAAGCTAGGAAACAAGGAAAACTCTAAGAGAGACAAACATGATCCCTGGAGAAGGGGAAAGGAACAAGATCTCCTGAGCAAATTGGAAGCATGAGGGGAGGGTAGAGGAAGCTCAGAGAGTGTGAAGGAGAGAATAGCAGGGGTGATGAGGACATGAGGGAGCAGGAAGGTTGAGTTGGGGGAAGAATAGAGGAGAGCAAGATAAGAGATACCATAATACAGGGAGCCATAATAAGTTTAAAGAGAAATCAGGCACTAGGGAAATATCTGTACATCTACAATGATGATAACAACTAACAATCTAAGCAACAGAGAAGAGGGCTACCTTAAATGCCCTTCCCTGATAATAAGATTGATGACTGACTTATATGCCATCCTAAAGCCTTCACCCAGCAGCTGGTGGAAGTGGAAGAAGGCACCCACAGCTATATACTGAACTGAACTGGAATCCAGTTGCAGAGAAGGATGAGTGATGAGTAAAGGGATCAAGACCAGGCTGGTGAAATTCACAGAAATAGCTGGCCTAAACAAGGGGGAACTTTTGTTTCCCAGACTGATAATTGGGAAACTAGCATGGGACTGATCCAGACCCCATGAACATGGGTGTCAGTGAGGACACCTCAGAAATCTATGGGGTCTTTTGTGGGAGATCAATACTTATCCCTTGCATAGGAATAGACTTTGGCAGACCATTCCACATAGAGGGATACTCCCTGAGCCTAGACACAAGGGGGTGGGGTCTAGGACCTATCCCAAAGGTTATGACAGATTCTAAAGATTCCCCTATGGAAGGCCTCACCCTCCATGGGGAGCAAAAAGTGTATGGTATAGGTAGGGTGTTGGGAGGGGGTGGGGGGAGGTAGAGGTAACTGGGATTGTCATGTAAAATAATCTTGTTTCTAATTTAAATAAAAAATGGACAGAAAAAAAGAAAAATTAACTGCCCAACCAATGAGGTATGTACATTCTGCACAGTAAGATCTGAGCTAAGATCCTCCTAAGCAGGGGTCAGAAAACCATAAGGAATTTTTTACTCTACTCCTAATTTATATGATAATGGATGTATGTGATGTTCTGTTTCCCCATCTGTTGTAGTCAGGGTTTATATTGCTGATGTGAAACACCATGAGCAAAGCAACTTCTGGAGGAAAGATTTTATTTGACTAACAATACCATATCACAGTTCATCATCAATGGAAGTCAGGAAAGAAACTCAAATGACAAGAAGCTGGGGGCAGGAACTTGTGCTGTCGCCATGGAGGAGTGCTGCTTATTGGCTTGTTTGTCATGGCTTGCTCAACCTGCTTTCTTATAGACCCCAGAACCACCTACTCAGGGGTAGCCCTACCCACAATGGGCTGGGCCTTCCCCCAACAATCACTGATTGAGAAGATTCCCTACAGCCAGATCTTATGGAAGCATTTTTCAGAAAGCTCTAGCTTGTGCCAAGTTGACATAAATCATAAATAGCACTCTATTACTTGGCCACTCGCTAATCCAAGGAAGGTCATCATTCTATAGAACTCGGGGTTTTATTTTTTACCTGCTTATTAGTAAAACCATTACTTAACTATCATGAGAAAAAAAGGAAATCATGATAAAGGAAATCAAATCATATCCAGAATGTCCCATTGCAGAGACTAGTGTACATCATGATCTGGAAATTGAACTTAATGTTCCCAAATGTGTATTTTCAAATATGAATTTATGAGTCAAATGGAACTTGCCAGTTACTATATGTGTGCATTCCACAAACATTTCTAAACAGCGGATATATAAGATTCTATGAAAGAATCTGCAAAATAATTATCTCAAAATTGCTATTCACTTCATACAAAGGTTCTTCCAGGAGAAAGCCTTTTTCATTAGACTCAAAATAAAAATGCAAGGTTATTTTAAAGCTGAAAAGTGTTACAAGGGAGGGGGCATGGAAAAGCCTACCCTATCTCTGAAGATTTTGCATGTGGGTATGTAATATAGATACACAGGTTCGATTTTCTATTCAGAGAAGGGATGCATTGCTGAGATGTTTCTGAAATTCTAAACCAAAGAGGGGTCAAAGGGAATTGTTAGTCTGAGGCCAAACTATGCTTTATGAATGCTGAAGCTGAAAGGTTTGATTTTAAAGATGTGTGCAGGTGTCTCTCCTGGCCACCCTGCATCCGGCAGTTCTTAAAAGGGTCTCCCTTGGAAAATAAAGTCAGTGATTTTCCCCCAATGAACTCACAAAGCAGGAACAGATGTGACACAAGTAACCTCCACTTTATGCATGCCTCAGAGAAAAATGACACAAACTGAAGCAGGGATCTGGCTCCAGGCCAGAGAAAAGGACAATTGGAGTTTAGGCCTCTCATGACATGGTTCACATCAACTTGCTTTTTAGTGTCTGAGTCAGGAGTGCAGATAGGATAAGCTATGTCTATGTATTGCAAGCACAAATACATTATTTGCAAAAATAGCAGGCATTTTTCTCAGTTGTATGATAACACTGCCACATCAGAATACCCATGCTATCTCACTTAACCATCTCTTTTTATTCATTATTTTTGGCAAGTACACATATCTGAAGAAAAGTAGTGCATATGCTATGATCACATTTAAACCCTAGCTCCCTTCCCTTATCCCTCCGCTGACCTTGTTGACTCTCACATTCCTAAATAGTCCCATTTCTACCACCATGTCCTTGGTTTGTGTGTGTATACTATACGCCATATCAAACAGGGAGTTGTGTTGACTGTCTTTTCATGGTTATCATTTCTATGCCATGTCTAGAAGATAGAGTTCCATGGATTTCCTTTCCATCCTCCACCCTGACACCTCTCACATGTTGATCTCTGGACCTTGGAAGATTGGATGTACATACTTCTTTTAGGGTTGAGTTTTCAACAGAACTTTGATCATCTGTGAGTCTCTCATTACATGTCACCTTCTGTAAAAAAGAAGTGTCTTGGACCCAAGCTAAGACAAATAATCAATAAATATGCTTGTGACTGGGTTCTACATTTTGACAGTCAAGTTACAATTCTTTCTATGCTACTTTAAACTCACACACAGTTTTCTTTAAATAATGTTGATCCCTTACCTCCATGCCTGATTCCTTTTCTGTTATAAAGCCTCACCCAATTTATTTGCCAAAATTGGCTAGCTGTTATGAGCAAGTCATAATAATGACTGACATGTATTAATAAGTATTTAATGAATGCCAAATATATTGTGATTCCTGAGAATCACTTGCTAGCATGGTTTATCTTGTTTCAGTTTATTCTTGACATCTATATCAGAGGATAAGTCCTCTGAGTGCAGAATGTATGTTAAATTCACCTTAATATAGATACTGTCTCAATTCATTTTTACTGGCACATGGGAAAATGTTCAATAACTGCTTCTTCAAACTAGGAACCTTACATTTATAGACTTGGTCAATTTCTGTGGTATAGATATTCCCATGACTATCATTACCAAGCTATCAACATGATGTCTACTGACTCACAAATTTCTTCAAAGTGCAGCAATGGTCTCTTGTAAAGCAATACAAATTAGATTCAGCATAGCACTAAAGTCTTCAACAAAGGAAAGAAATGGAAGAATAAACATATCAAAATTAATTATTCTCATCAGAGAGTTTCAAGTCTCATTGTTAGGAAGGAAACATCATGGTGCTTTTACTGGAGTCTTGCAACTCTTGTCTATTGTTGCCTGAAAGGACTATTCACTGAACTTTCTGTAGCACAAAGTCTCTTTTTCTCAAAAGGAGAATTTTCATCCTTAAATATTGAGTATTTCCACCAATAAGTTTTCTGTAAAAATTCATGTGTGTGTGAATATATATATATATATAGTTCGACATCCAAAACTTCTGTGTTTTGGTAGCTGGTAGCATCATAGGGTATTAGTACCACTGAAGAAAACAGTGAAAGATATAATAGAGGTAATTCTTTTGATTATATGGAAAAAGTAAACTACCCCAGTAATTTTGAGAAGCTACATGTTTTAAAAACTTATAATTATATATAACCTAAATATTTGTCAAAAGGAAAATGTATAATAAACATAACAGTGGTTACATGCTAACATCTACTATTGAGAAATTCTGCAAGAGAGATAAAATTGTGTCTACTGTACAGGTAACAAAATGGAGACAGGTGAAATTTAATTTACTTAATGCCACATTGTAGATACTGGTTCAAATCCAGACATTTCTGTTTTTAATGGTAAAGTCCTTTCTTCACATTTTTCTTATGGGCTGCCTTTATAAAATCATGACTGGTAGTTTCACTTTAGCATTCTAATTCACAAAGCAATTTTATTGTTTTCTCAAGTTACTTTCCCTTTTATGCACAACTATATCAACATTTCTACTTGTTTTCTGCTACCACACTTGAAGAACATTAGTCAATTTCTATTATCTAGGAATAAAAGAAGATAACAGTAAATTCTTTCAAATATTCATAAGTTGGCTTGAAATTTAGTTTGTGTATACCCATGTCCCCATTTTTCTTCTATTAATCTAAAAACAAAAAGAACATCTCAAAAACCTCTTTGAAAACAAAGTGATTATTCATGTGTACAAACTGCTGTCTTTCCCTTCACATTTCATTCTTTATCTGTAAGCTTTACTGTTTCATTCTCTCTACTATATGTTTAGTTTTAGTAGTTACCTAGGTCCACTTTAACTAGAATGATTGTTTTTCTTTCTTTTTCCATCTCTCTTATTTTCCACTCACACATTATTTCCAATTTTCAACCACACCTTCAAAAAATCTCATCTCATTGGTGTTTTTGATTTTAGCCATTCTGACAGGAGAAAGATGGAAACTCAGAGTTGTTTTTATTTGCATTTCCCTGATGGCTAAAGATGTTGAGCACTTTCTTATGTGTCTTTCAGCCATTTTAGATTCCTCTGCTATGAATTCTCTATTTAGTTCTGTGCCCCACTTTTTAATTGCATTATTTCATGTTTTGAAAACTAACTTCTTGAGTTCTTTGTAAATTTTGGAGATCAGCCCTCTGTCGGATATGGGGTTGGTGAATATATTTTACCATTCTGTGGGCTGCCATTTTGTCTTACTGACTGTGTCCTTTGCCTTACAGAAACTTCTCAGTCTCAGGAAGTGCCATTTATTAATTGTCAATTTCAGTGTCTGAGCTACAGGTGTAAAGTTCAGAAAGTTGTCTCTGGTACCAGTTCATTCAAGGGTACTTCCCACTTTCTCTTCTAAGAGGTTCAGTATGGCTGGATTTATGTTGAGGTCTTTGATCCAATTGGACTCAAGTTTTGTGCATGTCAATAAATTTGGATCTATCTACAGAATTCTACATGCCAGCTTCCAGTTAAGACAGCACAATTTGTTGAAGATGCTTTCTTTTTTCCAATGTATATCTTTAGCTTCTTTGCAAAAGTCAGGTGTTCGTAGGTATGTGGGTTAATATCAGGGTTTTCAATTCAATTCCATTGGTCTACCTGTCTGTTTTTGTGCCAATACCAAGTGGAGAAAGAGGAACACTCCTCCACTGCTGGTGTGAGTGCAAACTTGTACAGCCATTTTGGGAATAAGTATGGTGATTCCTCAGGAATATGGGAATCGGTCTACCACAAGATCCAGCAATTCCACTTTTAGGTTATATCCAAAAGAAGCACATACATACCACAAGGACATCTGCTCAACTATGTGTTCATAGCAGCATTATTTGTAATTGTCAGAACCTGGAAGAAAACTAGATGCCCCTCAACTGAAGAATGGATAAAGAAATTGTGGCACATTTACACAATGGAGTACTACTCTGTGGGAAAAAAACAATGGAATCTTGAAATTTGCAGGCAAATGGATGGAACTGGATGAAACCATTCTGAGCAAGGCAACTCAGTCCCAAAAGACAAACATGGTATGCACTCACTTATCTATGGGTTTTACATATAGAGCAAAGGATTACCAACCTACAATCCACACCACTAGAAAATCTAGGCAACAAGGATGACTCTAAGAGAGACAAACATGGCCCCCGGTGAAGGGTAAAGGGACAAGATCTCATGAGCAAATTGGGAGCATGTTGGGAGAGGAGAGGGAGCTAGGAGAGTGAGAAGGGGAAAAGAGGAGGGGTGAGGAGGACATAAGGGAGCAGGATGGTTTCATAGGGGGAAGAATAGAGAGATCAAAATAAGAGATACCATCAGAGAGGGAGCCAATATAGGTTTAATGAGAAATCAGGCACTAGGGAAATGTCCAGAGATCCACAAGGATGACACCAACTAATCATTTAAGCAACAGTGGAGAGGCTATCTTAAATGTCCTACCCTGATAATGACATTGATGACTAACTTATATGCCATCCTAGAGCCTTCATCTACCAGCTAATGGAAGTAGAAGCAGACAGCCACTGCTAAACACTGAACTGAACTGGAATCCAGTTGCAGAGAAGGAATACTGATGAGCATGGGGCCAAGACCAGGCTTGTGAAATCCACAGAAACAGCTGACCTAAACAAGGTTGAGAATTTGGCCCCCAGACTGATTACTGGGAAACCAGCATGGAACGATTCAGACCCCAAGCATGTGGGTGTCAGTGTGGAGGCCTAGGAAATCTATGGGGCCTCTTGTACTTATCCCTAGAATAGGAATGGACTTTGGGACCCCATTTCACATAGAGGGATACTCCCTCAGCCAAGACACCTGGGGGAGGAATTAGACCCTACCCCAAATGATGTGACACACTCAGAAGACACCCCCCAAGGAAGGCCTCACTCTCCCTGGGGAGCAGAAATGGTATGGGATAGGTAGGGTTTTAGTGGGGTGCAGGGAAGAAGGGGAGGGAGAGAGAACTGGGATTGACATGTAAAACTATCTTGTTTCTAATTTAAATTTAAAAAATGGAGAAAAAAATCTCATCTCCACCAACTTGTTTGTATCCTCTTTTCCTGGGACTATTTAAACCTTTCCGGTTAGATTTCTACCTCTACCCCCAATGGAGATCTCTCAAGATTGTCAATAATCTTGCACTAAAGTAACTTTGGGTTACTTGTGAAATATTTTATTCAATTTGCTTCATAAAAATTTCTTTGGTTTGCTTTTTTTCTATTTATCTAAGGACTCTTTCTGAACCTACATGGAGGTTTCACTTCTGTTGTCTTCTCGGTTTATATGAATGAAAGAGAGTCAGGCACATCTCAATGGACACTTTCTTGTGCCATGGGTTCAATTACACCCTTTATGTCATACCAGACCTATACCTCTTCTAGAAAAACTCATAGTTTCAGAGTCTCATTCCAATTCTCACATGGAATTTCAACTTTGATGATATACATGTATCTCAAATTTTCAACTATCAGTAATTTACCCTCAACATGTTGTGCCATGCTATGTGTATTCTTACTTGAATTTAAATGTCAATCAGGTTTGTAAGTCAAATGTATGAATGAAATAATTCTAAAAATTTGTCTTTGTCAGAGTCAATATTAATCCACCCATAGTCTTTTTGATTCAGCTACTTAGTGAATCTAAAATCCATCTCTTTGTCCCCAATATATGTCACAACTTACTATAAGTAAGTATACTCCTTACAGCCCACCAATAGTAGTCTCTAATAGAAGCTTCCAAGCCTCCATCCATGTCTCTGTATGATTCATCCAGATTTTAGAGTCAAAAGTATATCTCATAAATTAATCTTCAAAATGTTTCATGTGTCACTTTACTCTCCATTTCTATTTAACATATTGCAGTTATCCAAAATTTATTGTTTTCAGAGTTTCCTTAGCACTCTCTTTATAACATCTATGGTAAATACACACACACACACACACACACACACACACACACACACACACACACTCCATATATTTTGACTAATTCTAATTTATCTTCTGTCTCAAGCTAAATGTTCCTACAGCTTCTGTTCTAAGGGTCCTCAGATATCCTAAACTTCATTCCAAACACCATTTGTATACCACCATGAACTCTGTACTTCATATGTTAAATTATATCTTTTCGAAAAAGTTCGTGAAACTCACTACATAGAACACTTCCTTGTGGAAAAAAAACAGAAAAGTAACAAGTTTCTTAAATTCCATTGCATTCTTGCAAAGGTGCATTATGTTAGCCCTTAGTGCTATTTTTAAATAGTGTTTCTGGTGGTTTAGGAGAAAATTACCCCTAAACAGACTGTCACTATTAGGAAATGTGTATTTGTTGGAGTGGGTATGGCTTTTTAGAAGGAAGTGTGTCACTGTAGTGGCAAGTTTTGAGGTTCCCCATGATCAGGTTACTGCATAGTGCCTCAGTTGACTTCCTGAGTGATGTAACCCAGACCCAGAAAGACAAACACAGTATGTGCTCACACATAAGTGGATATTAGATGCAAATCACAGAATAACCAGGCTGTAATCCACAACCCCAGAGAATGTAGGTAAAAAGGGGAACCAGAAGAAGAACACATATTGAAAGCTCCAAGAACAGAAAATAGTTAAGATCTCCTGGATAAACTGGGAGGGAGGTAGAAGAAAGGAAATTCTGGATGGGAACAGGAGAGATAAAGTAGACCCAGATGGAGGAAGGACAGAGGGTAAGAGCAACAAAAGAGATATACAAGAGACATAAACTGGCTTTTTAGAGCCTGCTCCCTATGGTAAAATACCTTGCTCAGCCTTGATACAGCAGGAAGGACCTTTGTCCAGCCTTAACTTTGTATTCTGGACTTTGTTGACTCCCCAGTGAGGGATTTGTGCCCTCCGAAGAGTGGATGGGCGGTGGGGAGGGTGGGAGGTATGGAGTGGGAGAAGGGGAGGGAGGGGAACTGGGGTTTGTATACAAAATTAAACATTTTTAAATAAAAAAAGAGTTGCCATGGTCATGGTGTCTCTTTGCAGCAATAAAAATCCTAAGTCAGTTTTTATCCATTTAACTCGAATTATGAAAATTTGTAATATGGCTATGTAAAACAGAAGAATTCTGCTTATTGATTCTTTGTGGATTTCACATCATGCATCTTGAATGTACTCATTTCCCCATTCATTCACATCTGCCTTCTGTCCTTGCAAATCTCCCCTACCAAGAAAAAAAAATTTAAAATAAAAGAAAAATCTCAGCATGAAAACTCTAGTATGGCCTAGTGAGTCACACAGTGTACCCTTTAGTCCATGCATCTTTACTTGCATGTGTTCATTGCAATGAGTCATTTGTCTGGTTTGTGGCCTTTGGTTTCTGCCATACTACCAATACTGGGCCATCACTGGGATTCCTCTTGGATATCCTGTTGTGTCCCTGTACTCTGCAGATTTTGCTGTTTTGGGTCTTCAGGACCAGGCCCTTTATATGCTCCAGTGGATCACTGATGGGATGGATGTTGGGATAGGTGAACTCATAGCCCTGGTTCTGGGCCCCAGTTGTTGCTGGGTTGATCAGCACACTAGCTCTCCCTCATCCTCACCACCACTGTGCTCTCTCCTGCACTGCCTGGGGTTGGCTCACCCTATGCAGTAAGCATCAAGGGGCTGGGCCAGTTGTCCTGCTCTCATGGCCTCTGGGTGACTCACCCATGCCTACACCAGCAGGGCCGGCTCTACTGTGATGCCTAGGCCAGGTGCAGGGCCTGCTGTCTAGAGTGCTGCTGCCAGTGAGGTGCCAGGCTGTCTCTTCAATTCTCATGACCTCACACCAGCTTTCCCACCTGTAAAATGGCTATGGTAAAATGTGTTTGTCTGCATTTTCTTTGTTGGTAACCACTATGAAAATAATAATAACAAAATTAATATGTATGAATTCACAAAGGTGAAGAAAATCAAAAGCCAGATGATCTGGAAAAAAAAGAAAATAACCAGCAAATTCTTGGAAGATGAAAAGCAGATAAATTAGGAATAATGGAAGTAACAGGCTAGGCAAATCCTGAAAGCTAACTGCATCCGAAAAGTGATTCCAATTTAATACTCAATCCTATTAGCATCAAAGAATGCTAGAAAGTCAAAATGAAAAACAAGAGGTCCTTGGTAGCTTGGAAAGTTGTACAGACAGACAGCAAGTCAAATATAGCAAGGGTTCAGACACAACTGTTCATGTATACTATGGAGCTAGCTAAATTATACTTTATGATTGATAAATAATAGGTAGAGTTTTCTGTGTTAAACATAGTGATAATGTTTATATTATTCTTGTGAATATGTGTAGACTTAAAAAATAATCCTTGAAAATGAGTTAATTGGTTCATCTTAAACTCTAAGGGAGGTAAATGAATAAAAGAAAAGGGAATAATTTTGTCATATTTCAGGGCTCTGTTTTGAAAATATTTACATAGTCTAATAATTTAAAAAACAAATGTTGATTTAATTTTAGAAATATGAAAGAACTTTTGTAAAAGCTAAAAAAGGAAAGTATTTGTACTTTGGTACTGGAATGAGGGTGGGCATCAGGCACACTACAAGACAGCAACAAATGTTCACCAGGCCTGCCAAAAATGCAAGAAAAGCATTAACTAAGACCAAAATATATATAATTGAACATGTATACATAATAGTATGAGGTAACGTATGGTTATAGATTCATGTTGTACAAAGCATCTGATTGAAAAAATGCAAAACAAACATTTTCAAACTGTTAAAATTGGATTCCTTGTGGAAGTTGGAATAAATGATATTGGGCAAATGGTGTTCCCTTTTCTTAGATGCTCTAATGTCATTCAACTTTAATAAAACACTGTCAGTTATTCCTTTAATTGACAATAAAGCAATGAGAAGATATGGATTCAGAATTAAGATCACACTGTTGATTTAAGGTGCTCAATTCCAAAATACTCTTTTTACTTTTATGCTTTATAGCATGAATTTTAAATAGATGATATAGTATGCATCAAATCCATAAAATGGCTGTTTAACATTTAAAATTTTTATAAAATACTAGAAGAAAGTCCCAAGAATAAGATAACTCATGATGTAATTAGATATATGCATTTTCAAATGGGTCAGATGTGGTAGTGAACACCTGTAGTCCTTATCACCCAGAAGACTGAGGAAGATGGCTCATGGAAGCCTAAGAGTTCATGACTAACTTGGGAAACAGTATAAGACCTCACTGTGAGTGGTGCCAGCAAACACTGAAGGAAAATTGGGGAAGGAAATTTGCCAAGCATTTAACAATTGTTGGTTGTACCGACCAGCAAGCCCCATCTTCAATTCAACAATAAAGAAGTCAATCAGTCAATTTAGAATGCTTGGATAAATGTTCACAGATGGATAAGTGTTGGTTGTGTTTGTTGAAAGGTGCCATTGTGACAGAAGATGAGTTGAGTCAGCAAGTGGAGGGAGGGTCTCCACTGCATCTGAGGGTTGCATGTGCACATCTTGGAGTTTACTGATAAGAACAGTGGAAATGGAGGTATACACATCAACCTTTTCTTGTTTCCATAGGTCTGAAAGAGCGTGGGGCTTGTGCTTACATAGTTACTAGTATACAAATCCCATGTCACTATCTACTACATTGCTTGTCACACCATGGAAACTAAATAAATAAATCAAAGATGAATGAATTACTTGACTACTAGTTACTAATTCAATTTTGCTGTTGATTAGACTACTAAAAATCCCATAAGTTATAGCCAAGTCATTTAAAAATGTTCATCTATTTTCTTCTAAAGAAGCAAAAGCACAAAATTTAAAGTCAGAAGATTCCAGTGTAAATCCTGGCATTGTCCCCTACTGACTGTTTATTTTGAACACCCCTCTGCGGCTCTATGAGACTAAATTCTTTCATTCATTAAATGTTGATAATAAGATTTTTCTCATAAGATTGTTATGAGAAGGGGATGACCCAATAAACAAGTACTTTGTTGACTGTAAAATAACATATAAATATCAGTTACATCTTTTACTTCAGTCACTTTGATACATATTTCCTAGTATTGTGACAATTTCTCCTCTCTCTTTTAAAAAATGTATTTACAAATGAGAAATTGAAGTAGAGGCTAGCAGTCATGTGTTTACATTAAGAATCATTTAGATAGAAATGATCACAGATATCTGTCTCCTTTGGTCATAAAGACTCAAATGGGTAAGTCATCTATATTCATTCAAGGTACTATTTGTTATGTAATTTTTAACAGATTTACAAAATTAATTAGCACTATTACAGTTATCCATTAAGAGAGAAGAAAATATTGAATAATCTTTCTTTTCTTTTTAAAATTGTCTGCTTTGAAAGAGAATGTGCCATATAAAGATACAGTCATAATTAAGCTCATGTTATCCATCAAGGGAACTATTACTATTTAATCACAATTACTTCATTATCCAATTCACATACATATAGATTAGATAGATAGACAGATAGAAAGATAGATAGATAGATAGATAGATAGATAGATAGATAGATAGATAGATAGATAGATGATTCTCTTAATCTGGGTAGGTTTTGATGTTATTTTTAATAAGAAAAGGTATTTAAATTAGCATAATGTAAAGTTTTATACCAATGTGCCCTGAAGTCAAATACTAAATCAGTTACTTAGTCTCAAGGAACTTCCATTTCTTTTTCTGGATTAAAAAAAAGAAAGAAGGACATTTAACATATTGTACAGAAGGGTACCTGATTTGGGTTCAATTATTTGTACCAAACATTTTTGTGCTAGATTTTAAATACTAGAATCCTAGATATCCTTTTCTGGTTGTGTTTAGGAATGGGAGACAAAGAAGTAGGGGGATAAAGGGAGGAAAATAAACTCTCACACTTCAGTCTGGTTGATAGAGAAGATTCCTTTCAGGATACACATCTTATGTTAAACTAGTAAAGATACAGGTTATGCCTGCATATATACATGAGCTTTGTTTACAGTGAGGATACACTACCTCCTGCATCTCTGTGACACCCACATTTAACTTATCAATTGCAACCCTGAGGCTCCTCTCAGGAACCACCTCTTGATGGCATTTATGCTCCTTGACATCATTTTTTGTTTTATTTTTTCTTTTATTGAAAATAGATTCTTTTCTCATACAATATATACTGATTATAGTTTCCTCTCCTTCTTCTATTCCTACCAGTGCCTCTCTACCTCCTCTTCCCTCCCTTCCAGATTCACTCCCTTCCAGTTTCTCATTAGCAGGCTTCCAAGACACAACAACCAAACATGACAAAATAAAATAAAATAAGAAGAAGCAAAACCTATCATACAGATGTTGAACACAGAAATCCAATAGCAGACACAAGAGTCAGAGAACCATTTCTCTCACAGTCAAGAGTCCCACAAAATACTAATCTAATAACTACCATATATATGCAGAGGACATAGTGTAGAGTGATGAAGGTCTTGTGATTGCTGCTTCAGTTTCTCTGAGTTCATGTGTATCTTGTTTAGTTGATTCAGAGAAACTTGTTCTCTTGCTGCCCTACACCACTCTGGCTCTTACAATCTTTCTGCCTCTTCTTCTGTGGGATTCCCTGAGTTCTTAGAAGAGGAGTTTGATGAAGGAATCTCATTTCTGGAAGGGGGAACTAGAATAGATTTTATGGGCAGACTGGAGGTGGATGGGATAGAAGTGGGGGCAAGATCAAGAGGGGAAAGAGATGGGGTGAAGGAGAGAATATAGGGGGAGATGGCTGAGAAGGATTTTGTTAATGGACATAAGAATACCCATTTCAAAAGCAGGTGGTATCACATTTTTCTTTGGAATAAAGAAGGTACTGAATGAAAAAGACAAATCACTGAACAGCTGTATTGAAATGAATGTTTCTCCTTACTGTCAATGCACTGTAACCAGTAGCCTCACCCTTCTGCCACCATATCTTTCCCACAATCTTAGATTTTTGTCTGAGCTTATAAAGCAAAATAAACTATTTCTTCCTTAAGTCACTTCAGTTAAATTTGCCTTTTTAATTCAGTAATGATGAAAATAACTAATACACTAGATTATGTAAAACCATGTTTGGTCATCTAGAACAGGATGGCTGCACTGCAAACTGCATTAAAGTTTCTAGGCACAATGAATGAATGAGGTACAGCTGTGCTATTTTGATTCATTACACTTAAAGACAAAAGACTAACTACTAAGTACCTATAATTTTGAAAATTTCACCAGATATTTTAAATTTTAATACACACTCAAAAATCCAAATTATTTCACTCCCACACATATGGTAAACTGAGATCTTAGCAAGAGTTCTATAGAAAAAGAAGCCCCCAGGGTTGGAGAGATGGCTCAATGATTAAATCCTGCTATAGTTCCACAGGGCCTGGATTTGGTTCCAACACCCCTTCAGGCATCTCCGACTGCCTGTAACTTTAGCTCCAAAGGATATACCATCTTATCCTGTTCTCTGTAGGCATATATACCCAGTAAGTATGCACATGGACACACACATATGTAAACATGCATGCACATGCACACACAGTCACAGGGATCAAATTAAAATAAAAATGAAAATGAGCCTTGAGATCTTGGCTTTAGTAAAGGTAGGATAGAATCTAAATTCTCTAGAGTTGACACCCAACAGGAATGCATGCAATCACAAACTAAGCATTAATAACTCAAGGTCACAATATCAAAAATGATTTAAACAAAGACCTTATGTGTAAAGAAATGCACCAGAAAGTTTTGCATCTCTTCCATAATTTTCTTTAGGTATCAGTTTTGAAAAGTAAGAAATACTACCCTTATTTGGCCAAACAGAAACCTAAAACCAGGGTCAAGAAATGATTTGAGCAATTCTACAAGAATCCTAAATAGAAACCAGTATCAAAATCCAGTTCTATTGCATTAATAAGAAGGACAACCTATTTGGTAAACAAGATTCTTCTTTTTGGAGCGTGTGTGCACTACAGGATATGCTCTTAAGTTTGTAAAAACAGGACCATCTTGTGTGTAATAAAAAGAATTCCTCTAACTCTCATTCCTAGCCACTGTTGTGCAATCTTTAGTCCCTACGTGGGAAGCCTGCCCAAGAAGAATGTGTGTTCACCTAGTGCTTCCCTTTCCTGTTAGAAACAAGTTGAGAATATGGAAAGATCCCAGATGTCCTGAAAGGCAGCTTTCATGGGACAGGATGGTAGTAAGTAAAATTCAAACCCTCATTCAGGCAAGCATTATGGCCAAAGGGTTGAGGATCCAGCTTGAAAAATACATAGTAAAATTACTTGAGATAAGTTTTTAGTTAAATGTCATTTACTGTATCCAAGAAAACAATATCTATATAGCTATGATTTGTCAAATGTGGTCCAATTCTGTCTCAGAATGTCTTGTAGTTATAAGAAAATAAAAATACTTATTATTTTCCTCCTCCCTCTTAACTGACTTTTTGTGTTTCCTTTTCCTACACATCAACTTGCAAAGAAAGTGGGGATTGGTGCAAGGACACAGGGCTATTGATTTGCTCAACTGGACCAGGAGTGTTGATGCCCATGGAGAGTGAAGTGGAGGGGGGAGTGAAGTTATTTTTTTTTTTTTTTTTACATTTTTAAATTTTATCTCCTTTTTCCTCCATTTGTATTTAAATTAGAAACAAGATTGTTTTACATGTCAATCCCAGTTCCCTCTCCCACCCCTCCTCCCTCCTCCCCTGCCCCCCACTAAGACCCTTCCTATCCCATACCATTTCTGCTCCCCAGGGAGAGCAAAGTCTTCCACTGAGTGTCTTCAGAGTCTGTCATATCATTTTGGATAGGGCCTAGGCCCTCCACCAATTGTCTAGGCTGAGGAAGTAACCCTCTATGTGAAATGGGCTCCCAAAGTCCATTTTATGCTAGGGATACATACTGATCTACTACAAGAGGCCCCATAGATTTCCAA
Organism: Cricetulus griseus; assembly: GCF_003668045.3. Lineage (NCBI taxonomy): Eukaryota > Metazoa > Chordata > Mammalia > Rodentia > Cricetidae > Cricetulus > Cricetulus griseus. The sequence goes on along the minus strand of NC_048595.1, from coordinate 81,122,448 downwards.
GGCCTCCTCATTGATACCCACATTCATGGGGTCTGGATCAGTTTCCATGCTGGTTTCTCAGTGATTACTTTGGGGGCCAAAAGCTCCCACTTGTTCAGGTCAGCTGTTTCTGTGGGTTTCATCAGCCTGGTCTTGTCCACTTTACTCATCACTCCTCTTTCTCTGCAACTGAATTCCAGTTCAGTTCAGTGAGAAGTGAGGAGCAGGAAGGTTGTGTAGGGGGAGGAATAGAAGAGAATAAAATAAGAGATACCATCAGAGAGGGAGCCAGTATAGGGAGTGAATTTATTTAGAAGATAAGAAGCTAAAGACTTCTAGAAAAGGAAGCTAGTGTGCTTAAGAAGTCACTAAATTAAGCAAATAAGTCAAATGTTTGAGCAAATGAGTAAATAGTTTGGATATATAAAAACAGTTTTGTTGCTGCTGGAAAAAAAGTGATTTACAAACATAAAAAGGAAGAAATCCTAGAATGTTCACTGATGTGTTGAATGGCAATGGGTAATTGTCCTAGTATTTTATTGCTATATGATAAATCATGTCAATATCTAGTTGCACATGTCCTGTACATCATAGATCGAGGTGAGCACAGCAGGCACAGACTGTCCCTGCTTGATGATGTCTCTGCCTCAGCCAAGAAGACAGAATGAACAGGGATGAGGTATTATAACATGCTGGAACTATCTACAGTTTTCAGGGAAGTTGATCTTCCATACCACTGTCCTAGGACTCCTGTGATTCCTAGTGAGCAAGATGGAAGCTGCCTAGTTTATTTTTCCATGGACTCTATGATCATGTGCCCCATCATTGCCACACATTTTATAGATTGCATGTGAGTCACAGGTTTAATCAGATTCAAGAGAATGTGATTGTCTTAGTTTCTTTTCTGTTGCTGCAATAAAAACACTTTTGTAAAGTTGACAGTTAATACCAACCTTCACAACTCTACTCATTGTTTATTTCACATCCAAACATGTTTCTTTTACACCATAATCTTCTACTGCTTGCCTCCAGAGTCTCATATTTATCTCATAGTGTAAAATACACTCCAACTTTGAGAGTCCCCATGGTCATTTGCAGTTCCAATATTTTAAAAGTCCCGACCTCGTTATTGTGGATGGATATAAAATAAAAACCAAGTTATATATTTCCAACATATAATAACACAATGTAAATATTCTTGTTCCAAAAGAAAAGAATAAAGGGAAAACAAGGAATGATAAAATCAAAATCCAGCAGAACAAATGCCAAATTCTGCAGCTCCAAATGTAGTATCTGAGGCTCTATAGGAATTATCTGGACTTCATAGGGACCTGAGTAGCCCCACTTCTCCTTCTCTGCTACCTATGTCACACACAGTCTCTCTTGGGCCAGCTTACCTCCACACCAAAAACTGCCCATGGCATATGTATCATGGCTCTGGAATCTCCAATATCCTGGTGTCTCCATTGCAACTAAAGCCTCTTCTTCACACTTTCACACAATGGAGTTCATGTACAACTGACAGAACAGCATCAATGAGCTTGTTAAACATGTGGATAGTTTTGGATTCTAAATATTTTCCTATAGTAAAGAGAATTATAGGAGTGTAGGGAGAGGACTAAATGGATAAAGTCCTTGCTATGCAAACACAGAGACTTGGATTCAGACCCCAGTGCCAAGGCTGGGTGTGGTAGCAAGCATTTGCAACCTTTATTCTGGGGGGAGCGAGATGAGCAGATCTTTGGGTCTTTCTGGCTACATGATCTAGCAGAAACAGCAGGTTCTGACTTCATTAAGGGCTCCTCACTTTAAAGGTACTTTGGAAAACAATGGAGCAAGACACGCTTGAAAGGACTGGGAAATGCAATATATTTTATAATATTTTGTATACTTAAAAATTAACAATAATAGATTTTAAGTAGTTTTTCCAAAGAAATAAGACAATTATGTGAGGTAACACATAAACCCAGCTTAATTTAACCATTCCATAATGTGTACATATGGGTACATATGTATCTATCAAAGCATTGTATACTACACCATGAATATATACACTTTTACTTGTCAATGAACATAAATATACTGATAAACTAGAATTAATATTCAAAAGTATAGCAATATAGCATCTTCTTGATCTTTACCACACTTATTGACACAGGTGACATTGGCATTGTTAATACATTTCACAGTCCAGTGGTTTTTGTTTACATAAGTTGTTCATGTGTCACCATAGCTAGAGAAACACAGAAGTTACAGAGGGTGTGTTTTAGTTTGCAGTTGCCAGGAAGAGGAAACCACGTTCAACAATGTTTACATTCTAAAAAGGATATCAGGCAAAGAAGTGCAAGACAGCTAAATTCTTCTTCCAAATAATCACAATTTTAAAAATAAAAGACCACAGGAAAGAAGAAGAGATGAGGATTAGGAAGGATGCAGGAAGTGGATAGAGAAAAAGAGGAGTTTCATCCCTGGATAGTTTTAGTCCTCAATGGAAAGGTGATATACAGGCAGATAGGGTCAATTGGTTTCTCCCCTCTGAGGTAAATGTCTGCTCACCCCTCTGATCTGAAGTTTATCATTTATCCACAGTACAACTTTCCACACATTATTATTTGGAGCTATTTGCCTCTTATCTATCAGAGTCCTATATCTTCCAGCTAGATTAGGGAAACTGAGTAGTGTTGGCTGAATAATCTAGTTATTTACCTAAATCAATGTAGTCTCACAAGATCAATGGTTCATTTCCATACTTTATAATCTCACTCTAGACTCCTGAGTATCTTGAAGTCTCTCAAGTTCACCAAGGCATTCTAGTATAAATTAACATTTACTATGCACCCTGCCTCCAATTTGTGTGCCTTAGCTATCTCCAAGGCCAGTCTTCCTGAAAGTCTCTACCATGGTGAGCCTTTCCTAAAATCTAAATGCCACTCTTAGTGGTATTTACCACCTCCTTCTCTTTCTCCCACTTAATCATTATCCTTATGGAATTGAACAAATTATAGATTCTACTACTTGTTATTCTTGTATAAATTGCTGAGCTGGTTCATAAAACTTATTACACAAACCAGACTTTTTTCTTTATGGCTAAACTCACATATTATGCTCACTAAGTGTTCATTTGTTGTATAAATGCAATTACTTGACAATCCTGTGCATTGTCCCAGTGATTAAAAATAGTATAATAAATACCAAATATAATGAATCTTGAGGGAAATCATCATTCATGTACACAGTGGTAAAAATCTGAAATGTCACAGTCACCATGGAAAACAGTCTGCAGTTACTTCTCTAGACTAAATATGTGATTACAATATGACTCAGCAGGTGTACCTTGGGACAGTCATGCCCAAGTCAAAGGTATTTTCTCATAAAAATCTGTCTATGAATGTTCACTGTTTATAATAGCTGAAAACCAAAACCAGTTCAGGTGCCCTTTAATGGAAATTAAATTAAACAGACAGTGATGCATCACTACGATGGAATATTTCTTAATAGTAATAGCAATAAAGTGTGGATAGAGTATTTTATAAAATTGTTTTCTTGACTACACTGGATTTTACAAACTATATATGCAGTGACATTGCATAAAATAACCACATACAGAGAGAAATATGCATGTATATAAAACTTTTGATAACAAGCTGTATCTATGGATTATATTTGTCTTTTACTGTTGCTGAACAAACATACTCTCACAAAAGCAACTTAAGGAAAAATGATTCATTTTGGCTTGTAGTTCAATGGATCAAAGTACCAGGACCTTAAGGCAACTGATTCCATTGCATCCACAATCAAGAAGCATCGGGCAGCAAATGCCTGTGCTCAGCAAGCTTTCTTTATTTTACATAGTCTAGGACCAATCCCTGGAATGGTTCCTCTTCCTTTTATGATAAGTATTCCTACCTTTATTTACATAATAATGTACACAGTCCCTCACAGGGCTCACAGACTAACCTAAACAAGCTAGTCCTTCACACACATGCCCAAAGGCTTGTCTTCTAGGTTATTCTAGATTTTGTTGACAATTAACAGCAACCATCATAAATCTACTAGTTGTCAATTTAACACCCAAGCCCATCACTTTCCTTAAAAATAATTCTGGATTGTAAATTCTTTCCCTGCCTCATAATATTTAACAATTTAATACATACATACATACATACATACATACATACATACATACATACATGTGTGTGTGTATGTGTGTGTGTGTGTGTGTGTAGTGTAGTGTACTATAGTACACCCACCCTACCCCCTTCTTCTTTACACCCCATATCTGTTCCTCTAATGCATATCCTCAATGTTTATTCCTTTCCCAGATTCATCACTTTTGATTGTATGTGACCCATTTAATCAGGACCATGAGTATAACTCTTGGGTACTCTCTATTGGAGCCTAGGGGAACCACCAACAGACACGTAATTGAAGACAATGCTACCCCCTTTCTTGATCTAGCTGTAGGAAATAGTTCATCAGTGACAGTCACATCTCCTGAATCCCTCTTCCATCCTTGTGTAGCTGCTGACAGACTCATTCTTGTGCAGGTCCAGTACAATCATCTGCTGTTGCTATTTTGTGGTTGCAAGCAACATCTGTTATCCAGAAAACAGTATTTCATACTTACCTTTTCACAGTCCAATTCTTACAGAATTCCCAGCTCCTCTTCATCTGTGTTCCATGAGCCTAGGAGGGGATTGAAAAAAAAATGTCTTATTTAGGAGGGATACCCACACATTACATATTCTCAGAACCTTTAGTCTCTGCCTTCTTTGCTGTTCACTGGCAAGGGATGCTTCTCTGATTAAGGCTAAAAGTTGAACTAATATGGTAATATAGACATATACATTTAGAAGGTGATCTGACACCATAGTAACTTTGCTAGATAACATAATTAAGCTCTCCCAGAGGTTGTGTGGACTCCCGTGGGCTTTGGAGTCAGTTTATTGGATCCAATAAGAAACTAGGTGGTTACTCCCACAATTGTGCCCCTATCATACGAGTGGGTACATCTTTTCTGACAAGTTCATACCATGATTGATATGACTTGTATGGGTAAGATAATCATTACCTTTTCTTCCTCAGTAGCCAGAATAGCATCTTCTTATATCAGGAAAGCTAGTTATGGCATGGAAATGCGAAGATCCTTACCAGCAAGATGTCTTTATATCTTGCAACCAAAATATGTGCTGCTTTCAGCAATAGGCTTTTATCATCTACTTTTGGTGTTTTGTTCACCTCTGGGTCCTCTATCACCAGGAATTCATAAGGACTTATCCCACACTTTGCACTGGGGGTTTAATTTAATAACCCATACTGTCAAAGAGAGGGTTTTACCAGCCATGCAGAGTATTGGGTTATCTCACTTTCAAATTGTATTCTTTTAATTTGGTTGCAATATCATAGCTTCCCACAGGGAAACTTTTTCACACTTCCCTTTTTGGCTACCCCCCCTCCATGTCTCATATCCCTGCATTATTCCCTACTTAAATCTCTCCATACACAGTGTTCTGCTCCTCTCTATTTTCTTATTACCTGTGATCTACTATCCAACATTCTGTAAGACACTCTCTCCCAGTATCTTTTTCCTTGATTTCTGCCTTCTTCAAGAACTCTAATTTGAACATACTTGTTTTTCTGTGTCACAGTTATCTCATCTAGTATAATTTTTTCAGTTTTACTATTTTCCCTGAAAATTTAATTTTTTCTTTATAGCTAAAAAACTTTTTCTTATATGCACCACATTTTCATTATGCATTCATCAGTTATGGACTCTAGACTCATTCCATCTCCTAGCTATTGCAAATAGACTGGCAATAAATGTTGGTGAACAAGTATCTTGGTAAGATGTAAAATCCTGAGTCTGTGCTAAGGAACGGATTATCTGGGTCATATAGTAGTTGCATTCCTACCTACATGAGTAATCGCCATACTGATTTTGATAGTAGCTTTATTAGTTGACACTTACACTGACAGTGAATAAAGCTTAGTAATTTCCACATCTACACCAGCATTTGTTGTCATTTGGCTTCTTGATGATGGCCATTCTAAATGGAGTGAGACAGACTCATAAAATAATGTTGATTTGCCTTCCCTGACAGGTATTGAAATTAAATCCATTTCTAAAATTGTTTATTTTATTGCTTTTACATTATGTTCCCCATCCCTTTTCTTCTCAAATAATTTTGTTTGTTCTTTTAAAAATTCATGCCCTTTTTTTTATTAGCTGTTATTATTGGTGGTAGTTGTGGTGGTATGTGTGTATGTATTCCTAAATACATGGATGAAACCTACTAGTATGTATAATATTTTAAACTCTTTATTGACCATTTGTGTTTCTTCTTTTTTAGAGTCCTTTCTTCATGTCTGTAGTCCAAGGTTTGATTGTGGGTAAGGTTTTATTGATGCCAATCTCATCAATTTAAAGCCACAACGTTAGTCCTATGTCTCTCCAATCTCACAGACATCTAAGAGTGCCAAAATATAATTAGTCCAACTTCAAAAGCTCTCCTAGCCTTTAATAATCCCAAAACTGATTCAAAGTTCTAAGTCTAAGCCTTATCTGAGATGCAAGGTCATCAAACTTTTAGCTTCTACAAAGTAAAACATGAAATATAATGTCACAGAGTAAATTATTCCTGTACTGAAATGAAGGAATGGGGACATTGCAAGGAAAGAGAAATAACCACAGCACAACCAGAGCAAGAGCAAGAGAGAAATACATCAGAAACACATCAATTGTTTCACTCCACTCCCACCTCCTGTACTTGTGATATAATCATCTAGATTCCAAAAGGGTTATGTAGCTCTACCCTCTCTTGAGTCTACTATAGGCATGAGGCTTTCTTCAGGCAAGACCCGTGGTTGTGCCCTCTATGAGAGGCTGGCATCTCCATTACAACTTAGATTTCATCTTGGCAGTTTCACCTAATGGCCTATTAAGGTATTTTTAAAAGAATCTGCTACACACTGTCTGCCCTCCACTGCTGTACATAATACAGAACCCAACTCCATGAATCCATTTTCTGCATCTTTCATGTCTATGAACCAACACACGAAGATCATTCTAGAAACTCATGCTGCCAGCTGGAGTTGTGTGCTTCCCTTGGGCCACAACTATATCAGTATCTGTTTGCTGACTTTGGCATAGAAAGCACTTTCCTAGAGAGCTTTCGAGGATCAGAGCACACCATCTTCTGTATTCTCAGTTCAGTCTCTCCTTACAAATAAGCATGCATTTTCACAAGTTGGAGTCTTTGATGCATGGGACTCACCATCCGAAATATGTACTTACTTTTCTACTACAGACAAGATGTTTAACAACTACTGTCCCTTTTTTGGGTACACACCCTGGTTGTAAAGTTTCATTTCTTTAAGCTCTTTTGCTCTTTAAATAACTTCACATTTTCTCTATCTTTTCACAAACATTTTGCTCTTTTTGACTGAAAATCTGGATAAGGGCTGAAAAGAGTAGGCATGCCCTAGTCTAAATGCTGTCATGCCTTGAAATTTCCTCTGGCAAACAAATTAATATATTATCCATTAAGTTTGATCTAACTAATGTTCTTGGGGTATAGGCAAATGGAACTACTCTTTGCCAAAATAGATTGTGAATGCCCTACCTTCCTGTTCCTAATAGCATTCTTGTTCCTCTCTGGAACTTTATGAGGCAAGAGCCTCCATTCTCTACCTTTCTCTCAGCATTCCTGCAAGTTCCCACAAAAATGTCCTATCAAATTTTGGTTCCACCATACTAGAATTTTTCCAGACCATAAATCCTAAGTCTCCTACACTCTACTACAAACAATTCCAGATTTATCAGAACAATGATTGTATGTCTAGCACCAACTTTATGACTTAGTGACTTTTACTGCTACTCTGAAAATGAATTCTGACAAAAGCAAAGGTTTATTTGGCTATGGTTCAAAGGTTTGGTTCATCATGATGAGGGGACCATATGGTAGGAGCTTAAAACAACAAATCTTGTGCCATCATCAGTTAGAAAGCACAGAGCAACAATGCTTATGCTCAGCCAGCTTTCCCTTTTTATTCAGTGTAGAAAGTAAGTTCACAGGATGATGCCACCCTTGATCATGGTGGGTCTTCTCACCTCAATCACCCTCATTTACATAGTTCCTTAGATGCATATCCAGGGGTCTGTTTCCTAGACAATTCTTGATATTGTGAAGTTGATTATCCATACAACCATCACACCACTCATTTAAATTTTCTGCTTATGATGTTTTCAGATACAGTCATTGACAGAAACCATCTAAAAAGTACCTGAGATTTCTCTGAATTATTACTAACCAATATATACAAACAGTCTCACAGAATGTGAAAGGTTTAGTTTGAAAAAAGTACTATTATTTAATTCTAAAATTATGTAGCAAAGACTTTATGAATATTGTAGTTTTAAGATAGCAGCAAACAATAACTAAATATAAATATAAATATTATATGAATGTGTATGCATATATTATATAGTATACTGTGTGACACATATATATATCCTTGTTTGTATAAAAATGTATATATACACAAAATTTTATAGATGTGATCCCCTTATTTGTTTTTTATTAAATAATTTTTTAATTAAATTTACTTTACAACCTGACAACATTTTGCCCTCCATCCTCTCCTCCTGTTCCTTCCTCCCACCTATACTGCCTCCCCAGCCCACTCCTACTCCCATGGTACAGCTCTCCCATGGGCATCAACAAAGCATGAAGTTGTAGTAGGAATAGTTTCTCCCCTTGTATTAAGGCTGGAAAAGGCAAACCAGTATACAGAATGGGGTCCCAAAAGTCAGCCAAAGTGTAAAGGACATCCCTTGCTCCCATTGTTAGGAATCACACAAGTAGACTAAGCTACGCAAGTTATATATATATATATATATATATATATATATATATATATATATATATATCGCCTAGGTCAGTCCCATGAAGCCTTCCCAGTTGTTAGTTCATACTCTGTGAGCTTATATGGTTTAGTTGATTCTGTGAGTTTTATTGTGACTTCCTTGACCCCTCTGGCTTGTACAAACCTTCCTTCCTCTCTTCAGCAGGAACCCTTGGACTCAGCCTAATATTTGGCTGTGTGTTTCCATCAGTTGCTCAATGATGTCATACTCTGTGATGACAATTGGGATAGTCACCAATTTATAACAAAATATCATTAGCCATCATTGTGTTGATGTCTTTACAAATCATGTTTGGTTCTATCTTAGATAACTGTGCCATTCAGCCCTTGGTCCTGACAATTCAGACAGTGTTGGGAGTGGTCTCACTCTTGGGGTATTAGTCTGGGGATGAATCATTGGTTGGCCACTCCTGTGACAAAACAAGATTTCCAGTCGAGGGATTGTAACAACAACTCAGCCACACAACCATTGCTCTACAGTCTGCCCATATTTGGATACATATAGAACATTCAGAATGCCTCCATGCCTCTTGTCTATTTTATTCTCATACTTCAGAATCATCCATAATGCTTTTTGTAGATATTGCTAATATCAATCTATATGTTTGAATCCATATCTTGCTTAATTCTTGCATCAAACTTCTGAGATCAGGGTCAGTGACAGTGGTGATGTCAATGGATAACTATAATTATCTAGAACACAACATAGTGAGATGACAAGATTTCATAGACTCTGGGTCACCACATAGAAAACCAGAAACACTGGGTTCAGTATCCTGTTTGTGAAAGGATGAATTTGAAAGATATTACTTCTCTAGGATATTTTTCAACACTTTAATTTTTTGAAAATTCCATGCAGATATAGTATATATTGTTATGTTTGATCCTGTTATGATCTCTTATACCCCTCTCATTTCTTCAGTTCTTTTCAACTCTTATCTGTTGTATTCAATCTTTTAATTTTTTTTTAAATTTCATTTTACATTTCAACCACCATTCTCCCTCCCACCACTCCTCATGTGTCACTCATCTCCCCCCCCCAGCCCATTTCCCATCCCAAAAGGTAAGGCCTCCCATGGGAAGCCATGTCACATTAAGTTGAGGAAGGACCAAGCCCCCACACACTGTATAAAGGCTGAGCATGTTATCCCCTCATGGGGTATGTGCTCCAACAAGGTAGCTAATGTACCAAAGATAGATTATGGTCGTACTGCAAGGGGCCCCTTAGATAAATCAAGATGCACAACTGTCTCCCACATGCAGAGGGCCTAGCTAGGCCCCAGGGATGTTTCACAGCTGTTTGTCTAAAGTTCATGAGTTCGCATGAGCTTGATTCAGCTGTCTCTGTAGACTTCCTCTTGACCTCTCTTGCTCATATATTCCCTCCTTCTCCCTTTGACTGGATTCCTGGAGTTTGGCCTGGTACTTGGTTGTAGGTTTCTACATCTGGTTCCATCAATTATTCAATGAAAGTTCTATGATGACAGTTGATGCATTCATCAACTTCAGGGGAAGGCCAGTTCAGGCACCCTCTCTGATATTGCTATGAGTCTTAGTTGGGGTCATCCTTGTGGATTCTTGGGAATTTCCCTAGCACCATGTTTCTGCCCAACCTCATAATGGCTCTTTCTGTCAAAGTATCTCTCTCATTGTTCACACACTCTGTCCCTTCCTAAAATTGGCCATCCCATTTCCTCATATTCTCATCCACTCTCTCCTCATGTTTACTGCCCCATCGCTCCCAGTTTACCCAGGATTACTTATCTAATTCTCCTTCCAATGGCAATCCACATGTCCCTCTTAGGATCCTCTTTGTTACTTAGCTTCTCTGGAGATATGGATTGCAGTTTTATTCATTTTACATACCAAACACAGTTTTCCTCCCTCACTTCTTCTCTCTACCCACAACTTCCCTCACCCTAGCCCTATCCATGTCCCAGAGAGGGTAAGACCTCACATGGGGAGTCAAAAAAGCCTGGCACATCAAGTTGAGGCAGGTCCAAGCTACTCCCCTTGAATCAAGGTTGGGCAAGGCATCTCACCACAAGTATTGGGCTCCAAAGAGCCAGCTCATGAACTAGAGCTAGATCCTGGTCTGACTTCAATGGGTCCCACAAATAGACCAAACTACACAACTGCCACCCACATGCAGAGGGCCTAGTTCAGTCCCATGCAAGCTCCCCAGATGTCTGTCCAGAATCCCTGAGTTCCTAGGAGCTTGGGTCATGGCAGACTACAGAATGGGAAAAGATCTTCACCAACATCACATCTGACAGAGGGCTGATTTCCAAAATATATAAAGAACTATTCAAATCTTAAATGAACATGACTTGGTATTTTAGATGCATGGAGACTTACTATTCTTGAAACTTGACCATTAGACTGATGTTCCAAAGGAAGTTATTGATTTATCCTCAAATACTGGCTCTAGTTTCCATTTGGAACAAGTAGAATTGTTTCTGATCTCTATTATAGAAAGGTTATTGACATTTGATTTTTACCCTTATAGTTCTTTTGGGTACATGGTATACTAAATATCTGTAGAAGGTATTAATCCAAGATTCTGTATCTTTTGAAGGAAAAGAACTTGTAGACATTTAAGATACAGTTATAGGATCATCCACTTTCATTGCTTCATTATTGTCCAAAGCCAGGGAGTGTTACACTTGCTAAACTTGAAAATAATAAGAGGATGTGGATATTTTATGAAAGCACTAAAAAAAGGCTTCAGTAAAAGAACAGTTTGTTTATTCTAATATTTATAATGCAACTTAATGTATCCATTTCATGTTTTTGAGAGGACTCCTGAGAAATGTTCCATCCCAAAGGCTAGCCAATAGCTGACAGATGTCCTTACTCAAACAGCCAACATTTGCACTGCTCTGAACAGTCCATGGGATTGTTTTGCCCAGCTTCTTGGATGTAGTATCAATCTCCTGCAATTTCAGACTTGAAGTTGTTTTAGATTTTTGAACTAATTACCTCTGACTTCCTTAAATATCCAAGCATTAGTGCTTACTGAGCACCATGTATGAACTCAACCACACAGAGACACTGTAAAACAACTGCTCTGTGATATTAATCTCCCCACTAGTAATGACTCCAATCTTCTAACTACCAAGAGCACTTACACAACTTACATTTCTTCAGCTAACTTAACTCTCACAAGTAATATCTCCATAGAGACAACCAATGGGATTGGAGGGAATATGCCAAATGCTGACAATTGGTGACAAATGGTGCCATAATGCAACCAAGAATCCCTTTCTTACTCTAAATCATAAACAGCTTTTCTATGTTGCCAGAGGTTTCATTTATAAAACTAAAAGTAAGGAAATGTATGGATCCTGGCATCTAAATGAAAATGACAGTGTGAATAAGATACAAACTGAACAGTGGAACAATGGGAGGGATGTTGTCTAAGTATTGAAATACCACAGTAAGTTTGTATAACCCACAAGACTGCCTTTAAAGAATGCAGCTAAAATACAGACATGATTACACACATAAAATCTGACTGGCATGTGAAGTTTCTTATAAAGGGTATTTCTAAGGCAATTAATTAGAGGGAAAAAGGAAAGTGCCAGAGTTAAAGAGGATGGTGGAAAGAAATTCTAGACATACATACATGTCTGCGAAACAACTAAATCTGTATACTTTGTTATTTAAAACTAAAAATCATACAAATTGCAACTGAAATTCCAGATATCAATAGTGCATGTAGCAAAGTTGTAAGAAATAAAAATTATTTTAAAGTCTACTTTGTTGTTCAACCTGGAAACAAAGATTTTGATAAACTGAGGACTTTGTTAATTGGGTATGCCATTTCAGTATAATCACTGAAACAGTACAAAGAGGATATTTGTTGTTATTATGTGTGTTCAAAGATCAAACAAGGCAAACAAATAAGTAAAGAACAGAGATAGTTTACAGCCTAGCCCAAGTTTACATAAATCAAAAGAATACCTAGAGAGAGTAAACTACCCCAAAGAAGAGAGAAGATCTACATGTCTTACATAAAAAGCACTGTAAAATGGGCCCTGTAAGCTTCCTTTGCTATGAACTGTTCTCAAAATCATATCAAACTGGTAAATCTTACCATTACAATTTAGACAGTAGGATTTGTCCATATATTTCCAAGGGCAGAAATCTTCCAAGTTGGTCTGAATTTGAGATACCAAGAAATAATGAAGTAGGTGACCTAAAGTCCACATTTTAAAACTCTGGTACTGTGTGAGTATATTTCAGGCCCTTAGCAGTTCTGTATGTCACTAATAGCAATTCTAAATACCTTTGTTTATATGCCAGTCTCTTGGGAAGAATGACATGAAGAGGGAATCATACGTTCATTTTTGCAATGTTACTGTTTATACTGATAAAAGGTCTCTTTTCTTAAAGAACCTAAGTTCAGATTTTGGTAAACTGTTAAATTAATGTCTGTTAGTTCATTGCTTGGAACTTCCCTGGTGGTATCTGCTCCACAGTTGCTACCCTAGTTCTTATTGTTTGCAATTGTTTTCCAGTTTACCAGAGGTATATTAAATAAAGGCTTGGATAATTTGAGGCCATGTATTCCCACTTCTAGTGATGATAATTTCTAATTGGAAATAATCTGTTCTTGAGTAGAAAGTACTTTAAAAATGTATTAACTTAATAAAGGCTGAAAGGTCTTACTCCTAAGGACAAATTTCTACCAATGCAGGGCCTAGTAAAATTTGCTTCTGTGGATCTTCATATTTTAAAGGATTTTTGTATTATCCATTAGTTGGCCATACATTTTTTGACTGCCATATTCTCATCTCCTTTTCCTCCCATAGCTGCTCATTCCCACAGTGATGTACCAATTTGCCACTTTTCGCTGTATTTATTTGTTTTTAACTTATATTTCTGACCATTACTTACTTCATCATTCATCTATGCATTATATTACTCATATAGCCTTTGATTGATGTCCCCTGCTTTGATTCTCTGATTCATGCATTTGTTCATTTACTCATTCAAAACATACCCTCACACACACACGTGTATACCCTTCATGGAAGCTTCTGTTTTAAGCCTCAGATTGGCAAGGAACTCGTAGAACCATCTCAGAGACATTGAATTATCATTTTTTGCCTCTGCCAGGTCTATATCTGTAAGTGGACTGCAGATACAGTGTACCTGTGAGGGAAATTCAGATCATTAGTTCCTACACAAGGACAACATTGTCTAAAAACCATCACACCCAGCTGCTCTATCATTTTTATATGACTTTCTCTATCCTTTTTCTTTTCTCTCCCAAGCATACTTATATTTTTGAACACACTGTAAAACCTTTATAGGTTTTTATTCATCTGAATCTGTCTCTATTGTATATCTGTATTTTATTCTGGCCACAAGATTTTATCTGCTAAACAGCATTACTAAAATTAAAGAGGATGCATGGGGGAGGGGAGAGGGAAGTAGGATAATGAGAAGGGGAGAAGAGGAAGGGTGAGGAAGACATGATGGGACAGGGAGGTTGACTTGGGGGAAGAACAGAAGAGAGCAAGATAAGAGATAATATAATAGAGGAAGGCATTATAAGTTCAAAGAGAAATCAGGCACTAGGGAAATGTCTGGAGAGCTACAAAGATGGCACCAACTAACAATCAAAGCAACAGAGGAGAGGCTACCTTAAATGCCCTCTCCTGATAATGAGGTTGATGACTAATATGCCATCGAATAGCCTTCATCCAGCAGATGGTGGAAGTAGAAGCAGACACCCACAGCTAAACCTTGAACTAAACTGAAATCCAGATGCAGAGAAGGACGACTGATGAGCAAAGGGGTCCATACCAGCAGGTGAAACCCACAGAAACAGCCGACCTGAACTCATGAAAACTCTTGGTCCCCAGACTGATCACTGGGAAACCAGCAAGGGGCTGATCTAGATCCCCTGAATCCAGTGAGGAGACCTTGGAAATCTATGGGGTCTCTTGTAGTGGATCAGTACTACCACAGGAATAGACTTTAGGAACCCATCCCACATGGAGGGATACTCCCTGAGCCTAGACACAAGGGGGTTGGCCTAGGCTCTATCCCAAATAATATGACAGACTTTGAAGAACTTCTATGGAAGGCCTCACCCTCCCTGGGGAGCGGAAAGGGTATGGGATAGGTAGGGTGTTAGTTGGGGAGGCAGAGGAGGAGGGGAGAGAGAGGGACTTGGGATTGACATGTAAAATAATTTTCTTTCTAATAAAAAAGGAAAAATATCACATCAATAAATAAAGAAAAGGGGCATGATTGTTCCACTTGATTAAAAAAAAAAGCATATGTTACAAAAAAGATAAGAATATTGAGAGCACGCCAGTAATTAAGCATCACTCCTCTATGGGCTCAGTTTTGGTTCCCTCTTCCCGGTTCCTGCCTTACTTTCCTTCCATAATGGACTACTACTTAGAACTGTAACGTGAAGTAAATTATTTCTTCTCTGAGTCTCTTTTGGTCATAGTCTTTAACAAAACTAAGACAGTGAGCCTCTCCCTTCTGGGGCTTGCAGTATATTATAAACATCTTTTCAAGTTATGTGTTTTATTAAATGATCCAAGGAAATTACTTTCTTCTGAATAGGAGCATATTGTGAATAAAATACAGGAGGCTACATCTCTAGGTCTGAAGGTAGAGGGTATGTATTCTAAAGGTAGGAGGCATACATTTTGGGTTCTCGGGCCAAGAGGAAAAAAAACTGAAGTTGGCCTAAAGGGACTCATATAAGTCTGTCAGTAATATTCCATTCTTTTAAAATGTAGGATCTAAGTAGAACATCTAAGTTTACACATCTCTAATAAATATTTTAATTTCAATTTAAAAATAATTAAACAGGATGTTTTAGATGCTGACTTTCCAACATGGTGGGGTATATTTACCACCAGGACTGGGAGACTGGGAGCTATGTATATATATATACACCCCCATCCACTTCTTAAGGACAATGAGTCCTTCCATGGGAGATGATTAATGTCTGTCAAATCAAATGGGGGAGAGCCTAGGCCCTCCTCCATGTCTCTAGGATGAAATAGGATACCACCATAGGGAATGGGCTCCTGATGTCCATTTGTGCACTGGGGATAAATACTGGCTCCTCTGTTAGAGGTCCCATAGACTGCCTAGGCCTCCTACCTGGCACGCACACTCAGGGGGTTTTGTTGAGTCTAATTCTGGTTCTCCAGATTTACAACTGAGGTTCTTATGCTCTCACTAAGTCAGGTCAACTGGTCCCATTGGTTTCTCCAGCATGGTCTTGACTCCTTTGCTCATTCCTCCTCCCTCTTTACAACTGCATTTCAGGAGTATGACCCAATGCTTAGCTGTGGGTGGCTGCTTCTGCTTCCATCAGCTATTGTATGAAGGCTCTAGGATGGCAATTAAGGTAGTCACCAATCTCATTATAGGGGAAGGGCATCAAAGGCAGCCTGTCCACTACTGCCTAGATTCTTAGTTGGTGCCATGTTTGTGGATCTCTGAACATTTCCCTAGTGCCAGATTTCTCTTTAATCCTATACTAGCTCCCTCTACTAAGGTTATCTCTTTTTTGCTCTCCTCTATTCCTCCCCTGATTTGGTCTTCCTGATCCCTCTTGTTCTCCTCTCCCCTCCTCTTGTCCCCTTCCCTTTTTCCTACATCCCTCCCCTCTCCCCCTGTGCTCCCAATTTGCTCAGGAGTTCTTGTCCCTTTCCCTTTCTTCAGGGAACCATGTATTTTTCTCTTAGGGTCCTCCTGGTTTCCTAGTTTCTCTGGCAGTGTGGATTGTAGGCTGATAATCCTTTGTTCTATGTCTAATATCCATATATGAGTGAGTACATACCATGCTTTTCTTTGTGTGACTGGGTTACCTCACTCAGGATGGTTTCTCCCAGTTCCATCCATTTGCCTGTGAATTTCAAGATTCCATTGCTTTTTGTTTTTTTCCCCCAACTGAGTAGTACTCCATTGTGTAAATGTACCACATTTTATCCATCCATTCTTCAGTTGAGGGGCTTCTAGGTTGCTTCCAGGTCTGGCTGGAAGCAGATATTATAAAAAAACACTGCTATGAATATAATTGAACATATGTCCTCATTGTATGAATGTGAATCCTTTGGGTATATGCCCAGGATTGGAATTGCTGGATCATGAGGTATATTGCCTCAACTTAAACCTTTTTATGTCTGTATGAGTAAAAGTTAAATCTGCTATGCACCATGCTGTGCACCTTGGAGATGAGGTCAATGCTGCCACCAGCTGTTCCTTTTTTCACCTTTTTTAAAAATTTAAATTAGAAACAATCTTATTTTATATATCAATCCCAAGTCCATCTCCCTCCCATTCTTTCATGCCCTGCAATAAACCCCCATCCCATCCCTAATCTGCTACATAGAAAGAGTGAGATATTCTATGGGGGATCATCAAAGTCTGTCACATCATTTTGTGCAAGGCCTAGGCCCTCTCCCCACGTGTCTGGGCTGAGAGAGTATCCCTCTATATGGAATGGGTTCCCTATGTCCATTTGTACACTAGGGATAAATGTTGTTCCATTACCAGGGGCACCATAGACTTTCCAGGCCTCCTAACTGACATCTGCGTCTGTGTGCAGGGGGCCTGGTTGTGGCCTCTGCTGATTGCCAAGTTGTCAGTCTGGGGTCCATGAGCTCCCCTTTGTTCAGGTCAGATGTTTCTTTGGGTTTCTCCAGCATGGTATTGACCCCTTTGCTCACAACTCCTCCCTCTCTGCAACTGGATTCCAGGAATTGGGCTCAGTGCTTGCCTGCTCTACTTTTCCCATCAGCTGCTAGGTGAAGGCTCTAAGATGGCATATATGGTATCAATCCATGTCATTATTAGGGGGAGGACATTTAAGATTGCCTCTACTCTATTGCTTATTTTTTGTATTCATAAAAATTTCTAAATTTTTATCTTATTCCTTTTTATTTTTATAATTGTAATTAGACCAATTTTAAAACCAATTAGAAACAAGCTTCTTTTCCATGTCAATCCCAGTTCCCTCTCACTCCCCTCTTTCTCTGCCCTGCCATCCCTTTCTGCTCCCCAAGGGAAGGTGAGGTATTCCATGGGGGATCTTCATAGTCTGTCATGTCATTTGGAGCAGGGCCTAAACCCTCTCCCATGTGTCTAGGCTGAGAGAATATCCTCTATGTGGAGTGTGCTCCAAAAGTCCTTTTGTATGCTAGGGATAAGTACTGATCCACTACCAGAGAGTTGGGGTTATCCTGGTATATTTCTGGACATTTTCCTAGTACCAGATTTCTCTTTAAATCTGTAATGGCTCCCTCTATTATGGTATCTCTTTTCTTGCTCTCCTCTATTCTTCCCCTGACTCAATCTTCCTGGTTCCTCATGTCCTCCCCCTCGTCTTCTCCCCTTCCCTTTCTCCTAACTTCCTCCCTCCCCATGTTCCCAAATTGCTCAGGAGATTTTGTCACTTTCTCCTTCTCCGGGGCACTATGTATGTCTCTCTTAGGTTCCTCTTTGTTTCGAAGCCTCTCTTCCATCAGCTGTTCTTACACACAATTTAATATTTTGTAGCAGGGCCTCTAAAAAGAGCCTTGCATTTTTTTTTGCTGTTAATGCTGAGTCAGGAAGCCTCTCTTAAAAGAGTGTTGAGCCTCTGTTTGTCTTAGCAAGCAGCCCACCCAAAAAAAAAATGCTGTTACCAAGAAGCTGTGCTTGTCTCTGTATTTTGTTTAGAATCCCTTTTAAAGTTTTTGCAGGTTTTATGTGGAAAATCTAGCCCTGCATTTCAGTACCATTTTTTTGCTGGTGTTACTTGTCCTGCTGTCCTTTGTCCCAAATAAACACACAGATGCTATATTAATTTGCTAACCTGTTGTCCAAAGACTAGGACTTTTTATTGCCAACTCTGTCACAATTATTAACCCATGTCTATAATTCTATGTATTTTCAAGTTGTCTTGGCTTACCAGAGAATGCTCAGACATGTTACTCCTTTGGCAGCTACCTAGGTACCTCTCTCCCAGCCTTCTCCTTGTTGCCTAGCCCTGCCTATCTTCCTGCCTCTACTGTCTACTGGCAAACAGTGTTAAATTCATCAACCAATTAGGGAAACGTATATATATAGAAGGACATCCCCATCACCTGACTAATATACCCACCTTTATGACTCCTAGACCCCAAATTCCCATTTCAAATGAATGGAGTTTTTCTTTCTCAGTTTTTATTGAACACGTTTTGAAGTTAAAATATAACCACATGATTTTCCTCTTTCAGTTTCCTTGTTTCAATTCTTTGCTCTCTGTCAAATTTGAGGCATCTTTTTCTTTAATTGTTCACACACACACAAACACACACACACACACACACACACACACACACACACACACACACACACACACACACACCACAACTAAATATATAAATAAAACCTGCTTAGTAATATAATATTACAATATTACAAGTGTGTATGAGAGAGAGAGAGAGAGAGAGAGAGAGAGAGAGAGGGAGAGGGAGGGAGAGAGAGATTGATTTCAGGGCTGAGCACTTGGTGTTAGGTTCTGAATTTGGGACCCTTCCCTGAAGACTTTCTCCCACTTTCAGCATTCCTCAGTTGTCTATAGTTTTTTGTCTAGGGTTGTTCTGCCAATCCTAGAGAAATAATTTCTATATAACTGCCTTTCTTTTTAAATACTACTACTATATTAATAATAATTAATATTTTACATCATAACCACCATTTCCCTTCCCTCCTCCTCCCTCAATCACTCTCCCTACCTCTACTCTTCTCCCTTCCCATCCCCTACATCCACCTTTCCTCTAATTGTGTTCAGAAAAAGGCAGACCTTCCATTGATATCAACAAAGCATGGCATATCAAGTTTAAGTAAGAATAAGCACTTCCCCTTACATTAAAGGTTGGCAATAAAAGGCAGTATGAGGAGTAGGTACCCAAAACCAGCATAAGAGTCAGAGACATCCCCTGCTTTGACTTTTAGGAGTTCTATAAAAAGACCTAGTCACACAGTTGTAACATATATGCAGAAGGCCTAGGTCAGTACCATGCAGACTTCCTGTGAGCCTCTGTGAGCCCAGCTTAATAGGTTCTACAGGTTTTCTTATGATGTCCTTGTCCCCTCTGGCTATTACATTCTTTCCTCCTCTCTTCTTTATACCTTCATTTTGTATGTTTTAGTGCTACATTTTTTCTAGTTCATATGTGCTCATAAGAGGAATTTTTACATTTGGTCCTTACTCCATGCTTAATAGTTATATTATAATCCAGTTCAGGTGACCTGTGCCTTGGTTAAACTTAAGGACTACATTTTCAAGTCCAAAGTACTGCCTTAACATATAGACATCTGACCACTGTTAGTCATGCTTAATTCTAAGAGACAAATTATATGAGAGTTGCAAATTGTGTGGTGATTTTATCTATGAATTTGAGACCCTGGCATGATTGAAACTTAATGAATGATTGTTAACAGAAATAAATATGGCATGTGTTGTCATTAATTTTTTTCAATGGGCATAAGGTGGGAAGATACAGAATGAAGTCTGCATTTGAGGGTAGAGCTGATGTAGAAGATTCAGCAAAAGCATGATATTTCAATTGTGGTTTGAACACAAGTAGTATTTGCCAGGCAACATATACGTGTGTGTGTGTGTGTGTGTGTGTGTGTGTGTGTGTGTGTGTGTGTGTGTGTGTGTTCCACATTCAAAGAAGGAACATTTACTGCTGTGGTCTTGTATAGTTTGAGTCCCAGAAAACTGACTAAGAACAATGAAGTAATAAAAATACAAAAAAAAACAGACATAAGTACATATAAAAGCTGGAATTTGGTATTCTGGGACTTCTGAAGGAGAAGCAAAGGCACCCATAATCAAAACCTTTATTATATACAGGTGAACAGGAAGCAGGGTTATTGCCTACAACCAAAAAAGAGGCAGGTTTATCTAATTGTAGTAGAAGTCTGGAGGGGTGTGGATTTCAGGTTGAAAATTTTTTCTGTTGGAAAAACTATGATGGGAATTTTCTGTATATACTTTTAACAAATACTTGGACCAGAGGAAAGCAAAGACATTGGCACACCTATGGACCTCACCTGGGGAAGACTTTGCCATGCCTCTGGAGTTGAGGGATTGGTTCTTGAGATGACCATGTCTATGTCAACAATACATATCCACTCAGGACTTAACATTCATCCTGGACTTCATTTGTTACCTACTATTTAGAAAGACACAGAAGTGTAACTACAGGGAATTTCAGAGTAGGTATAACAGCATAATGGAGATGGAAGGGATGTAGAGGAAAGGAGGTATTGATATTAGGAAGGACTCAATCTTCAGTGTAAGAGTTGCTAACAATCAATCGTGCACAATTCTGAGAAAAATAGGGCAAAATGTGATTCACATCTAGAAGCAATCTGGAAGCAGAATTATTTTTCCTCTGTTGGTTGGAGATAAAGAGTTACTATTACCAAAGAAGTAAACTCGGGGATGAGGGACAAGATACAAATGTATATAACTCAAAAATAGTTCAATTTTGCTTGTTGAGTAATATTAGCATAAGAAAAATGCTTAAGCCATGTTTTATCTAAAGGCCGCATTCAATCACAAGTACATGGCCCATGTTTTATTTTTCTTCATGTTAATTCATGTGTCCTCTCATTTATATCATTCACATGTTTTGACTGCATGTCATTTTATCCTCATTTCGCTGCCACTTCCTTATTTTAGAACCCACATTCCTATTCACAATGTCCTTTGCCAGACAGAAACTTTTTGATATCATGAGGTCCCATTTATTAATTATCTATCTTAGTAATTGTATTATCAGTATTCTGTTCAGGAAGTTGTCTCCTGTGCCAAAACATTTGCTATAATTTCCCACTTTCTCTTCAATCAGGTTCATTATATCTGGATTTATGTTGAGGTCTTTGATTCACTTGGACTTGAGTTTTGTTCAGGGTGACAGATATGGATCTATTTGCATTCTTCTACATTGTCCAGTTGGACCAGAATCATTTGTTGAAGATTCTTTGTTTTTCTATTGTATAATTTTGGTTTCATTGTAAAAAATGAGGTTACACTGGTGTGTGGATTAATGTCTGGCTCTTTGGTGTGATTCCATTGATCAACCTGTCTATTTTTATGTCAGTACCATATGGTTTTTATTACTATAGCTCTGTAGTGGATCTTGAAGTCAAGGATTGTGGTAACTCCAAGTTTCCTTTATTGTACAGTATTATATTAGCTATCCCATCTTATTTTTTCCATATGATGTTGAGTATTGTTCTTTCAAGACTGTTAAGAATTGTGTTGGCTATTTCTAATAGCCAGAAATTGGAAGTAGCCTAGATGCCCCTCAACCAAAGAATGGATAGAGAAAATGTGGTACATTTACACAATGGAGTACTACTCAGAGGGAAAAAAATGGAATCTTGAAATTTGCAGGAAAATGGATGGAACTAGAAGAAACCATTCTGAGCAAGGTAACCCAATCACAAAAAGACAAACATGGTATGTACTCACTCATATGCAGATTTTAGACATAGATTAAAGAATTACCAGCCTAGAATCCACACTGCCAGAGAAGCTAGTAAACAAGTAGGACCCTAAGAGAGACATATATGATCCCCTGGAGAAGGGAAAAGGGTCAAGATCCCCTGAGCAAACTGAGAGCATGGGAAGAAGAGGAGGGAACTAGGATAATGAGAAGAAGAGGAGGGATGCAAAAGACATGAGGGAGCAGAAAGGTTGAGTCAGGGGAAGAATAGAAGAAAACAAGAATGGATATATCATAATAGAGGGAGACATTTTAGGTTTACAGAGAAATCAGGCACTAGGGAAATGTCTGGAGATCTACAAAGATGACACCAGCTAACAATCTAAGCAACAGAGAAGAGGCTACCTTAAATGCCCTTCCTGGATAATGAGATTGATGACTGACTTATATGCCACCTGATAGTCCTCATCCACCAGCTGTTGGAAGTAGATGCAGACACCCACAACTAATCACTGAACTGAACTGGAATCCAGATGCAGAGAAGTACGAGTGAAGAGCAAAGAGGTCCAGACCTGGCTATTGAAACCCACAGGAACAACTGACCTGAACATCGGGAAACTCTTGCTCCCCAGACTGATAGGTGGGATACCAGCATGGGACTGCTCCAGACCCCAGGAACATGTATTTCATTTAGGAAACCTTGGAAATCTACAGGACCTCCTGCAGTAGTTCAGTACTTATCCGTAGCATAGGGAGCCCATTCCACATAGAGGAATACTCCCTGAGCCAAGACATATGGGGGTGGGCCTAGGCCCTATCCCAAAGGATACAATAGAATCTGATGACACCTATGGAAGGCCTCACCATCCATGGGGAGCAGAAAGGATATGTGATAGGTAGGGTTTTTGCTGAGGGTTGGTAGAGGAGGACAGGAGGGAGAAGGGAACTGGGATTGTCATGTAAAACAATCTTGTTTCTAATTCAAATAAAAAAATCTGAAAGAAAAAAATAAAAAAAGAATTGTGTTGGGCCTATGGAAGGCCGAACCATCCAGGGGGAGCAGAAAGGATATGTGATAGTTGGGTTTTAGTTGGGGGGGTAGGGGAGGAGAGGAGGGAGAGGGACCTGGGATTGTCATGCAAAACAATCTTGTTTCTAATTCAAATAAAAAATCTGCAAACAAGGAGAATTGTGTTGGGTTAATTTTTATTTCCTTGAACTGTAGATTACTTTTGGGAAGATGACTGGATTTTTACTATGTTAATCCTAACCATCCATGAGCATGCATGATCTTTCCATCTTCTGATATCTTCTTCAATTTCTTTTTTCAATGATTTGAAGTTCTTGTCATACAGGTATTTCCCTTGCTTGGTTATAGCTTCTTCAAGACATTTTGTATTATTTGAGGCTATTGTAAAGAGTATTGATTCTATGATTTCTTTCTCAGCCCATTTATCATTGTCTACATAAGACAAAACAGTAGCCTACAGAGTCGAAAAATATCTTCACCCACCCCACATCAGACAGCGAGGTGATTTCCAAAATATGTAGAGAAGTCAGGAAACTAGATATCAAAAAACCAAATAATGCCATTAAAAATGGGACACAGATCTAAACAGCGATATCTCAACAGAAGAATTTCAAATGGTCAAGAAGCAGTTAAGGAGATGTTCAACATTCTTATCCATCAGGGAAATGCAAATCAAAAAGACTCTGAGATTCAATCTTACACCTGTCAGAATGGTGAAGATCAAAAAAACACAAGTCACATCTCATTCTTAAAAGCATGTAGAGAAAGGTAATTCTCCTCCATTGCTGGTGTGAGTGCAAACTTGAACAGCCACTTTGGAAGTCAGTGTGGAAGAAAAAAATGGTAGTCAATCTACCACAAGATCTAGCTATACCACACTTCGATGTATACACAAAAGATGCTCAATCATATCACAAGGACTCAACTATGTTAAGCT
Source organism: Cricetulus griseus (assembly GCF_003668045.3). Lineage (NCBI taxonomy): Eukaryota > Metazoa > Chordata > Mammalia > Rodentia > Cricetidae > Cricetulus > Cricetulus griseus. Next base: position 81,098,099 of record NC_048595.1, on the reverse strand, counting down.
TTATTCATAATAGCCAGAACCTGGAAACAACCTAGATGCCACTCAACCAAAGAATGAATAAAGAAAATATGTTACATTTGCACAATGGAGTACTACTCAGCTTTGAAAAACAATGACATCAGGAAATTTGATGATAAATGATGGAGGTAGAAAAACTTATCCTGAGTGAGGTAACCCAGACCAATAAAGACAAACATGGTATGCATTCACTCATAAGTGGATATTAACTGTAAGTAAAGAATAACTGTGCTACAATACACAGGCCCAGAGAGACTAGGTAGCAAGAAGGGTTTTGGGAAGGATTCCTGGATCTCTCTGGGAATGGGAAATAGAAGAGATTTCGTGAGTGAACTGAGAGCAGATGGGGCTGGGAACATGAGTGATCAGGTTGAGATGGGGCAGGAGGGCAGAGTACTGAAAGGGACTACTGGAAATGAGGGAGCATTTCAGGTCTACGTAAAAATCTGGCATAGGGGAATCTACAAGGAAGATCCCAGCTTAGACTCCTAGCAATAGCAGATGCATAGCCTGAACTGACTGTCTGCTGTGACCAGATTGGCAACTAGCTCAATTGTCACCAGAGAGGCTTCATCTAGCAACTGATGGAAATAGATGTAGACCCTCAGCCAAGCATTAGGTGGAGTTCAGGGAATCCTGCAAAATAGGGAAAGAAAGGGGTCAAGAACATCACAAGAAAACTCACAGACTCAACTAACTTGGGCTCATAGGGACTCAGAGAAACTGAACCAACAACCAGAGAGCCTGTATGGGATTGACCTTGGCACTCTGCATATGTTAGTTACAGTTGTATAGCTTGATCATTTGTGGGACACCTAACAGTGGGAGCAGGGGCTGTTTCTTTTACTGACTTTTGGAACCATACTCCTCATATTGAGCTACTTTGCCCTGTTTTAATACATGGGGAGATGCTTAGTCTTACTGTAACTTGATGTGCCATGTTTTGTTGATTCTCATGGTAGAACTGCTCTTTCCTGTACAGAAAAGGAGGATGAGGAGATTCATGGTGGGAACAGAGGTGGGTTGGGTGAAGGAACTAGGAGGAGAGGAGGGGAAACTCCAGTTGGGATGTAAAGTAAATAAACAAATTTATTTTAAAAAATAAAGAAAATAATATATGCATATATTCATATGTAATATTTATATATGATATATATTATACATATTTGATACACACACACATATTACACACACATATATGTGTGTGTGTGTGTGTGTGTGTGTGTGTGTGTGTGTGTGTGTGTGTGTATTTGGGATCTGAACTTCTGATACAACCCATTACTTTTTTGGGATCTGAACTTCTGATACAACCCATTACTTTTTTTGTTAGTTCCTACATCTTTTCCACCAGTGTTTCACTTATTCCTTGCCATTGGTTATACTGTGGTGTTGATATAGCCTGAGTATGTCTTGCAATACTATATGTTGTTGAAATGTAATCTCCACTTTAAAGTAACTAAAAGTGTGAAAACTTAATTCTACTCCATAGTGTTTATGAGTGGGGCTTTGGGAAGATGATTAGATTAAATAAGAACATTAAGACAGAGCTGTATCATTGAGTTCTGGTGTCTTGAGACAAAGACCCAAGGACATAGCCACAGAAATATTCTCCCTGTCTCCTGCTATGTGATTCTATATGCTACCTCAGGAATGTGCTTCAAAACTGAGATAAGTAAATCTCTTTTCTTCATAAAGGTATACCTCAAGTGTTTGATTATAATAACAAATGGAGGAGTAATATAGTGAACTCTCTAAATTGATGATTCACTGTGTAATATTTTCAACTGATTAAAAGCAATCAAGATTAAATGCAAACTCTGTAATAACTCCACAATATGATGTCATCTCAGGTGGCTCCTATAATGTTCCATTATTTCATTAATGAATATTTAGTAAGTATTTTGAAGCTCTTAAAATGGAACCTCTTTCTTACAGTGTATTATAAGAAATGATCATTTCTCCTTCGAATTACAGCATAATATTGTATAAAGAGTACTATTTACATATATATTTACAATTGATTGATATACCCAGATATTTGTCCTGATTTACATGATTCAATGTTATAGTTCAATGCAGATTTGCAACTTGCAATGGTATATCTACAGGGATACTTCACTTTTACTTAGCAGAGTCCTCTGGTGTTAGTATCCATTCATTCTTCATTTACCCACTAATTCCATTCACTTTGCAGATAAGAATTGTGTTTTATTTTAAATATTTCACAGTTGGTAAATCATTTGACTAAATAAAATCTCTTCTTTCTTAACTTCAGATTTTGAAATAAGGGCACATGAAGAAAAATTAAATGGAGTGAATTGAAATTTAGAAAATCAGGTTCAACCATAGTATGAAATAATACATGTGTTTCCTTGTTTTGGAGCATGTTTACATTTTTTACTTCCTGCAAAGGCACAGATATGTCTTTATTCACTATTACTCATCTATTAGGTGTTCATTATTATAAAGGTGGTATGCAGAGTTTAGCATTGATAAACTGCAAGAATATATTGGTTGATATCCAGGGAGGAATTGACTCACAGTGTTTCCAACTGTGATGCTAAAAATGTGGTTTGTTTGCATGATCACTGAGGTTAGTCCTATAAGAGCCAAGAATTCAAATTTCTTTCCTATGTATTTTCTAGCTGTGTCTACTGGGAGCTATTTGGTTCCACCTCAGGTAATGTAAGCAGAATGTTTTCAAGAAATGTTTCAATTTACTAAAGGAGTTTCTCTGGAGATGAGAATGATATAAAACAAGTATACCATAAAATTATATAAAAACATGAAATTCAAGGATGCTGTAAGTACTTAGCTTCTGATTAAGAAGCTAAAGAAAGTTATCTCATGTACAGATAAAACACTGTAAGCCCACAAAGAATAATTAATTTTTCACAAAACCACAACAAAAACCTACTAGATACAGAAATTCAACATTTTGTGTTCAGTAAAATTTCAGTTGCACTTGGTCCATTTTCTTTTTATATTTAAATTATTTAATTACTACTCATATTTACATATCCATCCCCTTCCATTCCCTTGCCCTCCCATCCTCCAATATTCCCCACCAACCCACCCCAGTCCATCCCCCAACTTCTCCCCAGGGATAGTGAGGCCCTCCACAGGGGACTTTCAAAGTCTATCATATCATTCGGGGAGGGCCTAGTCCCTCCTTGTATCTGGGTTGCAATAGCATCCCTCCATAGGGAAAAGGGGGTCCATTTTCTTAACAGGCCATGTTTCTAATCTTTTCTCAATCCCTAGTGTTTTCCTAATATGAGAAACATGTAGAAAATAGTCCCACATGTAGGTGACTGAGAGACAATATAAATTACCATCTGTTCAGAAAGGAATTGTTGAATTGTAACTCATACTCAGAGAATTAGTCAGGCATTTAGCTGGAATGTCCTCATCCTGCATCTTCTGGAAGTATTGGTCCAGTGTGGAATTTTAGAATCAGTCACCCTCCATATGAATATATACAATATGTACCTGGAACTTGAATAGGAATTTTGACAAAAAGCCCAGTACAAACTCAATTGTAAAATCAATTGTAAATAATGTTCTATCCATCAATTGTGCTTTAAAAATATTGTCCTTTATGTGAATATTTTCACCACAAATATTGAAGAAATATTGGTTGAGTGCTTTTCTGATAGGACTGACAACTTACACAGCTTGTAGATACAATTACCTAGGCTCTACCTATGAATGCTGCATTCTCTAAATCTCAGGGTGTTAAACATACATTGTTTGAGCTGCGTGACTGTGGTGCACACCTTTAAACCTAGCACTCAGGAGGCAGGGACAGTGGGATCTGTTTGAGGCCATCCTGGTCTACATAGCAAGTTTCAGGATAGCCAGAGCTATTCCACAGATAAACCATGTCTCAAAAAATCATTTTCATCATCATCATCATCTCTGAATTGTTTTACACACCCCTTTATGAAATTGGCAACATGATTAAGGTTCTTGCTCAAGAAACTCTTGACAGCAGGTCAAGAGAGAGACAGTAGGGAGGAGTAAGTATTTTATGCTGAGGAATATGATAGAAGTTCTGTTCTTATTAAAATAAGGGTGCTAAGCATGGTGCTGGCCCTCTGTGGTATTCTCAAGATCTATATGTTAAATACAAACAATCTACAGATTAAAGGGGTGTTGAAGCTATGTGTCAGCTGTTACCTCAACATCATCTATAATCACCAGGTAGATGGACTTTTGAGCATGACTGTAGGAGAGTATCTTGACAACAATAATTGAAATAGAATTTCCCATTGTGTGTGGCACCATTCCCTTGACAGGAGATCCTGTATTGTATAAAATGGAGAAAGGTGATGAACTGATGCTTGAGTGTCCAATTGATATTCTGAATATTTGCACAATAGAGAAGAATAAAATGTCATAAATAAGTATCACCTTACAAAATCCAAACAAAATCTTATTCTTATAGCAATTCTAACTTCTCACAAAACAAAAATCAGAGAACAAACTAAGCTTGAAGTCCAAAAGAGGATAGAGTGGCTTCTGGCCAACAGCAAGGAAGAGAGATTCTTTTACAAATTATAGTTCTTTGTAGTTTTCTTCAAGGAGTCACATACACACACACACACACACACACACACACACACACACAGGCACACACACACACACACACACACACACACACACTTGTGTCTTTCAAGAAGGCCTCATTCTGTGGTCTAGGCTGGTAGACTGGATTGGTTTTGAACTTATAGTGATACTTATACCTCTACTTCCCAAGTCCTGGGCTATGTATGTGTTGGGAACAGAGGGTTGTAAGAACCAGCTTATGTTTAGACAATATGACATTGATATAGATATCTGCATGAATCAGCTAAAGAGAGCTGACACTGAACATCTGGAGGGCTATGAATCAGCTTAAAATGGCTGACATTGGATGTCCAGGAACACCCAAAATAAATAGCAATGTAATCTGCTTTGTAACTATTCTGGGCAGAATGCCAATTTTGTGTGATTCTATATAAATATTACTTTGAAGTCAAGGGCCAGATCCTGTTTGTGTGTCTGTCTGTAAGCCTATGTGCTTATGCCTACTTGTATACGGTGTTGTGTGATGACTTTTGCCTAAGTGCCTGCCAGTGTCTGCTGGTCTTAACAGCTTCTACCCAAAGTAAATACTGTATGTCTTATCAATCTATGGTCCTCAAATTCTCTTTAACTATCTACCATCACATGAACCTCACTCTTTCCTGGAATCTGAATACCAGCAACCATGTCCACCTTGAGTAAAATTTTGCTGTTAATGGGATAATAGAATGAGAAGACTTGAGATAGAGGTATCTACTCTAAATCTGCTAAATTTCCAAAAATACAGAAAGACAAGCAGGCATATATGTATGAAAGAAAGAAAGAAAGAAAAAAAGAAAGAAAGAAAGAAAGAAAGAAAGAAAGAAAGAAAGAAAGAAAGAAAGAAAGGTGGAGGAAAGGAGGGAAGATACAGAGTAAGAGGGAGGGGTGGGGCTAATGAGAGAGATGTAAACAGAGAGAGGAAGATATTTGAACCTGCAAGAATTAGGAGGCTAGTTCAGACTTCAGGGGAAAGGAAGTAAATGTAGGTATTTTCTGGACACTGTGACATTCTGAAATCTGATGACTGACTATCTATTTTCCCATGGTCTCAATTTTTTCCTGCTGCTCCCATATGAATAATGGTCAGAGTTTTGCTAGGCTGAAGTATATTCCAGGGAAATGAATCTGCAGTTTTGCAGAATTTCACAATGCCTTTTGCAGTTCTATATCAAATTGTTTGCTTAAATCTAGTTTATTCTACCTTCTTGGTCCTGGGTATTCTATCAACTGAAATATTTATACAATTGCCCCATAGGAGTTATGTTTTTCCCTTGTTCTATGAAAAAAGTGTGATGACCAATTCTATGTAGATGAGTGCTATTTTTATTTTAATTACTTGAGTGCCTGTGGAAAGAGATTGACTTTTCTGGTTTATTCTCTCCTTGACCATTTCTTACCTTGTTTTCATTCCTCCTTTACCAACAAAGTTCTTATACCAGTCATCAAGAATGGTTTTGGAGACCATGTGAAGCTGTATTCTTCAGATTAAATATAGCTTTTTGAAAGAATTTGTAAGTATCACACACACAAGTAAACACAACTTGTTGTCTAATACAGAAATAGTACACCCCCACTGTGCATTAGAACCCTGAAAAAGGAAGTCTAAGATGGTTCTTTCTGTGGCTCAAATCTTATTCCTTGTTGTGCAGGACATTCTTTCCCAGTTGGCATCTCATTTGAACTCATTCAGTGATGCACACAATTACTAAATATTCACTGTATTGTCTAGCAATAAGCAATGCAAGGAAGTCTAAGAGTCATTTAGCAGCCCATGATTTTTTTCAAGAAAGAATGAATGTTACAGCAGCAAAAACAGAATATTCAAGTTAATGTGAATAAAGACATAAACTACTTCAGATATCAGTTAGTGGTTCAGCTGATAAGAGGTCCAATTAGGGAGATGAATGCCTGGAGGAGTCTTTTATTTTTGTTAATCTTGTTTCTCCATTACTGTGGTCATACATACATGTGTTTTACACCAGCTCTAATTCTTCTTTGGTCTTCACTCTGAGGCGTGCTTCATTTCTAAAAGTTGACACAAGTAGTTTATATAAATTGTGTAGACACTTAAGAAAACATACCTGGGCCGCAAGACTAAAATGAATAAATGCTATTTTCTTGTTGGGAGGATGAGTGAAAAATACTGAAGTTCAATCATTTGATCTAGACTTACATTCTGGAGCTGTCCTTTAGTAGTGGATCTATCTATCTATCATCTGTCAATCTCTATCTGTGTGTTTTCCCATCCTTCTCTCTCTTCCTTTCAGCAAGATTCAAGAAACTTACACTATTTCTCTATAGGATAATGAGGTCTCTTTTTTAAATACCCAAAGCATTGCTGACACAGATTTTCGAGCCAAAATTTTGAGGTTTGTGTAAGGGGACTTATTTTTTAGAGAATTATTCATAGAACAATCCTATAATTTGAAATTATTACTAAAGTGCATCAAAGTGAATGCAGGAAGTCTAGAAAGTTCAACATTCATTATAACTCTGCCACTAGGGATACATATTATCTGTCATTTCTAACAGTCTTGTTCTATATCTAATTTACACTTTCTCAAGAAGTCAGATGTAAACAAAATTATTTCTTGTTCTCATTTACAAATATTGTAATCAGACAGATAAATCCTATGGCCTTTTTTTCAATTTTTAATGATCTGCAGCACATCACTTTTTTGACAAATAAGCAATACAGGCATGTTTGTCTTCAACATTCAATACTAAATATTATAAAAACCTCCTGAGCAATGTGTACATAATGTTGCCTAGACAAATGGTTGTAATGTACAATCAAAACAGTGTTCTATAGTGAATTTTCATGTCTTCAGTCGACTGCTGTTTAGTCTGGACTCCACACATGTATACAGGTTGCCTCTGGAAATCCTCATAGTAGCCAAATCATCATCACCATCTACACCAATACTCATTAGTAAGCATGTAATCCAAGGCCCAATACAGGCCAAGTTTAATTTTTCTGACAAAGATTCTTTGAAAGAAGGATGACTTTATCTAAATTTAGGTAGACAAATATAGAAGTAGTATCTAATAATTGCCTCATCCAGGACAATTGTGGCATCACAGACATTGTAAATCATGACCTCTTCAGCAAATGCTGGACCCCACTGCTCTTCTTTAGTCATGCCTTCTGGAAGATTCTATTTTCCGGACAAAATAACACACCAAATAAGCATCACTGAAATAAAAGTCCATTACATCATATTACTAACCAATGACTCATTAGTTTTGGAAGCTGTCATCATTTTTATCAGTTTTGAAATTTTTTACTCTGATTTCCTTTTAGAATAAAAATCATGTAAATAAATAATGGCATGAAGGCATTAAGAAATTAAATTATGGCATGAAATATCAATTGCAGTTTTGGAATAAGTGCATTGTAAGTACAGTTATGTTTTCTGCTGATTTCAAATATTAATATAAGGTGAACATCTTTAACCAAGTTTTTGATGATATAATAATGTATATGGGCTTAAGTGTTTTTTCAGTTTGAAGAGAACACTATTTTTCAACAGCATGAAAGTTACCAATTATTATACAAAGACAGCAATGAATAAAATATGACATGGAAGGCTAGAGTGAAAGCTCAATGTTTAAGAGCACTGGCTGCTCTTCCAGAAGACAAAGAATCTCTGGCACCCATCTGGTGGTTCACAAGCATCTGTAACACTAGTTCCAGGGGATCTGTAACACTCCTCTAGCTTCCAGAGGTACTGCATTAATGTGGTGCACCGACATACGTAAGGCAAAACACCAAAACAAACAAAATAATGAAACTAATTTTTTTTTTGAGACAGGGTTTCTGAGTCAAAACAGTGTTCTATAGTGAATTTTCATGTCTTCAGTCGACTGCTGTTTAGTCTGGACTCCACACATGTATACAGGTTGCCTCTGGAAATCCTGGGATTTCCAGATTGTGCCACCACTGCCTGGCAATAATTTTAGACAAATAAAATATGACTGTAACAGAGTTAGGAATGGAAGCTCCAAAGCATAAATGGTTATCAAATAATGAAGATGTATCCAAAAGAAATACGAGTTGATTTGATTGAATGCTCATTATTAAAGTATGGGATGATTTGAGCAATATTAGTATTATAATAGAAATGAACATTATAAATGTATAGTAAATTATCATAACTGCAGTAAAATATAGCATTTTTAAAACAAGATTTGCAGTTATAAAAGTCAAAAAATCTGAAGTAGATTGTGGCACTCTAAAATAAAGTTATTAGCAGGAGCAGTATCCTTTCTGAAATGTTCAAGGTAAAAATCCACGTTTTTGTCTTTTCCAAACTCCATAGGTTCCTGCATCCTCAGGCTGTAGTTCCTTTTAAAATTAACATCAGAAATAACCTTGGAGTATTTCTGTCTCACTCTGAACAATTTCTATCCCTCCCTCTTGAACATTTGAAGGGAGTCTGCAATTGTAATGAACCTACCAGATAATTTGGAATAGTCTTTTCCTAGGTCAATTGTTTAGTGACGACATTGTGTCTATAATCATTGTTCTCCTTTACAATGAAATACACACATACACACACACACACACACACACAAATACACACACACTCACAAACTTGCACACACAATGTATGCACATTCTGGGTTGGAGGATGTAATCTTTTGTAGGGAAATACAACTGTGTCTGTTACATAGACTTATTTGATAAATGCTAAGGAAATGATGTAAAATATTACTATTTGGCCTACACTATTGTAATAATTATTGTATGAATCAGTGGATCCTCCGATTAGGAAAGATGGGAAACAGGTCAGTTGAATAGTTGCATTCTCAACCCATATGAAACTTACTAATTACAAATGAAATAACTGCCTCTACATACATAAATATGAGTGACACTACCATAATCAAGTAATTGGTGAGCCATGGGACACTAGAGAGTATCAAATATGTATATAATTGGAGTACCCAGAGGAGCATAAAGAGTGGGGGGATAACAAAATAGAGTATATGAGGAAATAATGACTTATAATTATCCACATTTTATGGGAATCATAAGCCAGATATCTAAGAAACACAATGCATTCCAAGCAAAATGGAACATGAAGCAATCCACAAGTCACAACATAATCAGGTCTCTTAAACTAGTGTTAAAATATTAGCATAAAATAATATAGGACACTCTATACAACACTCAGAATTCAGCAATGAGGATACTTGTAGGAGCCAGCCAGAAACAGAGTTTGGAGAACAAAAAATGAGAATAGAAGGGAAGGAAGCTGCAAAAAGCACAAACAGACAGATCTGTAATTTTATTTTTAAAATTACAACATGTGTGCAACATGAAAGCACACACTAAAATTGTGAAGAAAAATGACTTATCTCTGTTGCTCAGCTCTAGAAGAAAGATGTGCTTGGCATCTCAGGAGAACAAGATGGTGAGAGCAATCAGTGTAGAATAATAGTGAATTCAGAATTTTGAAGACATGCAGAGGGTGACTCTTAATGTTTTAGGTCAAAAGCTAGGATGTTGATGCTTTCAGACTTGATTTATATATCCTGTACCATTATAACCAAACAATGCCAGGGATTTCTGTAAAGATGAAAAAAATGTTTCAGAAATTTTTTTGGAATGCATAAGGCCTCCAATAGTCAAAATACATTCTAAAAATAAAATGCTAGCCAATATGAAGGACAAAGCACAATTTGATATTAGGATTTATTTACAAAGCTGACATCTCTGAGGTCATGAGTTTCAGGATGCAAATATTCTTGACTCTTTGTTTCAGAATTCTTTCAAGCTCATGTGACACAGGGACATGAAGACATCTGTTTCTTTTCAAAAGCCTCTGCAGAAGGAGACAACTGTTACAAAGTCACTCTCTGTGTTCCAAACACATACAACCTTGTTCTAGAACTATCTGTCCTTAAAACTTGTGTTACTTTATTTTTCATTACTTAGAGCAATAAGAATGAACACTATAGGTGTCTTCAAGATAAATATATAGATACATAGGTACAGATAGATGGATAGATGATATATAGAAGACAGTGAGATAGATAGATAGACATTCAGTCAGACAGACAAACAAACAGATAGATGGTAGATAGAACATAGTCAATGGATAGTAGACAGATAACAACTGATTGATGGTAGTCCTGATATTCAAGTATATTGACACATAGTATATAGATCTGCTTGGGAGAAACCGAAGAAAATGGTTTGGAAAAGATATAATTTTTTTAGAGCTGAATAAGGATTCAGGTTATTGAGTGCTACAGCTCCTAGGATCTATCAATTTTGCCAGTGAAATTCTAACTTGCATATTAGCTCCAAATATCATCAATTATTTCTGGGAAGTAGTATGGAATGGGTATTCTTTTGAATTTTAAATCACATTATAGTGATTAAGTTGTGTCTTGTATCCATTTCAATTTTTTCTCTTGAATTATCAATATTTAAAGATACCCTTGCTCTTTCTGCATTTAGCATAATTAAAGTCCATTCTAGAAGTCAAAACATACAAATTCTAAAAAAGAATCTACTGTAAACAAAGCAAATTTATTTCAGTTCCACAAAGAATTCTGAAATGTTGCTGTACTTTATGACCCAAAGTCATATACATAAATTCATGTAACCATTTCCCATAAAAAGGGATAGAATTAAAAAGAAATGTGAATATTTTCTTTTGTTGTGATCTCTCCAGGCTTCGGATGTAACTGTATGGTTCCTGCCAATTTCAGAAGGCTATAATAAGAATCAAAGTGGACCAAAACTAAAATAATAAATGAGTAGATCATCTTTTCTTGGATTAAAAACTGTATAATATGGAACATGCCTTTGGAAAATGCCGTTCTGAGTTTGAGTCTTAGCTCCACATTTCCTAACTAAGGAATTCTTCCAACCCTTTACCACACTTTCTTGGCTCTGTGTTACTTCTGTAAGAGAAGGATCTCCACACTAATTTCAAAGGGTTGTTGTGAGTATAAAATATGATAATCAATATTAAGATTCCCATTCAGGGCAGGATACCTGGTTGTGTTTCAGCCAAACAAGTTCCCTCTCCTTCAAGGGGAACAAGAGACCCAGAGGCTGCTGAACATCAAGCACATAGAGAAGGCTGTCAACAGTAGAACATAACAATTTATAAATTTCTATTTCACAACAAGCCCTGGAACATTCATCGTCTGTGGAAATACACAAGTGCTGAGCCCAGGGCTGATTCCCAGCCACTGAGTCCAACACAAATGCACCTGAATGACTAAAGTGTGCTGTGTGACTCACCATCCCTGACAGCAATCTGGGCCCATCTGCTGAGCAGCATCTTCCAAACCAGGGAGGGCCAGTGAGAGTTGCTGAAGAGCTCTTAGAAGAAGGAGTTCTGCATATTCTTAAGGTGTGTGAGGCAAATGGCTCCTAACCATTACGTATTACACTTCGTGAGAAGCCAGCAAGTTTGTCTATACATTGTTACATGTTGTTCTGGGTCCATTCCTATTTTAGCAGAAAAAAGTCACATTTCAGCTAGAGCACAAAAGTCTGTCCCTATGCCTCATAGACAGACTCTGGTGGCTAATTTTATGTGACACACTCTATAACTATCTGAGAGGAATGAACCTCAAATGGAAAAAAAAAGTCTCCATAAGATGGGGCTGTAGGCAAGCATGTAGGGCATTTTCTTAATTAGTGATTGACAGGGCAGAGCCCAGACCATTGTGGATGATGCCATCCCTGGGCTAGTGGTCCTGTATTCTGTAGGAAAGAAGACTTAACAAGTCATGAGGAACAAAACAATAAAAGAAAGAGAGCCCTTGCCAGGCAATGGTGGCCCATGCCTTGAGTCCCAGCATTCGGGGAAAGAGGCAGGTGGATCTCTGTGAGTTCGAGATCAGTCTAGTTTACAAGAGCTAGTTCCAGGACAGCCTCCAAATCCACAGAGAAACCCTGCCTTGAAAAACCAAGAGGGAGGGAGGGAGGGAAAGAGGGAGGGAGGGAGGGAGAGAGAGAGAGAGAGAGAGAGAGAGAGAGAGAGAGCCTCTCAATGGCCTCTGCATCAGCTCCTGCTTCCAGGTTCCTGCCATATTTAAGTTCCTGTGCTGACTTCCTTCAGTGATGAAGAGTGATGTGGAAGTATAAGTCAAATAAACCCTTTCTACCCCAAGTTGTATTCTGTCACTATCTTTCACCAAAGCAATAATTAAGACATATTCCAAAGCTCTTTTTATTTAACCATTTCTATAATCTTGCAAGGTGTTTGCTGAGCTAAATTGTCTTGGGGGTTAGAGAAAGCAAGTCAGAAGGATGCTTTTATGTCCCACCATCTTCCAAATACCACCCAAAAGCATTACGTGCTGGTGGGGTCCCAGACAAATGAAGTTGACTTCATTTGCTAAACTTCATACTCTGATTTAATCATATGTCACAATCCCCTGAGTCATTCCTTACAAGAATTTAGCTAGGCAATGCTGAGAATACATCTTGTCTGTGTTCTGTGACCCAACTACAAATATTGATGATGCTGAGATTAGAAGCTAACCTGAAATCTTGCCTACCTGCAGTCTCCAAGTTGGCGCACCTCCAAAGCTCCTCAGTGTGCAGTTCCAAAGGAACATGAGCCTCCAATGAACAAGTTTCCCTTTCCAAACAAGCTTACAAAAATCAAAAATGCTGAATCTAGGACTGTGGCACATAGCAGATCTGCAATAATAATTAGTTGAAAGAATAAATGACAAAACTGAAAATATGAAATGGGAGTGTGCTGTGGAGGTACCACTCAAGAGAGTGCCTAAATTCAGATTCATAGAACCCATGTCAAAAGTATGGTGTGGATGCTGCACATCTGTAATCTGAGCTCAGGTTGGAGAGTAATAAGTAGATTTCAGAGCTTTCTAGCGACCATTCTATGTAAGAAATGAGTGCTGGCTTCCCCAAGAAACTCTATCTCAAAGACAAGGAAGAAGTAACTGAAGAAATAATCAACTCAGATTTCTAGCCTACACACACACACACACACACACACACACACACACACACACACACACACACACACACAGGAGGGGCATTGTATAAGTTTACACCTCTCTACAGTATTTTGTGTAAGAACGGGTAGATCAGAGAATAAGAGACAGAGGGAGAAACTTAACAAGGTTTTTATTTAATTATTATAATGAATGTAAAATGATAACACAAGGACTTTTCCAAGGAAATAAAATTATAGCTTCAGATATTGTACAAAGTGAGTTCCCTGCAAGCCTCTCTGTCCATGAAGTCAATACACTTGTGGACTTTTCAACAGGGAACAACTCCAGTGGGTGTTCTGTGAGTGCACATATACTCACTTCATATTTCATGGAACTGTTTCCTCTGTGATTAAGAAAGAACAATGAGATTAAGTTGCTGGTGACATTCTTTTCTGTTATGTCTTTTTAAAATGCACCTCCATTATTTTTAATGTACTTAGTTTGCTTTGGTATTTGATAGAATTGACTGTTGGTCACATTGATATGATTTTATAAATGGTCATACCTACAACAAAGTTAAAGTGGTATAAAAAATTGAGGGGATATAGTTGTTCTAAGAAACAATTGTGTTGTTTGCATAAAGTTCAACTAAAAGCAGTCTCTGATGTGTGAGGTTCTTTAAGGAAGTCAAGGATGCACTGAAGACCCACAGAGGCAGCAGTTGTCTCATTACTCCACCACATAGTCTTTCCTCAAGGTTTGTCTTGTTTTGTTTTCAAAATCCATCTTCTTACAAATTTCTACCCTGGATGTCCAGAGAAGAATAATGAATATATTTCAGTGGTTTACATAGAAGTACAACAATCAAACAAACAACACATTCATTTTTAAATATTTATTTTCTATGTTTAATTACATGTTTCCTTGTGTGTTTGTGTTTGTGCATGTCATTTTTGGTGTTAGTGGAGGCCAGAGGTGCTGGATCCCCTGGAGCTGAAGTTATACTTATAGGAGTTATAGCTACCTGACATGAGTGCTGAGGACTGAACTCAGTCTTCTTCAACAACATTTAGCACTCTTAAGCATTGAGCCATCTCTCCAGCCCTATATAAAAGAATGAGTTCTTAAGTACATGGCTTGGAAGACAGTAGAAAAGAGGGACAGTAGTCTAGAAAGAAGGCATGTTTAGAAAGTTGTCAACTATGGTTATTGTCCAAGCTCAGATAACTCTTCACTGGTAATTTCTAACTCACCTATAATCTCAATTTCTCTGTCTCTAAAAATGAAGGGACACACACACACACACACACACACACACACACACACACACACACACACACACACACACACATATATATATATATATATATATATATATATATATATATATATATATATATCACGGGTTCCCTGGCTCCCTAGAACTCACTCTATGGATCAGGCTGGCCTAAAAACTCAGAGATCTGCCTGTTTATGTCTCTTAAGTGCTGTAATTAAAGGCTCATGCCACTACACCTAGCTAAAAATAACTTTTTAAAAGTTAATAATATCCTATGTGCTCATTATTAGTAAATATATTATAATAATCCAAAAGCATGTTATACATCAGAGGTAATGGGAACACTGAAATGGTTGCATAACATAATGTTGAAAATGTTACGTAAATAAAATATTCCATAATATATGATGCTATTTATAAAGACACCAACAGTTGACAAAGTCAATTTACAGTGAGAAAGTTGGTTTTGGATTAGATAGATCTGAATTCTAATCTTGAACTTGAAATAAATGGCTATGGAGTTTTGAAAAAGTTGAATTGCCTCTTGAAGTTGTGGGGTTCTCTATGTGTCATATAAAACATTCATCATGACTTTTAATTGAAGTTCATAGAAAACAGTGAATCTGACTACTGGTGCTGCAAACTCTGACATCAAGTTTCACTTTTGATGTGTGTTATTATATCATAAGGCATTCCTAACTTCTTAGTTCTATGCCTCTTCTCACCCTCTCTGTTCTCTTCCTCTTCTCCATCCTTTGCCTTTTCATACACTTCTTTCCATATTTCCATCTTGTCTTAGTCTTATTTTTGGCTTTCTAAGTCTCCCCTCTGAAGCAACAACCCAAAGCTCTGCCAGTATTAAAAGAAGTTGCAAATATTTCTTCACAATCTCTCATCTGGGTCTCTTTCCCAATTTCCACATCTATTGTTATGGATTAAGTCCATCATATTAATGTGTACAGGTCATCATATATGGGGTTATTCCTGAGTTCAAGAGATAACTTTGCCATGGCAGAAGTATATTATAACTTGTGAGAAAGGAAATGACATTGAATTATTCTACGGTTCATTCCCCATATCTATATGAACTGCAGCAGCATCAAGCCATAGCTCTCATCAATAAATTGCCTTACACATATACATGGGACTCAAATATTCCAAAATGATTGTGCACTCTCATACACCTACTGCTTGCAAAATATTGCCCTCCATTTTCCTTTCTCACCTACTTTGATACATTTTTAATACAGAGATGTTTTTAGAACGTCTCAGCAAGACCTCATTATTCCTTTGTCTCAATTCCTCCAACAACAGTAAAATGTACATGGAATAAATTGAAGTCCTCAGTCAATTTTATCAGAGTTCTTCCTTCTAGCATCTACCTACTACCACCTTCACTGTAATGACCTTCGGTCTGCTTCTCAAATACACTAAACTTTTATTCATTTTAAGGTCTGCTCATTCTAATCCTTTATCAGAACAGTCTCCGAGATTTCCTAGATAGCTCTTCCTCAGAAGTTTAAGTATCATATCTGGAAAGACTTCCCAAGATTAGTCTTACTAAAGTCAGTTTTGCTACACCCTAGTTTACCACAGGATTACACTTTACTTTTGTTACAACACTTCTCATTGGCCCAGTTATCTGCTGTAGTTTTGTGTTGCTTATATGGTTGCTAAAGTCAGATGTTGGTAATATTATTGGAATAGTATGTACTGAATCAGTAATATTCAGTCTTAGACTCTAGGTTCTCAGTAGTCTTTCTTAGGGTTGAATGCAATAATTGCATAATCATTCCAAAAGAAGCTGTGTATTCTTTAGTAAAACAATATAGCTTAGATGTCTCCTTCTCCTCTAACATAATAAACTGCATTGACATTCTCTTGTTTGATATACTAGTTAGATTTTTGTCAACTTGATCCAACCAGTGTGATTTAGGAAGAGGGAAACTTATTTGAGTAATTGCCACCATTAGATTGGCCTTTGGTTGTGTCTGTGGGGCATTTCTATTTAATGATTGATGTAGGAGAGTCCAGTTGACTGTGAATAGTGCCAGCCTTAGCCAACTGGTCTTGGTTATATAAGAAAACAGGTTGAGAAAGCTATGTGGAACAAGCCAGTCAGCAGCACTCCCCCATGTCCTCTGCTTTAGTTCCTGTTTCCAGATTCCTACCTTGAACTCCTGCCCTTTGATGCTGGATTAGACCTGAGTGTTTGCAAGATAGAATCAACTCTTTCCTCCACAAGTTGGTTTTGGTCAGTATTATATCACAACAACAGAAAAGCAAAGTAGCACACTCTGTCTAGCCATTCCCAAATTTTACCTGACAGTAGAAATGTTAATACAAATTCCTCCTTTCTTTGCTCACTTTCATATGATCTGAGAAATGAGTTTGCTAAAAAGGAGGCATATTTCTAAAATACTGTACCAAAAGTTTCAACATCTGAGATCCAGCTGATTTACTTCTTGCTTACAATCTGTATTTAGGATAGAATAAACATGATTTTTGTATTTTTAAGACCTCATTTATATTTATCTACTAAAGAACTCCACTACATTAAAAAAAACCTTGGTGAATTTGTTGCTTTAACCTGCAGACAATGCACAGAAATGCCATGCTTGTGAACAAATTTATGTATCCTCCAAATTTGAATTCCCTTTAAGTCATTTTATTGTGATGCATATTGAAAATGTATTCTGCACACACACACTTAAGCAAAGACTGTCATGATCATACCTCAAGCTCTTACTCCTCCCTTCAAAGCTGGGTGGACACATGAAAAGGAGGAAAATAAAAACATATCAAAAGAGATTGACAGTGAAATGTAACACAAATATTTTGGAATTTGATCTGTGATTTAACACATAGTAGCTGTTCGACATTGACAAATTATTTAACCTCCTTAGCTGTAATTTTCTCAGGAGTGTGACATTTAACACCTGTTCTCTTCTTTGCTTGATTGTTGTTGTAGAATCTAAATGAGTTTACAAAATCCTTGAGTATTCAGAAAATGTCAGCTCTTGTCATCAACCATAAGTCACTGAAATTATGGTCTTTGCTTGGGATGCAGTCAAGCGAAGGAGCTAGGTGGTTTTGGTGCTACTTGAAGAATCCAATAGCTTTACCAGAAGGATTGCAGCCCTTTTAGTTTTCCTTAGGAAAATTAATCTCAGCTGAGTACAGCCTTTGAGGAGGAGGATGGGTTTGTAAACAATTATGCAAAAATAGTCATATGCCTTTCTCCAGATTTAAGCACCACATGAGCAAGGAATAATGTGGATGAGTGGAGAATTTCATTTTGTTTGTCTTAAAAGCTAAGGATTTCTGTGTGATGTTGAAAGCCATTTCACCTTCAGGGTGAAGGTGAAGGAAAGATGGTTTGACTCTGTTCTCTTTCAAGGACAATGTTGGGTTTAGGGAGAGGAGAATGCATGTGGGATTTTGTGAATACCTATTGTTCAGAGGTAAATATTAATAGAAATACTCACCCTACATTATCTGCCAAAATTAGCCTTCTTCGTGCCCCATGGCTATATTTTTATCTCTGAGATCACCATGAAAGGATGAGTCCTGAAAGGGGTTATAAAACATTTCTACAGCTGGGAGGACTTTGTTCATGAATTGAATAGGGTCAAGATAGGAGGGACCATTTATATTTACATCCTAATACAAATTTATTTCTACCTATTGAGAGAATCTAATAAAGTCAGTTCATTTTTCATTTCCTAATAAGGACCCATTTCCTCATAGTCAATTTAAAAATAAATATATGAAAGTTGTCACTGGTGTGGATTAGTTTTATGTCAACTTGACACAAGTCTTCTTACCTGAGAGGAATCGACCTCATTTGTGAAGTGCTTCCATAAAATTGGGTGCAGGCAAGCTTATAGGGCATTTCCTTAATTTGTGATTGATAGGAGAGAGCCTAGAATATTGTAGGTGGGGTGATCCCTGGGCTTCTGGGTACTGGGTACTATAAGAAATCAGGCTGAGTCAGCCATGAGAAACAACTCAGTAAGTAAGTATGCACTCCTCCATAGTTTCTACATCAGCTTCTGCCTCCAGGTTTCTGCCCTGTTTGAATTCCTGTCCTGACTTCCTTCACTAATGAACAGTAATGTGGAAGTGTAAGCCAAATAAACTTTCCTCCCTGACTTACTTTTGGTCATTGTTTCATTACAGCAATAGTAACCATAAGACACCACTGAAGGACTAAATATTTTAAGTTTTAAGAGACTATTTTATACTGTTTTTCTATGCAAGATAAAGCCATTATTCTAATTTCATTACAGAATTTATTTGTATATTTATATACAAAAACATAGTATAAGTTTCTTTAGAAAAGAAGTTGAAAAAGGTAAGCCATCCAGAGAAAAATGTCAGAATCAGCATTTAAATTATTCAGCTCCTCTGAAAACTCAAATATATAAAACAAAACATTAAACAGTTATATGTAATTCATTGTTCCTTTGTTTAGATCTGTATACTTTATCTTAAAACTTTTAGAAAAATTAGAGTTCATTATTTTAAAGGGGATATGCAATAATAAATAAATAATATTCTATCACTATGCCTTAAAGAAGATGGTTTAAGATATAATAAAAAATTGGGACTTCAAGATTGCTATTTGTGTGGGCCTCTCTCTAGGTTTAAATCTCATAATTCCAACTATGAAAACCAATCCAAAAATCCTCTTCCTCTCTCTCAATCTATCTCTGTGCTCTCTCTCTCTCTCTCTCTCTCTCTCTCTCTCTCTCTCTCTCTCTCTCTCTCTCTCCCTCTCCATGAATTACTGAAATTGGAGATTGGGATAGCATCTAGTCCCCTGATCTCAAAGATGATGGGGATTATTTTGCATAAAAATGCAATACAGACTATATAAAATGCTATATAAAGAAAAACAAGAGGACTTCAGACAGGTGAAGAGTTCGTGGTAGACAACAAGCCTAGTACATCATTCACATAGATATCTCACATGTTATGTGGATAGTCTGTATCTCTTCAAACATATCTTCCACTCTACTGTTATATATACAGAAGCTCCACTACTTAAGAAGGTTGGAGTTACAATTGTCCACAGATCTTCACTAGATTTCCCAGGAGAATGAGACCATGTTGTCTAGACTCAGAACAACAGATTAATGTCCACATGAAATCATTTTAATTTTGTCCATTCTTTTTTAAAATTAGTGCATGTCACAACAGTGCTTGAAGTAGAGTGCTTTCACAAAATCACTCAATGATGAAGAAATCAACATGCAATGATCCTTGGATAAGTTTACAAGACAGCTGACAAGAAATAACACAATTTGGAATAAATGTATTAATGAATGCTATCATAATTTCTAACTCGTGAAATTTTACTCTATATAGATGCTTACCAATGCTTTAGACTTATTACTAAATTGGTTCCTGTATGCAGCTCTTTAGAATTTATTTGTTGAAAGTCACATCCATGTTCATAGTTATTGATGATGTGGACATTTCAGTAGATACCATTTTTAGTCATATATGGTAAAGTAATTAATCCTAAGATGCCGATGGACTAGAGGCCTGTAAGCTATGAATATAACCATTTAGAACATTAATATTTGTGCATTTGTGGTGTAGTAAAAAATAATGTGTTAATAGATTTTCCTGTTTCATCTGTGTGAGTCATAAATGTAATTATGTATGCACTGATAAGAGTACAGCATAGGACATTTCCCTACAGATACATAAAAAACATGGCATAATGACAAGGTAAAGTAATTGTCTGGGGACCAAGAGCAATCCCTTGTTCAGGTCAGCTGTTTCTGTGGGTTTCACCAGCCTGGTATGGACCCCTTTGCTCATCAGTCCTCCTTCTCTGTAACTGGATTTCAGTTCAGTTCAAGGTTTAGCTGTAGGAGTCTGCTTCTACTTCCAAAAGCTTCAGGATGAAGGCTATACAATGGCACAAGAATTAGTAATCAATCTCATTATCAGGAGAAGGCATTTAAGGTAGCCTCTCCTCTGTAGCTGGGAAACCAGCATAGGACTGATCCAGACCACCTGAATGTGAGTGTCAGTGAGGAGACCTTGGAAATCTATGGGGCCTCTTGTACTGGGTCAGGACTTATCCCTAGCATAGGAATGGACTTTGGGAGCCCATCCCATGTGGAGGGATACTCCCTGAGCCTAGACACTAGGGCTTGGCCTTACGCCCTATCACAAAGAATATGACAGATTTTGAAGACCCCTATGGAAGGCCTCACCTTCCCTGGGGATCAGATGTTATGGGATAGGTAGGGTGTTAGTTGGCAGGGCAGGGGAGGAGGGGAGGGAGAGGGACTTGGGATTGACATGTAAAATAATTTTCTTTCTATTTAAAATAAAAACAAAATTAAAAAGTAAAGCAATTGTGACTTTGAAGATAAAGATTCTAAGAAGAAAGGAAACAAGAAGCAAAACAAGCCATAGGAAAAAATTGAATGGGTTCTAACTCCAAAATTGTCCCAAAGGGCAAGACACTTGTAAACACAATTTTGACTCAATGGAATAAAAACATCTATTTTTCTCTTCTTAAGACATTAATAATTTGCAATTATAATAATATATTAATACTGTGTAGAATTCAAGTCACTAGCAAAATCACTTTTATTATTAATAATTCATAAGACCAACATTGGGCTTAAGGTTTAGTAATCATAGAACTCAAGAATATATACTATATCTTCAACAGACTGAGGATGAAAAGTCTTTATTGTGGAGGCAGATGAAGCCAAGTTAACACCCAGGCATTTATCCAGAATGACATAACTGCTTATGCATTACTTAACTAATATGTGCTTTGACAGTCTCATCTATAAATGAGAATTATTAACATTATCATTACTCAAAATTTAGGTCATGGTGAGAAAAATAATAAATGTTTAATAATTTCTTTATTTTTCTTTTTCTTTTCAGTAAAAACTAAAGACAGAAGGTAAGAATCAAATAACCAGCACTCAGGAAGTGGAGGCAGGCAGATATCTGTGAGTTCGAGGCCAGCCTTGTCTCCAGAGCGAGTGCCAGGATAGGCTCCAAAGCTACACAGAGGAACCCTGTCTTGAAAAACCAAAAAAAAAAAAAAAAATCAAATAGAATTATCTGAGACAAAAACTACATTGTAACAAACATGAAAGTAAATCCAAAGAAAAGATTAACTTGAGAATGATCTGTTTAGGTTTTGCCCTGCGTTCATTTCTGTTTCCATATAAACCCAGCCCCCCACCCACCAATTCGGAGTATAGGTAAGAACATTTGATGACATCAACTTAGATAAAATTATCATTCTGAATTACAAACACAGAAAATAATTGGCCATTTAATTATTTTTTTAAGTTTTAAAATTATTTGTTTATTTTTATTTAAATTAGAAACAACCTTATTTTATACATCAATCCCAGTTCCCTCTCTCTCCCATCTTCCCATAGCCCCCAACAAACCCCATCAGATCCCTCTTCTGCTCCATAGAAAAGGCGAGGCCTTCCATGGGGGTTCATAATTTGGGGCAGGGTCTAGGCCCTCCCTCATATGTCTAAACTGAGAGATTATTCCTCCATGGGGAATGAGCTCTCAATATCAACTTGTACATTAGGGATACTGTTCCACTACCAGAGGCCTCATAGACTGCCCAGGTCTCCTAACTGATACCCATGATCAGGAGGCCTGGCTCTGTCCTATGCTGGTTTCCAAGCTGTCAATCTGGGGTCCATGAGCACTCCTTTGCTCAGATCAACTGTTTATGTGGGTTTCCCCAACCTGGTTTTTATCCC
Source organism: Cricetulus griseus (assembly GCF_003668045.3). NCBI lineage: Eukaryota > Metazoa > Chordata > Mammalia > Rodentia > Cricetidae > Cricetulus > Cricetulus griseus. Next base: position 81,075,470 of record NC_048595.1, on the reverse strand, counting down.
TTTGCTCATCATTCCTCCATCTCAGTAACTTTATTCCAGGATATCAGCTAAGTTCTTAGCTGTGGGTCTTTGCGTCTACTGCCATCAGCTACTGGATGAAGGCTCTAGGATGGCATATAAGGTAGTCATCAGTCTCATTATAGGTGAAGGGCATTTAGGATAGCATCTTCACTATTGCTGAAAATCATCCTTGGGGTTATCCTTGTATATCTCTTGACATTTCCCTAGTAACAGATTTCTCTTTAAACCTACAATGGCTCCCTCTATTAAAGTATCTTTTTCTTGCTCTACTCTATTCTTTCCCCAACTCAATCTTCCTGATCCCTCATGTCTTCCTCTGCTCTCCTCTCTCCCCTTCTCTTTATCCTAACTCCATCTCCCCTCCCCCCATGCTTCCAATTTTCTCAGGAGATCTTGTCCCTTTCCCCTTCTCTGGGGAACCATGTATGTCTCTCTTAGGGTCTTCCTTGTTTCCTAGCTTCTCTAGAGGTATGGGTTGTAGGCTGCTTATCCTTTGCTCTATATCTAGCATCCATATATGAGTGAGTACATACCATGTTTGTCTTTTTGTGACTGTGTTGCCTCACTGAGCATGGTTTCTTATAGTTCCATCTATTTACCTTAAATTTCAAGATTCCATTGACTTTTTCTGCTTAGTAATACACCATTGTGTAAATGCACCACATTTTCTTTATCCATTCTTCAGTCGAGGGGCATCTAGGCTACTTCTAGGTTCTGGCTATTACAAATAATTCTGCTATGAACATTGTTGGACAGATGTCCTTGTATGAATCTGCATCCTTTGGGTATGTGCCTAAGAATGGAATTGCTGGATCTTAAAGCAGACTGATTGCCATTTTCCTGAGGAACCATCATACTGATTTCCAGAGTGATCTTACAATTTCCCACTCCCACTAGCATTGGAGGAGTGTTCCTTTTTCTCCACATCCTCTCCAGCATAATCTCTGATTGGTATTTTTGATTTTAGCCATTCTGAGAGGAACAAGATGGTATCACAGAGTTGTTTTGATTTGCATTTCACTTATGGCTAAGGATGCTTAGCACTTTCAGCTATTTATGTTATGTTATGTGTCTTTCAGCCATTTTAGATTGCTCTATTGATAATTCTCTATTTAGTTCTGTATCCCACTTGTTAATTGGATTGTTTGGTGTTTTGGTGACTAGCTTCTTGAGTTCTTTGTATATTTTGGAAATCAGCCCTATGTCAGATGTGGGCTTGGTGAGTTTCTTTTCTAATTCTGTGGGCTACTGTTTTGTGTGTTGACTGTGTCCTTTGCCTTACAGAAGCTTGCTGTCAAGCTTGATGACATGAGTTCCAACTCCCAAACCCACATGATGGAAGGTGATAACTGACTCCTAAAGGCATCCTCTGATTTCTACCCAGGCACACACACACACACACACACACACACACACACACACACACACACACACATAATATTCTTAAAAAATGCTTATTGATGTAATCTTCTGAAAGAATGAATTAACACAATCAGAATAATTGGAAAATGAAGGTAAGAAATAAAGCATGGGCAGGCAAGTACATAATAAGTAAAACATATAGATAACCATCCACTCTTCTGAGGAATAACAATATCTGAGGAAACAGGAGCCTTGAGACATAGTTTGATGATATGTACAATGGTGTTACCAGTTCTGGACCTGACTGCACAGATCTAACAATCATGGACTGGGTGGTCAGACTCACTCTGCACATGTGAAGGTGCTGCTCAAAAATGGTAGTGATGAAACTGTACTGACTGTGATGGTCAATGTTGTTTGATACATTTGGAATCAAAAATCTTCTATCCAGGTCTGTGAAGACATAATCAGAAGAATTAACCTTGGAGACACCATCCACTAACAGCCCTGGATATAATGAGATCCAAGGACGAATCAGTGTTTCTTGGTTGCCCACTTTTGCTTCATGCTGATGAAATCATTTAGGCCATAGTCGGTGGTTACTGCTATCAGAACATTGTCTCTTAAGCTTTTCAATATTGACTGAAGAACAGCAGTTCTCTGATCATCATCCAGGTCCTCAGTGCCAGGTTGGTGCTGCTGTGATGTCTAGCATTGTAATCTAAGCATCTACTGGGTTCTCAGCATTTCCAGTATAAAGACAACTGTTGCACTACTTATTCCATTCTGTGTAAGTTAATCTAGCATATCCACTGTTGCAATGTATTTATTCATATTTTCATTTCAACAATGTTCTTCTTTAGCAGAGCCTTGAATATATTAGTCTCTATAAGGTTTTACAATGGAAATAAGGACAGAAACCATGTCAGGAGAAGAAGGGACAGAGCTAAGCTAAATATTTTCATTTTTAAGTGTACTCACAGTGGCATTAGATGTAGCAAAAAAGATGGAAATCCTGTGTTTTACAAGGACAGGAACTATGGATTCTAAATTGAAGAGTTTAACTACACTTTTAGTGTGATTCTGGGGCCATTAGACATCACAGGGTCTTTGAAAAGAGAAAAAAAAAGGATCTGCATGCAAATACAGAAAGGTACCAAGAAAACCATATCCTCTGGCAACTCGTGGAAAAAGAAAAACTGCTTTAGTGAGAAACTGAACAGCTTAAAATGTGCCATGAAGCATGTCAACTCAGAATTTGTTACTTGTGTGAAGTAGGGTCACAAGTGAAGAAAATAATGCAAAAAATACCAAAATAAGACCATTGTAAACTCCATGATTGATGCTTGCAATAATTACAACAAACCACATAGTAGAGATAATTCTAAAATCAAGAGGATATGTGTTTCTCATTGACAGCAGGAGATGGTGTGGTGGGAAAGACCACCATGGAAAATAAACACATAATCCAAAGTTACAATTTACTTAAGGAAATGATCCACCACACGGGAGATGAACAGAAACAGAAAAGTATAAAATTAATATCCAGAGAAATCGAAATTAGAGAACAGGAGAAACAAGCTATCAAATAAGTGCTTTTAAATGATTAAAGGTAACATAGAAAAACAAAATTAAAGTGAAAATGAGATATTAAAATATGAATAATTTGAACTTGAAAAGACACTGAGGCTATAAAGAAAAAAAACTTTTGTAATCTTTCATTTGCTGGGCTATATAGTGGATTAGTTACAGCTGAAGAGAAAAGCAAAGACTTGGAATATTAAAAAAAAAAAAAAAACGAAAATTTTCTTATCCAAGCACTAAGATATAACTACGGATAAAGACCGAAGAGCTGAAGAGGTGTGGTGCAGAATATTAGGATTTTCAATATTTGACACTGTGTATATGTCTAATGTATGGCACACCATAGAACATTGTAAAAAATAATTGTTGAAAAAGTGAACAAATGAATCAGTCTACTGAAAGAGAGGTTAAATATACTTGAAAACAATTGAAAATTAATCATGTCATAGCTATAAAGTTTTCTTGTTTGAACAATAACATGTCAGTTTAAAAAAAGATACAGCAAGTCCTAATGGAGGAAATCAAAGGAAACATTCACTTACAAACTACACTTCAGACAATAGACATTTTAGAAGCAAACAAAAGAAAGTGCAGACAAAGACAAAATAAACTGAAAAAAAGATGATGCTTCATAGTCCTCTTAGATGCAACCAGAGACGAGAAGGATAGTCAACACGCACGCACGCACGCACGCACGCACGCACGCACGCACGCACGCGCACACACACACACACAAATTATTTGTGGCAATTGCAAGTAATTCGCAACTGAGACTAAGAAAAATGCCTTGTTATCAAAAACTAGAAACATATTGACCATCACAAAAATACTGCTATAGTGTAGGAGAAAATTGGAATGAGAAGGGATCAGAGACATCCAATAAATAACTTATCAGACACTGAATATAAATGCACATAAACAAAACAAATAATAACTGATTTACAAAAATTTTGAGGAAAGTGGAATAAAGAGTTCCTAAACACTGCTGTAAATGACTGATGCAATGATAGATGGAACATCAAGAACTTTCATCTCCTTAAATGCTGGACAGATTAGAAACACTGAAGGATTTCAAGTATTTGTTCATCTATACAAGGTTTCTCTGTGTAGCTTTGGAGCCTATCCTGGCACTCAATCTGTAGACCAGGCTGGCCTCGAACTCACAGAGATCTGCCTGCTTCTGCCTCCCGTGTGCTGGGATTAAAGGCATAAGCAACCAATGCCTGGCCATCTACACATTCTAACATCAAACTATATAAATATTACACAAACACACACTCTTACACATTCCTTCAAAACTAGTAAAGAAGTCAGAAAACTGTTTTACAAGGCATAGTCTAGATGAATGTAGGGAGGGAGAAAAAAACTCAAAGGTAAAGTCTTATTAAGCAAAAATAAATAAAGTAGAATTATAAAAATAAACTCAAACATCAATAAAAAAAAACATCTGTATGTCCATGTTCATTTTACTTCCTTAGAGACAGAAATCCTCAGATTTGATTTGAGAATGTCAGTAAGTTCTGCAGACAATAGACTAAATAAAACACAAAAAAATAAGGGTTGGGGATGTAGGCCAGTGGTAATGTGCTTGCCTACCATGCATTGGGCTCCTTATCTGATCATCAGTAATGAAAAATAAAATTTTAAAAAACTAAAAAGAAGCAGTAGTAATAATACAAAGACAGCACGACCTCAAGATAGTCAATACATTCTAAAATGCTAGAAACAAAAAATCCTTTCATACAGAAGGATCTTTTAACTTTACACAAACACATGCATACACACACACACACACACACACACACACACACACACAGGTACACATGCACATGTGGACAGCCATAGAAAAGTTTAACAGCTGCAACTGGAAAGGTAGTTTGGCAGTTAAGAACACTTGATGAAATATCATAAGGACCTTGATGAACAATTGTAAGCTCAAATCCTTACATACATACAGGCATGAGAAAAATCTGGGCATGACCAAACATGTTCCTGAAACCCTGATACCATAGAGAATAGAGAAAGAAGGTTCTGGGGTTTGTTGGATGCCAGCCCAGGTTCAGTGAGAAGCCCTTTCTCAAGGGAATCAGGCAGAGAGTGGTAGAACAGGGCATCCCATGTGCTCCTGTGTAATCAGTATTGAATAGGCATGTGTATCCCCACATGTGTTTACACTCACATTAAAAGAGAAAATATCTGTTAACATGTTTATGGCATTGTTAAACAACGAAATAATAATTACCTAGTAAAGATTCTGAGTACATAAGCTGTCAATATTAATACTTTCAAATGTATCCAGTGATTATTAACATATTCAGAAAAAGAAAATAGTTTTTTTATAAATATACTAAAGATTCCCATTTACCTCTCTCAAAAACAGGAAGAAGTAAAAAACATAAATAGGCACAAACAATATATTTTTAATGGTTTCATAACTTAGTCTTTAAGAGCTGTTAGGAAATTCATTAATCTGGGGTAGAAGAGGTATCTCGGTGGCAAAGAGCATTTGCTGCTCTTCAGAGGACTCAGATTCAGTTCCCAGCACTCATGATAGTTTACAACGACCTGTTACTACAGCTCCATTAGATCCAATGCCATTTTCTTGACCTATATAAGCACCCATGCACAAGTGGCATTCACTAACACTGACACATAAAAATACACATAATTAAAATAATGTGAATAAATTATTTTTTAAAACTTTATCAATATAACATCACAAACCACAAAAATTAAATAACAAAAAGGATACTGAATATCTTATAGTTTGAGCAGTTAAAATAATAATGTAAATTTGAATCACAAAACATTATTAAATCTTGTTTGCTATCCCAAAGTAATTATCAGAGATGGGAAATACATATCCTTAGTTAAGAAAATAGGACAAAAAAGAAGAGAATTAAGAATTTAAAAATTGTAGAGGAGACATAATTAGAAAAGAATGTTGCTTGGAAAATGACAAAAAATAAAAACAATGAAATGCACAATAGAATTAAAATGATCCAATTAGGAAAGAGCACAAAACTCTAACCATTATAGAGGCTGAATTAAATGCACATCCATATGTAAACATGAACACACTTGAACTCAACCTAAATATTTGCAGAAAATATAACAAATCTACAAAGTATGTGTAATGCTTATTTTGTGTGGTAGTCCAACTTTGCTGTTTTGCTTTCCACGGTTTCAGTTACATGTGGTCACCCGCAGTCCAAAAATATTACATGGAAAATTCCAGAAATAAGCAATTCATAAGTTTTAAATTCAGTGCTGTTTTGAGTAACATGGTGAAATCTCACACTACTCTCCTCCATCCTGCTGGGTACATAAAGCATCTCTTTTTCCAATGAATCTAGTCTGCATGTACTATGAACCTATCCATCAGTCATTTAGCCTTCTTATATAGGGTGTTACTTGACCTTCATTCCTAAGACAAAATACCTGAGCAATTAATTTATAGGAGAAAAGATTTGTTTTGTATTAAAAATTCCACAATATATTCTGGTGATGATTTCTTCTCATAGATCCTTCCTACCTCCCTACCAACTAAATCCATAATTTATTTTGTTTCCTGATTTCAAAGAATCCTTGACATTGGTAAGTATGTGAAAACAATGGTAGTTCCATTATTTTTAGGTCAATAGCAAGACAAAAGCATCATGGTAGGGCATAGCATAAGAAAGCTGTTTATCTATCATAGCCAGAAAGCAAAACAGAAAGTAGAGGAAAGTAAACAGTGCATATCCTTCATACTTCCTCCAATCAGATTCCATGTCCTAAGGTACATTTGGGATGGACTCAAAGGGTTAACTCAGTGAGGAAGTTTGAGCCCTGATAGTCTAATCACATCTCAGCAATACCACCTGCTGAGGATCATACTTTACCACCTGACCAGCCCTGTGGGACTCTTCACATTTATGTCAATACATTACTGATAGAGTGTTAGGGCGCCAATCACAGTTCTTCATCTTCAATTGCTATCACTATCCTGTCTTTTGTTACTAAAGGAAAAATCTCAGTTAGTACAATGATATTTTGGAAGAGAAGGCAACCTTATTGCTGCATCCTTTAAAAGGGTGCTTTAAATATGATTTTTATTATATAATCATTGTTGTCATTTCTTCCAATGACAAATTTATAACCCAAACTTTATCACAAGGATATATAGGTCTCTCTCTCTCTCTCTCTCTCTCTCTCTCTCTCTCTCTCTCTCTCTGTCTCTGTCTCTCTCTCTCTCTCTCTCTCTCTCTCTCTCTCTCTCTCTCTCTGTGTGTGTGTGTGTGTGTGTGTGTGTGTTAGCTGTGTTCACACAGCTTGATACTTACTAACAAATGTTTAGGAGCCCTTTGGGATCTAGGAATACATTCACTGTAGCAATAACTACTCTAGAGAAAAAGGAGTAAGTAGTACATTTCCCAATCATTCAAGGCCAAGATAAGATGAAATAGTATGCAGACAAATACATAGGGGCACCTAGATCATACCCCATCCTCCAAATGCTCAAGAGTTATTGTGGGAGATAGAGACAAAAGATGGAAGGCTATAAGGACATAGTATTTTCTGGAAACAGAAGGGAAGTTGCAGCTATAAATCACAGCAGATACAGCAGCACAAGTCTGTACAAGATAAAATCTGAGTAAGTCCTAGCATGCAAAGTGGAGTTGGGCATAGTTCACCTCCCATAACTAAAAAGATGTTGGCAATTGGTATCAGTAAGGGGAAGGAGAGTTGTTTTTCTTTCAGGCTGCTGTCTCTGTTTGGCATATTACTAGTGCAAGGCTACTTTGACTTACATAGTTGAAAACCTGCCATTAAAACAGAAAGGCTAGAAAGACCGAGTCAGGAAAGAAGGAAGAAAAGGAAGGAGAGAGAAAGGGATGGAGGTAGAAACAGATCAATGTATGGCAGAAGAGAATGGAGGGAAGATGGTTCAGAAAAGTCAGAGAAGAGGAAAAGAGGTTACTACTCAGCAGAAAGAAAACAAACAAAAACAATGGAATCTAGAAATTTGAAGGCAAATGGACAGAACTAGAGGAAACAATCCTGAAAGAGGTAACCCAGTCACAAAAAGACAAAAAAATGGTATGTACTCACTCATATATGGATTTTATATTTAGAGCAATGAAGTAGCATCCTACAATCCACACAGCCAGAGAAGCTAGGAAGTGAGGAGGACCCTAAGAAAGACATACATGGTCTCCTGGAGAAGGGGAAAAAGACAAGATCCCCTCAGTTAATTGGGAGCATGGTGGAGGGGAGAGGGAGTTAGAAGAAAGACAAGGGAGAAGAGGAGGGGAGAGGAGGACATGAGGGAGCAGGAAAATCTAGTCCAGGGAAGAATAGAGGAGAGCAAGAAAATAGATACCATCATAGAGGGAGCCATTATAGGTTTAAAGAGAGTTCTGGCACTAGGGAAAGGTGTAGGAATCTACAAGGTTGATCCAAACTAACAATCTAAGCAATAGTCGAGAGGCTACCCTTCTCCAATAATGAGATTGATGACTACATTATATGCCATCCTAGAGCCTTCATCCAGGAGCTCATGGAAGCAGAAGCAGACACTCACAGCTAAACACTGAGCCAAACTCCTGCAATCCTGTTGCAGAGAGGGAGGAATGATGAGCAATGGGGTCAAGACCAGGCCGGAGAAACCCACAGAAACAGCTGACCTGAACAAGGGGTTGCTCATGGACCACAGACTGATAGCTAGGAGACCAGCATAAGACTGTTCCAGACCCCCTGAATGAGGAGGTCAGTTTGGATGTCTGGACAATATATGGGGCCACTGGTAGTGGACCAGTATTTACCCTGAGTACACAAATGGACTTTGGGAGTCCTCTCCACATGGAGGGATACTCTCTCAGCCTAGACACACTGGGGAGGGTCTAGGCCCTGCTCCAAATGATAGGACAGATTTTTAGATTCCCCATGGAAGGCCTCCCCTCCCTGAGGAGCAGAAAAGGGTTGAGAGAGGAGGTAGGTGGGGGGGGGCAGGGAAGGAGGGGGGAGAGGGAACTGAGATTGACATGCAAAAGAGCTTGTTTCTAATTTAAATAAAAAAAGAAATTTGAAAAAATACCGACCAACTGATTAATGTATCAACTTACAATGTGATTTTTGTTTCACTTTCCAGTTTTATTTTTATTACATATCAATCCCAGTTCCTCCTCTCTCCCCTCCTCCCACTTTCCACACCTTCCTGCCACCTCCTCTTCCATCTGCTCCTCAGAGAGAGTAAAGCCTCCATGGATAGTCAACTAAGTCATTCCCATTAACACTTGAGGCAAGACAAAGGCTCTCTAGCGTATTTTGTCTAAGCACAGTACCTCACCATAGGAAATTCGTTCCAAAAAACCAGTTCATGCACCAGGAATAGATCCTGGCCCCACTGCTGTGGCCCCACAAACTGCTCAAGCCATCCAACATGCCTGCATTCAGAGGGGCCCAGTTCAGTCTCATGCAGATTCCCTAGCTGTCAGTCTGGAGTCAGGGAGCTCCCACTAGCTTGAATAAACTGTTTCTGTGCATTTTTCCATCACGGCCTTGACCCCTTTGCTCATATTATTGCTCCTCCCTCTCTTCAACCGAACTCTTGGAGCTCAGCCCAGTGGCTAGTTGTGGATCTCTGCATTACTTCCATCAGTTACTGGATGAAGGTTCTATGATGAATTATGAATCTATGAATTATGGTAGTCATCAATCTGATTATAAGGAAGGCCGGTTCATATACCCACTCTACTAAGCTTAGAGTTTTATTGGGGTTATTGTTGTGTTCACCTGGGAATTTCCCTAGTGCCACATTCTGATAGCCCCATAATGGCTCCCTCTATTAAGATAATTCTTTCCTTGCTCTCCTTCTTTGTCCTTTCCCCAACTGGACCATCCTGTTTCCTCATGTTCTCCTCCCCACTCCCCTTTCCTCCTCCTCCTATCACCTCTTATACCTTCCCCTTCATTTCAACACTCCCAATTGGCTCAGGAGCTCTTGTCTATTTCTCTTTCCTGGGGGATCCTTGTATGTCTCTGTTAGGGTCCTCTTTGTTTTCTTATTTCTCTGGGATTACGTACTATGGGTTGTTTATCTTTTGCTGTATGTCTAGCATCTATTTATGAGTTGGTGCATACTATATTTGTCTTTCTGGATTAGGGTTACCTCACTCAGGATGTTTTTTTTGTTTTTTTCTAGGTCCCTCCATTTGCCTGCAAATTTTAAGATGTCATTGTTTTTTACCACTTAGTTGTACTCAATGGTGTAAAAGGTTGGGAAAGTATTTTCTTTTTTTAATTAGTTCAAATTAGGAACAAGCTTGTTTCAAATGTCAATCCCCTCTCCCTCTCCCTCTCCCTCTCTTCATACTAATCCCTCCTACCCCACCCAGACCTAACCCCCACCCCATCCACCCTCCACTCCCCAGGCAGGGTAGGGCCCTCAACACGGCATCCATAAAGTCCACCACATCATCCTGGGCTGGGCCTAGGCCCTTCTCCATGTGCCCAGGGCAAGAGTGCATCCCTTCATGTGGGATGGGCTCTCAAAGTCCCTTCTTACATCAGGGAAAAATACTAATCCACTACCAGGGGCCCCCTAGAGTGCAGAGGCCTCCTCATTGACATCCATGTTCAGGGGTCTGGATCAGTCCTGTATTGACCTCCCAGACAGCGTCTGGGGTTGATTTGTTCCCCCTTGTTCAGGCCAGCTGTTTCTGTGGGTTTCACCAGCCTGGTACCAACCCCCTCGATCATTCCTCCCTCTCTGCAACTAAGTTCCAGAGTTCAGTTCAGTGGATATCTGTGGATGTCTGCTTCTGCTTCCATCAGCCACTGGATGAGGGCTCTAGGATGGCATAAAAGTAGTCATCAATCACATTTTAGGGGAAGGGCATTGAGGTTATCCTTTCCACCATTAGCTGGATTGTCAGTTCGTGTCATCCTTGTAGGTCTCTGGAAATCTCCCTAGTGCCTGATCTCTCCTCGGACCTATAATGGCTCCCTCTAGTATGGTATCTCTCATCCTGCTCTCCTCTATTCTTCCCCCAACTCAACATTTCTGCCCCTCCATTTCCTCCTCTCCCCTTCTCTTCTCCTCCTTCCATTCTGGCAGCTCCTTTCCCCTACCCTCATGCTCCCAATTAGCTCAGGAGTTCCTGCCCCTTCCCATTCTCTGGGGACCATGCATTTTTCCCTTAGAATCCTTCTTGTTTCCTAGTTTCTTTGGTGAAGAGATTGTAGTCTGGTAATCCTTTACTCTATGTCTAAAATTCATATATGAGTGAGTACATACCATGTTTGTCTTTTTTGTGACTGGGTTACCACACTCAGGATGGTTTCTTCTAGTTCCATCCATTTGCCTGTGAATTTCCAGATTCCATTGCTTTTTTTCTGCTGCATAGTACTCCATTGTATAAATGTACCAAATTTTCTCTATCCATTCTTCAGTTGAGGGGCATCTAGGTTGCTTCCAGGTTCTGGCTACTACAAACAATGCTGCCATGAACATGGTTGAACATATGTCCTTGTTGTATGAACATGCAATATTTGGGCATATGCCCAAGAGAGGAATTGCTGGATCTTGAGATAGACTGATTCCCATTTTTCTGAGCAACTGCCATACTGATTTCCAGAGTAGTCTTACAAGTTCACACTCTCACTAGCAATGGAGGAGTGTTCCTTTTTCTCCACATCCTCTCCAGCCTAGATTGTCATTGGTGTATTTGATTTTAGCCATTCTGACAGGTGTTAGGTGGTATCTCAGAGTTGTTTTGAGTTGCATTTCTCTGATGGCCAAGGATTTTGAACACTTTCTTAAGTGTCTTTCAGCCATTTCAGATTCCCCTGTTGAGAATTCTCTATTTAGTTCTGCACCCCATTTTTTAATTTAATTGTTTGGTGTTTTGGTGGCTAGCTTTTTGAGTTCATTGTATATTTTGGAAATCATTCTCTGTCAGATGTGGGCTTGGTGAAGATCTTTTTCCATTCTGTGGGCTGTCATTTTGTCTTACTGACTGTGTCCTTTGCCTTACAGAAGCTTCTGAATTTCAGAAGGTCCCACTCATTAATTGAAGATCTCAATGTCTGTGCTACTGGTGTAATGGGAAAAGTACTTTCTGCTCAAAAGGACCTAAGAAAAAATCTGACATAGCTATCCTAGTATCTAACAAAATAGACTTGAAATTAAACATAATCATAAGAGATGAAGAAGGATTTTTCCTATTCACTGCAGGAAAAATCCATCAAGGCAAAGTCTCAATTCTGAACAGCTATGCCCTATATAAAGGGCACCACATTTGTAATAGAAACATTACTTAAGTTTAAAATACACATCAAACCCTACACACTAATAGTGGGAGACTTCAACACCCCACTATCACTACCACACAGGTCTGTCAGACTGAAACTTAATACAGAAATAAAGAACTAACAGAATTTATGACTCAAATGAACTTAACAGACATCAGTAGAACAATCTGCCTCAACTCTAAAGAATATACATTCTTCTCAGCACCTCATGGAACCGTCTCTAGAATTGACCGCATATTCAGTGACAAAGCATAGCTAAACAAGAAAAGTGGAATAACACCCGTGTCTTGTTGGATCACCATGGCTTGAAGTTAGAATTCAACATCACTAATTGCAGAAACCCACAAACTCATGGAATTTGAACAATGCTCAACTGAGTCACCACTGTGGCAAGGAACAAATTAAAAAAAGAAATAAAAGACTTCCTAAAATTCACTGAAAATGACTGTAAAATTCATCCACATAATAGAAACAGAAGGAACACTGCAAAACTCTTTTTAAGAGGCTACAATTACCCTGATACTCAAACCAAAGACACAACTAAGACAGAGAATTACAGACCAATTTCCCTCATTAACATTGATGCAAAAATACTCAATAAAGAAATACTGGCAAACTGAATCCAAGAACACATTATAAAAATCATCCACAAGGATCAAGTAGGCTTCATCCCAAAGATACAGAAATGGTTCAACATATGGCAATCAATCTGTAATTCACCTTATAAACAAAACCAAAAGGAAAAAAATGATCATTTCATTAGATGCTGAAAAATCTTTCTAGAAAACCCAATACCACTTCATGATAAAAATTTTGAAGAGATAAGTGATAAAAGGAGCATACCTAAGCATCATAAAGGCAATATACAGCAAGCCAACAGCCGATATCCAACTGTATGGAGAGAAACTCAAAGTGATTCCACTGAAATCAGGACCAAGACAAGGCTCTCTTCTCTCTCCATATCCAATCAGTACTCAAAGTTTATCTAAAGCAATAAAACAACAAAAGGAGAGCCCAAGGGATGACAATTGGAAAGGAAGAAGTCAAAGTTTCACTATTTGCTGATTATAGGATACTATACATAAATGACCCCAAAATATACCAAGGAACTCCTAAAACTGATAAACACCTTCAGTAATGTGGCAGAATGCAAAATTAATGAAAAAATTAGCCCTCCTTTATACAGATGAATAAATGGGCTGAAAAACAAATCAGGGAAATATCACCTTTAATAATAGCCACAAACAAAATAAAATATCTTGGGATAACTCTACTCAAACAAGTAAAAAACTTGTGTGACAAGAACTTTTAAGTCTTTGAAGAAAAAATTAAAGAAGATATCAGAAAATGTAAAGATCTCCTACACTCTTGATAGACTTGACTCTTGGATAGACAAGATTAACACAGTAAAAATAGCAATCTTATCAAAAGCAACCCACAGATTCAATGAAATCCCAAACAATATCCTACTATACTTCTTCACAGACCTCAAAAAAAAAATACTTAACTTCATATGGAAAGTCAAAAAACCCATGGTAGCCAACAATCTTGTACAATAAAGGTACTTCTGGAGACATCATTATTCCTGGCTTCAAGCTATATTATAGAACTTCAGTAATAAAAGCAACTTGGTATTGGTATCAAAGCAGACAGGTGGCCAATGGAATTGAATTGAAGACACAAATATTAATCCACTCACCTACAAACACCTGGTTTTTGACAAAGAAGCAAAAATTATACAGTGGAAAAAAGAAAGCTTCTTCAACAAATTGTGCTGTCATAATTGGAGTTTGACATGTACAAGAATGCAAATTTATCCATATTTTTGCAATGCACAACACTCAAGTTCAAATGGATCAAAAACATCAACATAAATTCAACCACACTGAGCCTAATAAAAGTGAAAGTGGAAAGTAGTCTTGAATGGATTGGCAAAGGAGACTATTTCCTAAATATAACACCAGTAGTATAGACACTGCGAGTAACAATTAAAAAGTGGGATCTCTGTAAGGTAAAGGACATGGTAAACAAGACAAAATGGCACCCTACAGAATCAGAAAAGTTTTGTAGCAGCCCCACATCTGACAGAGGAATAATCTCCAAAATATACTAAAAATTCAAAAAACTACACACCAAAATACCAAATAATCCAATTAAAAAATGGGGCACAGATGTAAACAGAGTATTTACTCAACATCCTTAGCCATCATGGAAATGCAAAACATTTAAGGAATTGCTCAACATCCTTAGCCATATGGAAAATGCAAATCAAAAAAAAATCTGAGATACCATTGTGCACCTGTAAGAGTAATTAAGATAAAAAACACTGAAGACACAGCTTATGCTGGAGAGGATGTGAAGTAAGGGGAACACTACTCCATTACTGGTGGGAGTGCAATAAAAGTGGGAATTAATCTATCTCAAGACCCAGAAATATTACTTTGGGGATATACCCAAAGGATGCACACTCATGCTACAAGGATATTTTCTTAATTAGGTTCATAGCAGCTTTATTCATAATAGCCAGAACCTGGAAAAAACCTAAATGGGTATAAAGAAAATATGATATGGAGTGGATGCTGTAGCCACGCCTGCTTAGAGACTGGCTACAGATGTGTCTGACCGTACCCCATCCCACTCCTGACAGCAGATATTGTGGGAAATTACCAATGTAGAGCCAGATAGAAATACAAGGTATTTTAATAGGCAAAAGGCTTACTTTCAGAGCATCCTACCCAGCTGGCACAGCAGCAGTCTGTATCGCCAGCTGAAAGTGAAACTGAAAGCAGAAACCGGCCACCTGAACATCCCTCATTCTATGTCACCCTGACCATGCACTCAGCAGGAGTGGTCCGGCACACCTGTAGCCAGCCCCTAAGCAGGCATGGCTATAGCATCCCCTACAATGGTACATTTATTCAATGTGATTTTTTTTTTTTTTTTTTGGTTTTTCCAGACAGGTTTCTCTGTGGCTTTTGAGGCTGTCCTGGAACTAGCTCTTGTAGACCAGGGTGGTCTCGAACTCAGAGAGATCCACCTGCCTCTGCCTCCCTAGTGCTGGGATTAAAGGCATGTGTCACCAACACCTGGCACAATGTGATTTTAATAGAGCATTGTGTGATATTTTGATTGCATTCTGATGTAACCAAGACTGACAATAAAGTTTGTTTTGAATCAGAAGGCAGAGCTAGCTACTAGCTGAAGTGGAGGTTTTGGAGGACTGATGATAGAGAGATGAGAAGCAGTAGGGCACAGCTTAGAGAGGTTTTATCCACCACTTCTCTGATCATTCAGACTCTTACAACAATATATGATTCCTGCGGATTTTTTGTTTGTTTGTTTGTTTGTTTGGGGTTTTTGAGACAGGGTTTCTCTGTGCAGCTTTGTAGACCAGGCTAATCTTGAACTCACTGAGATCTGCCTGCCTCAGCCTCCTGAGTTTTTATTGATTAATGAATAATTAGGTACACACTTCATCTGGCATCCAACTCAGGCGCAGAATCACAGGGTAGCCAATTTTACCTGCTTTTCAGACTCTGGAGCCCCTGAAGCTGGCTGATGTTTCCTCCTTCACCTCAAGCCCTTTCAGCAAATATGTTATTTCCATGTTGCAGCCTCTTTACAACAGTCTAAAGCTGCTGCCCATTACCAGCCCCAAACTCCACAGGAACCAAACTCCACAGGTCCCTGGTCTCCAAATTCTATTAAGTTAGAAGCCCACTGCTATCCTGCTCTGCCTTCAGAGGGCCATGTTCCCTCACTTCCCATCACATGTGCTTTTTCCACACATTCCTGTGTCCCTGCTTTAGGCAGCTAGGATGTTCTTCCTTTAGGTTATGGGCTTCTCCTGCATCCCCTTCTCCTGCTGCTGCCAAACCAGTTCTGTTGCCTCAATACTTGCCCAGACTTCTATTGTTGCCACAACTACCACACACTCTTATCTCCCAGCTATGCACAAGCAGCTGCAGCTGCCCCCAGTCAGGCTGTGCAGCATGTGTGTCTTTGCCCATCTGTGCTACACAGTAACAGCCAGAGTCACAAATTCTCACTCATTTTCAGCAGATCTGATGGGACACCTGGGAATTCCTAAGTAAGGTAATTAGTTTAAAATTTTTCTTCACATTAAAAATGGGAAACAATACTTTTATCCAATGAGTTAGGTCTTTGCATAGTTGTACAATGGAAGGTTTGAAAATGGAACAATTAATTAAAGGGATAATCAACTTAGGTGGGATTGACAAAATGTCAATTAAAATCATTATTAGTTTGGAAATTCATGTTTTATCCCTAAAATTGTTTAATATTGGTGCCAAATATGAAAAATTGACTGATAAGATACAACCCTTAAAAAGACATACTAATGAAACTAAAGAAAATAGTCACACACAGACAGAGGAGTTTAGAGCAGAAGCTACCATACCATTGCATTATGAAACTGAATAGGAGTGGCTCAAGTTTTTAAGAAAACCAACTGTAAATTATCCAGTTACCATTCAAGAATGAGCATCAGATAGGCGCTTTCAAGGCTATTCAGAAGTTAGCTGGGAACCTGTCAAAATGTTAGATTTAAAAATATTTAAGGAAGCAATAGTTTAATATGGTATGCATTCACCTTTTTGTGAAACAGATGTTAAATCCATGGGCAACTCAGAATATAATTATTCCCCCAAGACTAAAAAGATTTAGTTACTGCAGTATTGGAAGCTGGTCCTCAGTTAAAATGGAAACTGTGGTAGAGAAATGAAGCTGGCATCATAGAATGATGAGTTAGGGTTAGAGGTTATGAGATTTCCAAAGATGTAATTTTTGGTGAAAGCAATTATGCTGATTTAGAAAGACATATTAAATTTGATGATCACACCTTAGCTGTATGCCACATAGCATCTTTAAATGATTGGGGCAAAATTGAAGAATCTATAAAGAGGACTGGCCATTTAGCAAAATTTTAAAGGGCCCAAAAGAAGCCTTCACTAATTTTTTACAAAGATTGACTTTAGCTATAAATAGAAAAAATCGAGAAGTTATACAAATATTAATTGAATCTTTGCCTTTTGAAATTGCTAGTTCAGAATGCAAAATTCTAATTAGGATTTCAATGGCAAGATCAGCACTGTAGGCAGTTTCCTGTCCCAAAAACCTACTCCTAAATAACTTCTATAGAGGCTTTATATTACTTATAAATGCTTTCCCAAAAGTTAGGCTTGTTACTAGCTAACTCATATTCTTAAATTAACCCATATTTCTTATCTATTCTTCATTGTATGGCTCATGGATTGTTACTTCATTTTCTACACACCTGCTTGCTCTATAGCTGGCTGGAATCTCCCTCTCTTCTTTCCAGAATTTTTTCTGTTTCAGGCTGTCTTGTCCAATCTCTTCCTGCCCAGATATTGGCCAACCAGCCTTTTATTAACAATAAAAACATTGCATACTTACAGTGTACAGAAAGATTTTCCCACAGCACAGCACCCATAGATGAATGGATTCAAAATACAGTTGACATTGGATCTCACACTTATGATGATATTTAGATGGGAAAAGTGACATCTAAAATTTTTTAGGAAAACCCAAAGGCTAGATGTTTTAATTGTGGTAAACCAGGACATCTGAAAAAGAATTGTAGACATGCCATTCCTGGGAAAAATATTTTTCTAGACATAATCCAAACTGAACATCACAACCTTCTGGAATATGCATAATGTTTGGCACAGGCCAACATTGGATCAATGAATGCAGATCCGAATTGGAAAGGAAAGATAACCATTGCCAATGGGAAACATCTTAGGGGGTCTCTCACAGACCCCCATGTCAAATTTGGTTCAATAATTACCTGCCAGCATTGGGGCAACTCCTCCACAGAGGAATTGAAAGATTTAATGTTTCTTGTGAAAAACCATACTTCTCTGGATGACAGAATATCTTTAGAAGACAAACAAAAAAATTGGAGAAAAAACATAAAGCAAATATTTTGACAAATTTCTGTAAATGATCAAAGTCCAAATTTAAAAAATAAATTGCATTGAAATTGAGGGTTTGGTGTACATATGAACAGATATAACAATAATTGCACCAAAATCTTGGCATCCAAATTGGCCTCTTCAGGAGGTAAATGCTCAGCTTCTCAGGATTGGATCCTTATCTCAGGTAAAACAAAGCACCAGATGGGTTGAGTGTATAGGGCCAGAAGTATAGAGAGGAAAATTAAAGCAATATGTGACTAACATAGCAAAGAATTTATGTGATGTAGTTTGTTACAGCAATGAAATACCTGGGTTAACATTCCTCCAATCTCAGAAACAAATCATAAACTAACATATTTTTCTGATAAAAATATTAAGAGGTGTTATCAAAAACAGTGACTGAACATCCAGGTTGTGCATATGTAGGGCACAAGACCTGTGAATCTTTCAAAGTTTCCAACAGCCCTAACTTTAAAATGGTTATTAACATATCTGGATGGAACAATGGTCTTTGACATCAGAAAAATTACAGGCATTAGAACATCTGGTACAACAGCAACTAAATACTGTAATATTAAAGTCCTTGATCTTCTCCTATATTAGTCACTAAAAAGAAATGTGGAAATTGGACAGTTGTAATAGTTTGAAGAGCTATTGATTAGGTGATTAATCCAATGGGCTCTTTATAAGATTGCCTTGCCGTCTCTGTAACCTAAAGGATGGTCTATTATAGTGATTGATTTTAAAGACTGTTTTTTAATATACATTTACAAGAAGAGTATAAAAAATTGCCTTCACAGTGCCTAGTTATAATAATTCCCAGCCTGCTAAAAGATACCAGTAGAAAGCTCTTCTACAACAGATGTTAAACAGCTCAACTTTGTGTCAATATTTTGTATAACAGTCATTAGAAATAATTCACAATTCATTTCCTCAATATATAATTTACCATTATGTGGATGATATTTTACTAGCTTATTCAGATACAAATATATTAGAAAAATGTTTAAAGAAGTAAAGAAAAATTTGCCTTGTTGGGGGATACAAATTGCTGCTGAAATAAAATACAGATAGTAGGTTCTATGGATCACCAGTATACAAGATAGGCTTACAAAAATCAGCCACAAAAGTACAAACAGGATAGTTCAATTACAAACTCTTAATAATTTTTAAAAATTTTCTTGGAGATATTAACTGGCTATTCCTCCCAATTGTACTGATAACTCAAGAAATAAGTAATTTATTTGAAACCTTACAAGTAGATAAGGACTTAAATAGTACAAAAAAAATCAGCTAAAGCTGAGAAATTGCTGTCTTTGGTAGAAAAGAAATTACAGGTTACACATTTGAGTCTTTAGTATCTGAAGCTTGATTTTGTTGTCATTTTACTAATGCAGGGAGAAGATAATATCTTAAAATGGATATGTATACCACACAAACTGAGTAAAAAGTTCAAGACCTATGTAGAAACTGTTTCTGCCCTAGTTAGGTTTTTATTGCTATGAAGGGATACCATGAGACTTATAAAGAAAACATTTAATTGGGGGGGGGTTGAGTATAGTTTCAGAAGTTCAGTCAATCATCATCATGGCAGGAAGCATGACAGAATGCAGGCAGAGGTGGTTCTGGAGATGAGGACTGCTACATGTTGCAGGGAATAGGAAATCAACTGACAGACTGATGATATCCAGAATATATTAAACCTCAAAGCCTGCCGCCACAGTAACACACTTCTTCCAATAAGGCCATATCTATTCCAAAAAAAGCCACACCTCCAAATAGTGTCACCCTCTATGAGATTATGGGATTATGGGGTCAATCACATTCCAACTATCACAGTTTAAATTGATTTTGAAGGGAAAATTAAGACTTCATCTATAACAGGAATAAACCCAGAAGAAATTGTGGTACCTTTTACACATGCTAATTTTTTGTTATGGGCAGAAAATAAACATTGGCAAAAAATCTTGCAATAATTTTTGGGGAGACGTTAACAATGAATATCCCTAAAACAAGAGACATGAGTTTACAAAGGGAACTAATTGAATCTTTCCTCAGATTGTACCAGGAACACCTCTACCTTCTATATTAGTGCTGATAAATCAGGAAAGACAGGTTATGTCAAAATAAGACCTTATTTTGATTCTATTCAAAAGTCAGAATTATATGCTATCTTCATGGTATTCTTCGATTTTCTGGAACTTCTTTTTAATTTTTCTTTTTGTTTTTCAAGACAAGGTTTCTATGCATTGCTTTGGAGCCTATCCTGGAACTCACTCTATAGAAGAGGCTGGCCTTCAACTCACAGAGATCTGCTTGCCTCTGCCTCCCAATTACTGGGATTAGAGGCCTTTGCCACCAACATCCAACCTAGATTATCTAGAACTTCTTAATACAGTTACTACCTCTTAATATGTAGAAAGAATTGTTGTACATGTTGAAATGGCTGACATTATTCCAGAAGACTCAGAATTAACTTTGTTATTAATTCAATTACAAAAAAAGTAATTAGAAATAGAAATCATCCCTTGTATACAACACACATCAGATCCCATACAGGTCTGTCAGGCTCTTTATCTAGCACAAGATAATGATGAAATAGATCAGCTCTTGAAAGTAAATGTGCTTGAAGCCTTCAAATTTCAAAATAGAAAACACCATGTTAATAGCAAGGATTTGAAGCAAGATTTTTCCATCACTTTGTGACAAGCCAAGGAAACTATAAGGAAATGCCCTATTTGTTATTTGTATATTCAGACTCCACTGCCTCGAGAAAGTAACTCGAAGGGTACTCAATGAAATGAAATTTGGAAAAAGGATGTGTTCTGTTTTGCAAAGTTTGGAAAATTAAAATATGTACA